>NC_088253.1:13653529-13961764 GCF_036013445.1 Caloenas nicobarica
TTATCAGGTGCCCAGCAAACAACAGGTTCACTTATTGCTGCTTGGAAGCAGCTTTCTGGAATTTGCCTGTTCACATCACCCAGCACATTGCACACACCCAGTCAGCCCAGCCACCTTACGAATGGTCTCAGCAGAATGCATACGAACTGAAAAGCCCCTTTACATGGGAGATTCTTCCTTATGTCAGGGTTGTCCTAATATGTAGCACAGATTAGGGTCCGCATCATGATAACCCATCAAGGGAATGACCGAATAAATTTCCTTAGTTGTCGTTATACTGCCTGGCATTGTACTTATTTACTAACAATTGTGTATGCATCTGCAGGGAAGTTTTCATTTACATAAATACCACTTCCAAGGGCAGTGCTCCAAGATAAAACCAAGTTCAGAGGTATAATTGCACTGGATGTCAATTTTCCTCCTTGCCATTAACGGAAAACTATTTCCAGCCTTCCCTGCCGCTATATTTCTTGCAATTCTTATGTGCCCTAAATTCTGCAGACAGTCTTTATAGACAGAAATCTGCTCTGGGGTTTGGCAAACTGCTCGCTTAACACTGGGGAAGGACAACACATGGAACTGGGAATAGCTTTCATACTCATATTTTTCATTAAAATAATAACTTAAATGGAAATGGATAAGTGTTAATGCCATCTATTTGGTCAATCCTCTCCGATCATGTTTCGTGTGCCACTGTTGCTTAAGGAGACTCGTTATTGGTCATTGAATCAACCGGCACCCATCAGATCTCTCTCTTTATCAAGTAATGTATCAAGTCATTAGGAGATCATTCCCAGACAGCCCCACTGGACGTCACTGGAGTAGTACCCAAGTTACAGGACAGCAGCAGAAGCAGAAATGTATGAGAAAGACACAAGAAAAACATCCACATCTCTAGGTGTTGATTTCTGTGATCCCACCCAGGGTCACAGAAAATGGCAGTGCTGCAGCAAGGCTTCTCCCTCTCTGAATCTCTGAGAGCATTTCCCTTCTATAGCTAACTGAAGTCACAGGACACGCTTTTGTTGACTGACTAGTGAGAGTAATACAGATTACTTCAGTGGTTCTCTCTCTCAAAAGAAGTGTTTCTAAAAAGAAAGTGTCTTCCTTATCTCTGTTACACACCTTGCTAACTACTATTTTGAGCATTTGCTGACATAGCACTTGCTGACATAGCACACAAAGTATTTACACATACATGACTGATTTTTTTCAGGAAAATAATTCAGGATGTAGCCCTGGACTGTAGAAATGTAGAAAAGTAATTCAATATCTTGTTCTCTTATAAATGCAAATTATGGTTAAATAAAGGAGGAAATTTTTGTTCAAGATAAATGGCACATCTACCTTAGTAGCAAGAAACCACAAAGACACTTTTGAAGCACTTGCGAAGATTTTTTTCTGTACAGTCCAGAGTCCTAGGACTCATAACTACTGAAAATTACATGTCCAGCATCCATATGTATATAAAAGCTAATAGGTGTCCAGAATTTTATATGATACCCAGGGACATACTGCTGAGAAAGATCAGACCCTACATTTTGAAAGAAAGAGACCTAGGGATGCACATCCAAAATTTGCAGTGCAAGTTACATTTATGGCTTGATATGTTTTAGGGGTGATGCCGTCTTCTTGTGTTCCTTGAGGCTGTGCCAACATACAGTTGTCCATCAGGATCGTTGGTGGTGGGCTTTCACCTGAGTTCAGGGAGCTGAAAACAAGCCACAGTTTCACTCGCAAGTAAAAACCTTGGCAAAGTTCAAATTAGCTTGGTAAAAATCCAGGGAGACCCTAGAGCTTCTCTGGGCTAACAGCATACCTCTGAGTCTGAATTTACAGAGGGAGGCAAAAAGGATCCCTAAGTAGAGATTCCTAGCAGAAGAAAAAAAAAATTAACTTGAATTAACTTTATATTTTTCTTAATTCAGTCTTTCTGGGCATAGAAAATGGTTTTGTTTGTCCACAGATGTGCCTTTCTGCTGCAGTCTGTACTCAGGAGAATTCAGCATGTGAAGTCCTTCATGTACAATACAAAGAGCAAGAGCCAAAACAGCAGGAAAAAAAAAATCAATATGAACAAATCCCCGATATGATCTTCAGGAACAGCAGTAGGGCATAACAAAGATCATTTGCAAAAAAACCTCAATCTGTACTTCATAAAGTCAGTGATACTTGAGCAAAACTTGCAACATTTGTAACACAATTCCGTTCCCAGGTTATTAACTGTCAGGCATTTATTGACGGGTGGTTTTTGTTTCGGTGCTTTTAGTTTGACTGGGGTTTGCTAGTTGTTTGGTTTTGGAATTTTTTTCCCTGTTACCTCCTAAAACAGAAAATTCTGATTGGGACGCAGTGACTCTGACGAGAAGGCTGAAGCAATGGACTTTCTGCAATGGATGTGAGTAGTTTAGATACCCTGCAACTGAAGCTTTTCTTCTTCCTTGATAGATGAAAAAACAAAGGTAGCAGCATCCTTTGGTAGTGTCTTACTCCTGATCTGGCAGTACAGTGCCTGCTTTCAGCAGTGCCATAAATCTCCACTCGTGTTCCCTTTTCCTGTGCCTTGCAGCTCATTTCCTTCTAGCATAATGTAGCCTTTTCTGTTGAGAAAGTCTGTTCTGCTTTGGCAGGCTCACAACAAGCAGAAATGGTTTGGTAGAGGTTTAGCTTTTTTGTGTTTGGAGCTCTTTGTGTGCCAAACTTTTTCTTTCAAGACCCTGTTTTTTGTTGGGCTGTGGGGGAGTTTCTACTAGCTGCCACACTTTTTTGTCATCTTGATTGCAGCATGATAAAATGAGAAGGCATTTGTCAGTACCAAAGTGCCCCAAATATAAAACATCCTAACAGTGGGGTTTTTTTCTGCTGGTCCTGAAAAACTCAGAAGTCTCCCAAAGACTTCTTTAGCAGATGTTCCACGTTGAAGAGCAGGGAGCCAGCAATCCAGCATGGACTACGCATCTCAGCATCCTAATTCCTTTTTAAATGCCTGTATCCCTCTCTGTATAATGAGAAAGCACAGAGAATATCCAAGCCCTGCTCTCCTGCAGAGGAAAGCTGTATATAATGATAAAAACATTTTTTCACGTGCCAGCCTCCACAAAACCTCCTTATGAAGTATTGGTTTGTTCTCCTTTCTTCTTCTGGCACTGGCCTCTGCAGGTCAGGGCTGAAAACAAGATTAGAGGAGTGACTGTCTACAAATTATGCCCATCTTCAGGAACCTGTAGATTCTGGGGTTTTTTATTTCAGGGTAATGAATGGCCCAATCGGATGGTAGGGTCAACCGATTAAATTCTTGCTCCTGGACATGGTTCATCATCTCTTTCAGACAATAGAGTCAAATTCCATTGGATCTTAGAGAAAGAAAGGTGGAGAGGAATATACTGGTGACGTTTAAGCCTAAGGAATTTCTGTATCATTGAGTAATGGAATAACCCTCATGGCTGAATAAAATCTTTCTGCACTGAAAATTAAGTTGAAATTTTTAATCTGATCCTTAAGTACTGTTGTAATCACACTCCAGAGATGAGGCTTCAAGATCAATAGTGTAAAACAGCATTAAAAATCAGTAAGACTTCAGAAAGGTTACTTCTGACTCCAAGAAATAGGTCAGTGATCTGGATGAGTGGCATTTTTTCTGCTATGAAAAACAATAGCTCTTTCATCAGTTACATAGAACCACGTAATCTAGATCAGGCCAAACATCTTAATGTAATATACCACAAAAATTATGTTTGAACAATATGACCTAATTTAGAGTCACAAAAGCCAGGAAATACCAAGTTAAGGAAGAATCTCATGCTGTTGAATACACTGGATCAGAGAACTAAAATCCACAATGTTATATGGTCTATGACAATGAATGTCACAAGGTTGCCCATCACAAAACCCCTAGTTCACGTGTGATACTGGACAACTCACAGACATGCTAATTATGCCTCATTAATCCTGGGTCAGATAATCACACAGATATGAGCAGTCAGGCTAGAAAAAGTGGCTCTCTAGGTACAGAGATGTGTTCAGACAGTGGAGGGCAGAAGTTGAGCTCTGAATACTGAAATGCCTTCTCCATAACTTAAGCAGTTTTGCAAAAAGGTCATTGCACTTGAATACATGTGCATGACATAATAGGCTAGAGGTCTGATAAGAAAAAGCATCATTAGTTGGCTGGTCTTTTGTAGTTCCTAAGCGTCTTCCATCTTTTTACTGTTACATTGTGCAACCACTATGAGATAAGGAGAAAAAGCTTTTAGCACTTGTCATGTATGATGGGTCCCACATTGCACTGCGAGATCGCTCCTGCTCCAGTCCCACAAGGCTGATGAATCCGAAAGTGTGTTCCCTGCCTCCCTGCCAGCCCATGCCTTGGAAAGGATCAATATGTGCTTCTCCATAAACCTGAAGGTAATAACTGTCAGGGAATATGAGGACTTGCAGCTTTAAGCTGTGTGCTTTTGTATCATAAAGATTCATCCTTTTGTACAAAACACCCAAGGGATCAGTTTTTCTTAGGGAGTTGCAAGGAATGGACCGAGAAGAATGAAAATGAGGGGTTGAGTTCCTTCTCCAGATTATTTCAAAATTCTTTAGCAGCTCTCTTGAGAACTAAATAGAACAGGGTTTGCTTGTTTTTAAGGTCATCCTAGACTATATTTTATTTCCATTTCCCCATAACTTTTTTTTTCTCTGCCCAGTTTTTGTCCTGTTTTGATAGCAGACTTATTTCTTTGGTAGTTGGGGTTGCAAGCCTTATTTTATTACTGATTTAAAACAATGCAGACAGTTCTGATGTCCGTGAAGGGGAAATGAAACCATTTCAGAAACAGCATTCTAGGACTCCATAAACACAAGTTTCAGTGTTTCTGATATTCTTAAATGCTGTCTGAAAACTTGAAAAGCCATACACTTTGGAAACATAAATAATCAGCTCTTTTTATGTGTCTTGAAAATAGTAGTAGCATTAGTTAGTACAAGAGAACAGAAAGTATCCAAGCTTGTTAAGCTTCCAAACGCTGTATTCAAGTAAATTAAAAAATAGCTGAATCAATATTTGATTCTGGGTGGTGTCCTTGCGTGCCTAGCATTCACCTTGGAAGGGATTTCTAGTTGTATGACAGAACTAAAATATTTGTAATTTAAAAAACCAACAAACTACTTTTTTATACTACTTCTAGTAGATCTTGTTGCAATAAAGCCATTTCTTACGGTAAACTCTGCCAAAGACCAGTAGGACACAACGTCTGCATGTTTGTTGGTTGTGGACATGGCCAGTTCCCTAGCAACGCATTAAGATTTAAGCAGAGTATTACAAAAGGTACCCAAATCCTGTACGTATTAGGAGTGCGTACAGAAGGAATAGCTCCCCTTCGAGCGCGCAGGCTCCTGACAGAAGATTAAAGACCCTTTTCATAACAGGTCCTGAGGCCCTGAAATCCTGCTGAAGTCAACGAGAGCCAAGGACTTCACTGCCTCATAGAATCAGGCCCTAAATTAAATTAAAGCAGCTGGGTACAAAGAACATTAGTCCATTATTACCCACATAACAGAGCAAGGCCGGCAGCCGTACCGCAGGGAGGTTGGGTGTGGATGAACCGTACTGTGCTCAGGTCACACAGCAGAGGGCAATGGGGACAAGTGTAATCTGTTCTTGTTAATTAAAATTATAGGGGGCCAGTCTCACACACTCCTTTTACCACAAATCTAGTTATCAAAATGCTTGTCATTGACCAAATGTAGTCAGGGCACAGGAGTTGCTCAGGCAGCCCAGCTGCCCTTTGCAGCAGGTAGAGATCATTGTCTTGATTTCAGAGACAAGGAAAGCAGCACACAGAGGCCAAGAAGAGCGAATTTGCTTCCAGCAGGACCTCCCTGAAGACAGGTTTCTGAAAATACCATCTATTGACATCCCTATACTTCCCTTTGCGGCCTTCTGAGATAGTCCAAGGACTTCTGGGCTCAGATTTAGCTGCTCAAAAGCACCAAAACTGAAAAAAACCCAAACCAATGACAAAACTTATGTAAAGTGACATTTATAAAGAACCTACTTCAAGCGGAGGTCTATTGTCATGTTTGTCTTCTTTCCTAATTACTTAAAACAAGTAAAACATCTCTGATCTGTGGCAGAACTAGAACAAAAAGTGTATCATAACCAGGGTCCTATACGTTGCATTGGCAGGGGCATTCAGGCCTGTGTTAATCTGTATTTTGCAGGATTAGCTAATTTAATTCCATGTTTCTGTGTACTCAAAACATTCTGTAAACAAGGGATTTTTTTGGATAAAATTTTTATACAGCTGGTCAACTGCTTAGACAAACTTGGTATATAAAGACATCAATGAGCAACATGAAGCCTATTAATTCTGAATATACTTAGTTTCAAGAGAGAGTTGTGGTATTTGCTAATAAGGGTTCATATGCACAAAAAAGAAAATTATGTAGTAATATTGCTAACTCTTGAGATCATATTACAACAGGTGTGGCATTTTTCCTTAAATTCCCAGATCATAGATATTTAACAGTGTCAAGAAAAGCTGACATTTCTTTTGGAAATCAAGAAGTTTCTTGTTGGTAAAATTATCTAAAAGTATCCTTTAAAAACAAATTAAAGATGTAAAAATAAAGTCAAGATTCAAGTCAGCACCAATTTCTAAATACATGAGGACAGCAACATGGCATTGTAAATGATGCCTGTAGAAGGGTATACTAAGCTGATAAGTATTTATACATCTAATTTAAACTTAGGTTGAGATAGTTATTAAAGTGCACTTAAAAGCAGGTGTGAGCTTTAAATCGAATATCATCATGCAATAGTTGTGCACACCCCAGGAAACAAATACCCTTTTTTGCTTTTAAATTCCACCTCATTTCATTGACCATAGCGAAACGTAAGTGTATCTTTGTATTCTTTGCTAAAATGGAGACAAAACCGTGTAGAGATATAATGATATCATGCTGATAGTGGTAAAACTAAGTACACCAGAATTTGCTAACACAGATTTACAACCAGCAGAATGCAAACTTGAGAGCCTGAATGATTTCCATCAAGGAGCTGTGAAACCTGCGAGAGCAGCAAGCTTTGCTGTAGAGCTCATGTTTCGTTTGTATCTGCATCCAAAATAAGGTTCATGTAAGATCCCAGACAGCAGCATGAGAGCTTACAGGAGATTCTTAATCAGTCTTTCTTCCCAATAATGTAACCTGAGCTATAACACAACAGTTGGTGTATTCAGATGGCTTGTTACTGCTATTTTCGTATTGCTATGTTTTAAACGTGTATTGCTTGGAATTTCAATTCAGGAAGGTGCTGTCAGCATTTAACTCCTTTACTGTTCAGGATAATATTGAAAAATAAGCCTAAACTTAAAGCTAAACATGCTTAAATTCCCATGATAACCCTTCAGAGATCAAGTGATGTCTAGTTCAGAGATGCTCTTCTTAATGGCTCGCAGGTTATAATGTCACAGGTTTGCAGAAGCTACATAAGCATGGTCAAAAAATTGACCAGTTGGCCTGAGCCTGAGCACACTGTTGCAGAGCTCATACATAAAACCTGATAATTTGAGGGGAAACTAGGGGCGAGACTGGAAATTAAGTTTTGTTGTATTTACAGTGAGCAAATCTGCTCAAGCTGTGTCTTTTCTCCAGACCCGTTCATTCCTGTCATGCCGCTCCCCGAGTTCCCTCGTGTCCCTTTGCTGCTTTAGAGCCCTGGGGCAAACATGGCTCACGTGTGCGTTCTGGGAGCCACAGCTGAGGGTTGAAAGGGCCCCAATGCTTGCAGAGAGAAAGTTTTACTTCTCAGCATTCACTTTGCTGAATGGACATCTATTAAAGGAGGAAGATCTTTTCCCCAGCAAAAAGCTGCAGCTTGATGCCATGCGAGGTAAGCCCGGAGGTGCCACAGCAGCTGGGCAGCAGGGTGGGGGTCAGGGAGATGGTGCCAGCCTCCAGGCAGGTTTCTTCCACTACAGCCTAGACTCATCTAACAAAAGACATCCTTATCTGAACTTGTGGTAGTGTACTGTGCGACTTTTGAAATTGCATACAGCCATTTTATTGCATCCTTCTAATTAGTCAAATGATGACACTTCCATGAGGACTGACAGCTTTCAGGAATGGACAGGGTGAGGCTTTCCCACTGGGCAGCAGTTCCTGGTAAATTTTCCAGACTGTTCAAGTAATCTGTTTACTGTGCTCAGTCAGAATGAGCAAGAAGAAGAGGAGAGAAAAAAGAAAACAAACACAACAACAAACACCCCACAACCAGCATTTTCCATGAAATAAATTATACTTCCGAGACGGTGTGAGAGTCCCTGCCGTGGCATGGGTAGGGCTGAAGAGTCTGGACTGGCAAAAAGCTGTAACTGTCATACTGTCCTTGTCTGACCCACAACACTCCCTGACACAGTTAAACTCTTTGTTAATAAAGCTAAATTGGTGAGCTTCACAGCAGCATTTTGTAATTGCCTTTTTTCTTGATAAATACTGAAAAACATTGCAGGTGCAGAGGGACTATGAGAGGCATCCCAGAGGTGCATCTGTCATTTGTCAGATTTCTCAGCCAAGGGAGAAACATTAGATCAGCTACAGGGACTGGCAGCTGCCTCTTAAGCCACTATGGGGGGACCTTGCTCCACTGTCAGTTGCTTTCCTTAAAGTCGGAAGTTTTCTGGTAGATATCAGTCAGGCAGTGTCCTGGAGAAGACCCCCACCTCCTCCAGCCTGCATACAGAGCAGAGCATTAGAAACTGCCAATTTCTACGTCGGGATTTGATGACACATTTTTGCCGTTTGCAGGTAAAATTCCAAGCCAGGATATTGAGGTCCAGAGAGCTCAGAAAACAGATGTTGGACAGATAACAAGGGCTAATACAGCATAAAGCTGCACTATTTATAGAGAGCACTGTGCAGTGCTGCACTTTCTCACCAGGGCAACCCGGGCATTTTAGGAACATTAGAGGGGTTTCCTCCACATCTGTCTCACAGCACCATGGTCAGTTTGGCATGCAGTTTCTCTTTGGAAGCTAGTGGAAGAGTTGAAGGCTTCTCTAATGCCATGGACTGCTTTCCTTCAAGGGCCGCAGTAGCTCCTTTATGTGCTGAAGTCCCACAGTCAAGGGGGTTGTACAAGCCCCTCTTCCCCACCACCCCCTGCACCACTGCCAGTGGTGATGCAGTGCGACCCACCAGAAAGGACTGCTCTGCAGCTCTGTGTTGGGACACCCTCATCTTCACCTGGCAGTACTGCCCTGCCATAAACCCTACTCAAGGTCCCTGATGTCAGGGCAGAAGGAAGGAAAGGAAGGTGCAAGATGAAGCTCAGCGAAGCGGCTGGTTCTAATCCCCTCCTGGACACAGCTGTACTACTACATAGGCTGCTCTTGGTGCGGTAGCGTGCTGCAGCTCGCTCAGCATTACTCCTTGGAGAATATCCCAAGGAAAATGCCACCTAGTCCCTAGGAGATGAGTTTTCCCAATGTTTCTGCCTTATCATTGCAGCATATAGAGAAGGGCACAGGAGGCTGAGGTTTGCTCTCTGTGGTAATGAAATGCAGCCCACATATCCCAACACTGGCAAGAGAAGAGGAGAACAAGTCAGAAGTTAAGGAAGTAGAGAAATCAGACCAAGTACAAGAGTCAGAAGAGAGGAGCAGGAAATAAAGCAGTGGACTGTGTGCCTGAAAAGAGCAGACAGAGCCTGCAGCCAGTGAAAGGATTAGCAGAATAAAAGGAGTTCTCAATTTAGAACAACAAAAATCCTATCATACAGGCTTTAACTTCTCCTTTGATATAAACACATTGCAGCAGCGTTACTCAAATAAAATGGAATAAAACCATGCACGAGCAGATGTCCAACTTCTCATTTACTGTTTCACATGCTCCTAAGAAGCCTGATACCTGGCATCTCCTGGCCATTTATCTACTTTACTGTAGGTCTGTTCTCTGCACACATCATCTAAATGTTTGGTCTCCAGTGCAGAGAGGCATTACTCAGGTGGGGACCAGCACTGACTGACAGGGAAAACCATGTCACCTTCCAGGTGCTTAACTGGGCCCTGCAATTTTAAACATGTGGATTTGTAAATTAGTCTATCATACTCAGCGTATGCCCCCGTGCATACTCAGGAGAGTGCGATGCTTGCAAGCCAGAGAATGGGATCAGAGTTTCCAGTGCTGGTTTTGGTTAAGGGAGCATTTGCATTTGACTCTAAGTACTATAGTGATAATATCCCACATCACATCTTTTGCAGTGAGGCCTTCACAGTATCGATGTGCCCTTCCTACAAGTATAGTCAACATCTGCCAATATAACCTCCTTTGAGTATTATTCACGCAGCAGATTATTTTGTGATGGTCATGTTACCAAAACAGATGCTTAAAAGCTTTCTTGATGAAGGTTCCCTTGGTTAGCCTTCTTCTGTAGAAGAAAAGTAATTGACAAATTATCCCTAATTTTACAAAAAGAAGGTAGAAGAGTATCACCTTTCAGAACGGTAGAATTTTTAACTGCCACATTTTCTGTTTTTAAGCTATTTGGTACCTTGGCGAATGTTGGGGTACTAATGGTCTGAGCATGGTCAGCCTCATACAGTAAACGCAGGCTCTAGCTGAACAGCAGGGTGCTGCAGTCCCATAAATACACCTTGCAGGCTTTGCAGGTGCTGCTTTTCACTGCTGGTAGAAAGTGATTCCAAACTAACAGTCATCATCAAGCAGTTCGTACACCTTAAGTCAGAGCCAAAAGTGCAGCTTACTACTTTTAAAGAACTATTGAAATGGTCCTAGATACATTAAAGGTCTTGGGAAGACTCAGGTTGGCAGTTCTCTCAAATTTGTTTTGACTGCTCTTCTCTAGATGGTGAATTCTTCATCTAATTGCAACACAGCTGCCTAATGCACCCCCAAAATCACCCCGGTGCAGCTGTCATGTACAACTAGCATCCACTTGCTAGTTCTGCTCATCAGTGCTCTTTGCAATCTAATCAGTCTTACATTTTCTTAAAACATCACAGACAATAAAACAGAGGTTCTTCTCTCTCAAGGAAAAGATAAATGCCATGATCTTGCAAACAGGTTGATTACAGTAACACTGGGGAAAACAGCAAAACAAATATGTGACAACCACAGTAATATTCCCTAAAATTCAGGCTAAGAATTATATGCCATCCACACTGCAGCTCTCCGAGTTCACTAAATATTAGACACGTTCAGTCCCTGATGTTTCCCAGCTGATGGCACTGCTGGATTTTGCTTTACTCCTGCCATTTGTGAGCTGGGTCCAGCAGCAGGGACCGGCCGGGGCTGTGCGGGTGCAGGGGCCAGGGCGGTGTCGGCCCGGGGAGGGTGGGTGTGGTGGGCAGGGCTATATTTTAATATATAGATATTACATTAAAATGTATAAATATTTAAATGTTTGACAAATCTCCATAGTATCTTATGCAATAGCAAAATCTAACCCTACGACTAAAACAGACTATCACACTCTCTGTAAGACTGCATCAGTTGTTAGTGAAGTTATGCCTTCCTTTACTCAGTTTTCTGTTCTAACCATGCCTTCATTGTTAGAAAAACCTGGTTCTCAGGTCCTCGTGGACTACATCTGTATTTTAGTGCTCAGAAGGCAAATATCTTCTTTATAAATCTATGACAAGTTACAGAAAACACTTTTGTTGGTATTTTACATAGCCTGATATTTAAAATCTTTAAGGTTGGGTGTAGCCTAATCAGATTATAAATTCTTAACCCAGTAAAATCCACTTGGAATGCTGGAATTACAGTTTATAATGACTGGTCATGTTCATACTTGCTAGGAATTTTAACATAAATATTTGGACTGAAGTCAGATTTTAAGATGATTTAATTTTGTTAAATACCAGTCCCTGTAGACATTAAATTTTCACTGTTATTTTTATAGCCATTTTTCAGTTTTTCTTTTGCAAGTGTATTAGCAGAGGAGCCATAATTCATTTTCCACTGGTACAGTAGTTACATTTTTTACTTGCATGTGAAGTTAAATGGCTATTATGTTAATGCCAAGCTCTATAGATTCGTTTAGTCTTCATCCATTCTTCATTAAGACTTTTCTGAATGCTATTTAAAGGCAAAGTAGTTCAAAGGCATTACATGGAATATCTAAAACACTGCCACATAGCCTAAATTAATGCTTGACTAGAAGTTAAGAAAATGTACTCCGAGCATTTGCTGGTTTTAATTCAGCAGAGTCCCTATATCCTGATAATTTTTTAGGCCTGAATACCTTCTCGCTTCAGAATTTCATGTACCTTTTGTATTTTAAGGGCATACACAGACACACATATAATCTCTTGTATTCTTCTGTTAATCAGCTGGAGAGGAGCAGGGCAAAGGCCGAGCAGCCCCTTGCGCCCGTCAGTTCCCTTTGGCACTGCGGCACAGCTCCGGCACGTGGCTCAGGGCAGAGCCCGAGGTCGGCAAGTTTATTTACTGGAAATAAATCAAACCAGTGGGACTGCCTGTGCTGCCACAAGATTTCCGGTTAGCACCAAAATTATGAGCTACACATGTTATTTCTTGGCTGGTTTTGTAGGTGTGTCATGCTCCAAGTTCACAAACAGGCAGTGACAATCAAGACTGGTCACGAATGTCCTCAATTAGGAGTGCTTAACGGCTGAAAGCCAGTTAGCAACTGGCAATTAGCTGGACTGCAGGCTGCTTACTTTAGCAGTTTTCTGCCAAACAAATATCTAAATAAATATCCACGATAAGTTACATCATCATCATTGACGTAATCCATCTCATTTAATTTAGATTTAAATAATTTGTAAAGCATGATTCCTTTTGACTAAGCTTTTTCTTGGTTGATGTTAAACTGTAACCTCCAATCTTTACAATATTGCTTTTTCCAGTAAGATATATATATTTATTAACTCCCAGGCAAGATGCAAAGTTTCAGGAATTGTTTTTAAGAGAGCTGTTCTAAGCAATGACACAGACTGTCATCTTGTTGGCCTGAACAGTATCTACTTACATGTGGGAGTCTTGAGAGGATGGGTAGACTTCTGGTTATTCTTCTATTCACAGCTATCAGTGAAAACTGTCTCAGTCTGCTGTTAAGAATGCAGTATTTCAATATATCAAAAGAAAGCTGTAACTGAAACCAGGCTGGTCTCAAACATTTCACTTAAAAAATAATTTTGCTACAGCTTCATTTTAAAAAATGGCAAATAATGGCTTACATTTCCCACACTGGTACTGAGAAAGGATGCCAGACTTGCCCTTCATAGCCAAGATACCCAGACACAGACCATCTGTTACAACTGTGCCAATGAAAGACCCCATATACAGTTGGGGATATAATCCTTGATGATGCTGAATACTGTCTTCCTCATTCCTACTCTGATTCAATAAACATGGGATGCACCTCCACAATGATACTGGAGGAAGCAGAACACCCGGGTAATGCCAGCTTTCCCTCTGCCTTTGAACACCTCATCTCCCAGCGCATTCTCTGCAACCTGCCACCGTGTGCCAGGTGACCCGACTTGAGCTTTGGAGCACTATCTCCCAGGGACAATAGACAGCACTCCATGAAAGCAGGAGTCTGGCAGGATTTATGCTCATGAACCATACACGTTTTTTCAGGAATGTTGCCTGCTGTAATTCTTCACTGAAAAACTAGTCAAAGTGATTTACCTGACTGCAGCCAAAAAAAAAAAAGGTGCAGAATTTCTTTGTTGTTAATATTTCACTTTGTAAGAGAAAAAGCTGCTTAGACAAATTTCTAGTTTGTATTACAGACCCATTCAGAATTTCTAGATGTGTAACATAGATCTTCAATGAAATGCACAAGCAGTAAAAAGGCACAGGTGATATTTTTCTCTGCTAACCATGCAGGAAATTGCTTAGTTTTATCAGAAATACGTTCTCCAAATACAGTTAGTAAGGCCATTCCTAAAGAACTCCTGAATACTTTCAACAGATCCATTATTTTTACAGGCTGTGTGGCTCGTGTGCTGCAGATAAATAAAAGATGCCCTAAGGACTTTGCATGAATATGCAAAGTATTACTAGGTCCCTTTATTTTCTCACAAGCACAGTGATATTTAGTATTTTCCTTCAAAGTGCAGTTCTTGAACTGTTTTCATGAGAATTCAGCTTTTGCTCGAGTTTCAACTCCCCCAGTTTCATTGAAAACATCAAAACCCAACCCCAAATGCGCTCTTCTAGTTCAAAAGCCAGAGGAACTAAAAACCCTGGATTCGTTGGTAAATCCCCCTGCCCTAATTTTCAGGTCTATATCATGGTTCTTGAATGATTTAGATCTACACGAGGCACTGACCTACAAGCAAAACCACATGCTGCGTGTGTGAGCGGCTGGTCTGGGAAAACCACCCCAGGGCCAGGTCTCAACATCAGAGTTGCAAGCACAAAAGATCCCAACTGTAATTAGATAAAGGCCGGGAAATTTGAAAGGATGGGGGTTTTGGCATTCTGTTTAGCAAAAACCTGGTGTGGGACTCTCTTCCACTAAGTCGGTGGAGATGAAGTGTGGCTGATGGCAGACTGAACTGGCTTCATGCCCAGTTCACTGCCACGTTACAACAGCTGGTCTGGGTTTGTCCGACCTCCAGTGGGTTCGGCGGCACCTGCCAGCGCACAGGGTCACAGCCACCCCGGCCGTTTGGGCTGCGAGTGCAGCTCACAGCGAACAGCCTGGGCTCCAGTCTCAGACAACTCCCAGCAGCAGGTTACGGCACCGTGTACAAAATGCAGCTGCGAAAATATTTGTCCAAGATTAAAAAAAGAATTAAACACCATAAATTACTGTATCATGGGACTTTTTTCTTCTATTATCTGTATCCTGTTGTCTCGCTAGTCAGTTGCCGCAATGTGCACTCTTTCCCATGCACAGCACGATATTTTGTCATCTCTTATATCTAGGCGTTTGTTGCCTTTTCCCCCCCTTTTCACAGTAACTCTTAAAGTGGTATTATTCAATAAGAACCTCAGCTTTTGTTGAAGAATTATGTTCCTCACCCTCATGAATTTTTTAGAAAACTGTCCAAATCCAAACCGTGAAGCCTTAAAAAAAAAAAAAAATTACAAAACACAGAAGGCAAGTAAAATAGCCTGAAATATACCACTGCTAAGATCTTATCCGGTGTCATGATTTTTTTTGTTGTCGTTCTGGACAATGTTGAGAATTTCCATGTCTTAGAAAAATAGGAAGGGGGGGAATTAAAAAAAAAAAAAGAAGAAGTAGATTGCTGTGTTATTTCACCTCTCCGGTGAAGTAACATCCAGCAGTGCTGCCCAGCTGGACGAGAGCATCCCGGGGCCTCAGTGAGTGTGTCCAGCCAGCAGTGTGGGAGCAGAGCACCCAAGGTCTCACTGGTTCTGGCAGTCCTGCCTGCCGGGGTCATCTTTTCACACCAATGAGCAGCTCCTGAGCAGTTTTGTGGACAGTTTTCTCTAAGTTAAGAACAAAAAGGCTTTTCTTTAACATCGAGCAGGCATAGCTGTGAGGTCTACCTTTCTCCTCACCCCCATCACAGACCACTGTTATTGTGAATTAAAAAAAAAAAAAAAAAATCACAGAATTTGTCAAGTTCAAAGCCCTCAAATATCTCTTTCACAAACTCTCAACTGACTAGAACAGAAGGAGGATTTCATTCCAGAGGTCAGTATTTTTGCAGGATTCCTTTTCAATCCTTTTCAAGGCTCATTAGTGCTACACAATACAGCACTGGGTCGAGGACAGCATCCGTCCTGCAGAAAACTGATACTTGTTTAAAGTTAGAAATATGAGAGGGCTGAGCAAGTGGGTGTCTTTTTATTAGTAGTAATAGCGTTGTTATTATTATTATGAACATTTGCACATGCCAAGGTAGCAGGCTTGGGCCAGCAGACAAACTCAGGCTTATCATGCCATGCTCCCTGCCTTGGCACGCTTCACCTGCCCCATGTCACATGCCTCCATCTCCACTTTTGTGGCAGGCATAATGTATTGAGCATCTGCAGTGGGCTTGGGGCGCGTGGCACCACAGGCATGGATCTACCTTGCCTGAGCAATTGTGCTGCGTGAATGCATCAGTACCTCCTTGGGCTCGATCTGGAGGTGGTGAGAACATCGCCCACTTGGGAAGCTTGTAATATTGCGTTTTTAGATAAGGTCCTGTTTACTGTGATTACTTAGTACTGATTTGTTGGGATTGGTCACACAACTTCATATGAAATTCAAGCATTAGTTTCCTTTTGGTTCAAAGAAGTAGTTCTGTAGCAAGAAGCTCTAGTAGAAGCCATGGAGGAGCAGAGAATGTGGCTGTTTTACAAGAAGTAATTAATTTTTTACATCTCTTTACATCTTAGAAGAAAAAAATAACACGGAGTATCAGCAGTACCAGCAGTAGTAAAGCTGAAACAAATTATCCCCAACATGGTGAGCACAGCAATGACAGTCTCCCTGAACTGCACAGCCGGTTTCTTTCTTGCCCCAGAGCTTCTGACCGAATTACCTCCAGTTCCTGCTGACCAAGGCTTGCTTTGAAATACCTATTTGTAGCTAAACCATCTGCCTTACTGCTAAGTCTTCTGGCCTAAGAACTTCTGCTAAGGAACGTGAGACCTCCTGAAAACTCTGCTTCTCATCAGGCACTTTCTGACATTTTCTTGGAGCATTTCAGCAGCTCATCATGTCTATTTTTAAACATGTCCTCCCCTGCACAAGGCAAAGGTACTTCCCAGGCACATTTACCACATTCATGGCAGGTTTCCATAAGAACATTTTGTTGTCGGAATGGGCGTAGCACTTCCACTCTTGCTGATACGGCTTTTACACATGTTGCAAGAGCAAAATAATAGGAAATCCATAACGAGGTTGGAAGATAATTTTGCCTTATCGTATATTCATTCACAAAGGACATTAGATTTTTTAAAATATGATTAACTACTTAATTTAACAAAAAAAAATCCTGAATGTTTGTATGAAAGGACAATCCAGAAGGCTGCCTGTTCCTTCAGATAGCTGCACCCAGAAATCATTATCCTTAAATTTTAAAAAGTACTAGCTATTTCCAGCTCAGTATAGACTTGCACATGAGGAGGAGTGCTTTGGCAGTGTTCCACAGCAGGAGGGTGCCACTCTAAGCCATGCTGTGCCATGGACACCTTCTCCCCACAGCAATTTGGGCTTGATGCCCCTCGGTGCCGAGCGCCTGTGCAGCCAGGGATAAGCAATGCTCTTTCTTAGCAGCAGAAACATAAAGCACAGAGAGATACAGGGCTTTGACAAAACCAAATGCAAGCATTTAAAAAACCCCACACCCTAGACTATCTCTCTGTGCATTGAGACTGCACTTAATCACTGCCACACCAGACGACTGCCGCCACCTTATCTCTGCAGTTACACCTCAGCAGGACTCGTCTCTTCCCCGGGGTCCATCACGGCATGGCCTCCTGATCACGCTGCTTCCCACAGTGCTGCTGACACTTATCTCCCCCACGACCCCACCAGCAGGTCTGCCCATCACCGCGAAGCAGCTGAGCAGCTGCAGAAAGCCAGGCGTGCAGTCAGCTCCCACCCCTCGCCAGACAGGGGGCACCCCACCAGCCCCGCACAGCACAGGTCTGCAGACACCGCACTGTAACGTTGTGCATCATCTTGAAGATCCGCTAGATTCCATGTCCGTTATCAGTTTAGAGGATGCCAGGCTGCGTTTGGATTTTATCCTGACTCAATGTGCTGGCACAATGGAAAGGTGACAGTGTGGGGGTGGAAGTTCTCACCGAGAGCTTGCTGAAGGATGGGTATTTGCATCTGCTCTTTGCTGCCAAAAATAGCAGCAAACCTGAGCTAAGGTGAAAGAGAGCCCCGAGCAGGAAGAGACAGCGTGTGAGGAGCTAGGAGACTCATTTATGGGCTGTTTTGTTCTGTCTTTGGACAATTCCTGTTTGTTCAGCACTGGGGCTGCCAGAAAGGAGTACTGTCCCATCCCAAGAGGCAAGTAAAACCTACAGATCTATTGTGGTGAAAAGCAGTATGGCCTAAATTCAACATGCTCCCCAAAATCCCACTGGCTTGTCCCAAAATTGCAGTATTTTCAGGTGTCTGTGAAAAACAGAAATAAACATGTATCTATGCTGGCAGGTAGAGGATCATTTTCAGGGGTCCTTTGTAACTTGAGGCCTTCATCCGTATGCACAACTGTTACGGCCACAGCACACAGCAGTGCCAGAGATTTTATCAAGACAGTTTTTAAACTCTTAAGACAGGTGCTTCTTTTTCAGCTTAACTTCAACATTTGTTACAGTTCTTGAACCAGTCTTCTAGAAAAGTTTGTTTCAAATACATTGCAATGCTTCAGCCAGCAGCAGAAACTGTGACCAAAAAGTCCCATAAATTTTGTCAAGTATTATGTATGCTTTAGCAATACCTTCACTCCTCATCTGTCTTCTTGAAAGATTTCACCACTCTAGGCATGTAGCTTCCCAGCAGGGAAGACCCAGAACAAACCTATTACCAATATGAATAATGTTGTGCGACTCATCCGCATCAAAACCCATTCCTTCAGCACAAGCTGCCATGATTAATGCTGTAGCAGTGGTCAGGTCTCCCTGTGCTAGTTCAGCTAAGGGATTGCTATATTTAATTTTACTGTTATTCTAGCGTGATGTAGTTTTGATAACATCTACATCCCTCATCTGATTTTTTTTTTTTTTTTAAATGCATAGAAAGTGCTTCTGGTCCTGGTGGCTGTCCATCCCACGTGCACCAGGAGGTCACAGGTGGGAGGTGCCTCCATCATCCCCAGAGACTCCTTGCCGTGGCTAAAGATGTCAACACTGCCAAGATCTTCCCGAGCAATACCCTCGATCGCCTCCATCATTATTTAAGCCATTTATTTCTGGCTTAATTTTATCTCTGCGTCACAGACAATTAAAATAACCAGCCCATGCACACAAAAATTTATTCCTTACAACTGTTGCCTGTATATTTTGCAGATTTGTCTTCTCTTGTTCAGCTTCTTTCCAGAGTAGATGCCAGTCACTCACATTATATTTTACAGTCTCAATTGGGAGCTGCTGAGTCCAACCCAGCCACTGCCACCAGCTCTGGAGGGGAAGGAGAGAAGAGCGTGGGCAGGCAGGGCAGGCTGTTCCCTCTTCCTTGCAAACCTCCCTGCTCCCACCCATCTTACTCTTTCCCATTTCTCCCTCTGTGAGTCATGGTGCCAAAGGGGCATCCCTGCACCCAGCCTCTCATGGCCGCTGCATTGTGTGCTATGCTATGGGGGGGATTTTGACCTCCCGGCCCTCCTGAAGATGGGCCTTATCTTGTCTAGATTCCTTTCAGGAGGAGATTAAAATCTTCATTACAAAGATGCTTCTAGCTCCATTTGATATATTTGGCCGCGGTGGGTGACAGCACACAGTTGTGCAAGCTGTCTGAGCTCGTGCCACAGAGCCACTGGTTGCAAACACAGATGGTCACCCAGGTCTCGCTGTGCTTCAGCAGAGCTGAGCAGACACTTACCTTCCTGGAGTGCTGATAAACAGCAATGCTTTCCCCAGGATCTAATCAGATAAAATACAATCATGCAAAATCTGGAAGAGAGGATTTGGTGGGGGGTTCTTGTTTGGTTGGGTGGGAGCTGTGGGTTTGTTTGCCTTTTTCTTTAAGAAAAAAATGCATTTCTCACTTTCTTTAACTAACTGCAAGCCTTTTATCCTTTCCAGGTAATATCATTGGTTCTGGGATCTTTATTTCGCCAAAAGGAGTTTTGGAGCACACCGGCTCAGTGGGACTTGCTCTCATTATTTGGGTGCTTGGTGGCGGGGTGGCTGCCCTTGGATCTCTATGTTACGCCGAACTGGGAGTCACTATCCCCAAATCAGGAGGGGATTATTCCTATGTCACAGAGATTTTTGGTGGGTTAGCTGGGTAAGTACCCTATCTCTATAAAGTCATTTGAAAACACTAAGTATATTAAGTTTGGAGAAGGTATCTGCCTTGGAAGAGACAAGGAACATTTGTCAATAAAATGCTTTTGCAAAGTCATTTTTCCTGCTCTCATTAGAAATACCAAATTGTTCCTACACAGAGCTACGGACACTTTCACTTCCTTCTCTTAATAAAGTCCATGAAAGGAAAGAACCAGGCTGTAAATAATGCTGTGTCCAAATTACATTCCTGTGTGCCAGCCATAAATCATCAGTACCTTGTACTGAGGAGCTTCACACATCAGGGAAGCCAGGACGGAGCTACTCACCATAATCCAAAACCCTCCTTTAACTGACGATGCAGAAGGCAGCAAATATTTCTGTGGCATTATATTGTGAAACCTTCCTACAGCAGAATACAGAAAACTGCTGGATAAGGAGATTTGCCCACAGAAGCATCCCAGGCTCAGGTGCCTGCTTGCAGCGCTGCCTCACCTACTGCAACTGTACAAAAATAAGGGTTGTAAATCTGAAGAGAGGGAAATGCCAACTCAGGGAATGATTTCTCTTTGAAAATACCAGAAGTGGAGTAGTGTGCCTAAGGGAGGAACGGACAAGTGAGAAGAGGTCATAATTTATATTTGACTGTATATTTTCTTGTGTCTTCAAGAAAAAAAATGAAACCAGTAGCCTGTGCTCAAAGCTCACTAGAGAAGCACCAAAACTTTCAGTCCAGCTTGCTCACTTGCAAGTAAAAAGGTCACACAACATTTCTGAAAAATGAGCACCATAGCTGCAAATTAGAGAAAGGAAAAAAAAAAATCCTTTTCAGTTCAAACAGAAAACAAGCTTGTCACAGTTGAGCTGGCTGCTGAGCTGGAGTAAATCAGCACAGGCGTAATGCCGGCAGGCTGTCCCCCCGTCCCATGGCCTGTCCCCTTGCTCGTACCTGCCTCAGCCCAGTGCCACCCAAGCGCTGGGCACAGCCAGCACCCAAAAACACACCAGGTGACAAGGGAGTTTTCTGGTGATTGTCTAACATAAGCCATTGCCTTATACTAGTTCTCATGAAAGTCTGTGTTTCTTCAGTCAGTAGAATCACTCCTCTGAACGTTGTCCCACTTTGCATAGAAAATTACACTCATGTCACAGCATGATTGAGGGAACAACAGCATAGGCTTGGTTAACCAAAATCTCAGCTAATCTTCACTGAGGTTTGCTCTTCTCACGGGGTGCAGGAACTGCACAGCAAAGCCCCTGCTCCCCTAGGATGCTGCAGCAGGCAGCAGCTTCTCCCAATACCTGCTCCCAGGAATGAGGTCTGCAAGCAAGGAACACAAAAATGAAAGAGCATAAAATTGCACAAGTGATCACAAGTGCTATCCCAGGAATATCACTGTGAAACCATCGGTTTCAGAAAATAAAAAGAATTATGCTTTCTAGGAGAGAAAAAGAAAGTAATTAGAAACCAAGTATGACTAAACCCAGCTTTAGTTGTTCCTCAGCTCACTCTGCCGTGTTCAGAGAATTTGCATGGTGCCCCACACACCCATCGATGGGGCCGGAGCAACGCTTTCACCTCCCAAAGCAAGGAGCTGCCTGCCGCAGCAGCAGCACACTTGGTGTCCAGGCTTGCGATGAACAAGCAGTATCAAAAAAAACACAACCTCATCACCAGAAGGGAAGCAGCAGTGCTCCCGTTCTTGCAAAGCCACTTTTCATTTTCTCTCAAGAAAATAAACCATGTTGTAAGTATGGCGAAGGGTTACCTTAGGCAAGAAGCCTCCTGGTAGTTTTTTTGTGTAAAAGGCAGAGGGGCTCAGTCATAATTTCCAGTAGAGCTGGGCTGGGACTGCACCCTGCTGCACACTTTGCTGAGCCACCACCTAAAGCCTGCAGCTGAGGGGAATTCTCACAAGCACCTTCAGTTTTCCACTTGGGAAGCACCCATCACCCCCTGGCACTCTGAGCTGAACGGGGCCGTTTGGAAGCCTGCACTGTGCCTCCCCTGAGGAAAAAAAAACACTGCTTCTCCAAAAATTCAGTTTTCTTTTGCAATGTAACCCTTCTACAGTAAACAACATCAAATTCAACACACAAAGTTTTAGTGCATCTGCCAAAGGATTTTCCCAATGGCAAATTTGGATTGTTTGGTCTATTCACACGAAGATGTTTATTATAGGAGCATGTGCCGTACCCACCCAGCCCGTGACATTTCCTCTTCACGTCCTCTGTCTTGTCCCTGCTGTCCAAAATCCTCCCTGTTCTATGTTTTCCTGCATAGGTACAAGGAACAAAGGAGTACTGTTTGATTGTAACAGCCATTGGAGTACTACATGCCCCAGCTTCTGTGCCTGGCAGTGTTCACAGCTTGTTGTGTGAATAAACAATAATTAAAAAAAAAATCGTAGCACTGCTAGGTGTAACGTGAGGAAGTGAATGGAGTAAAAGAAAGAAGCAGGACAGGGCCATCTCCTGAGCTGGCAGAAGCTCTGGCCGCAGAGCAGCAGCCCTGCTCCGAGTCTGGGTGCAGCTGCAGGACAGGGCACGAAATGCCGCTGACAGCGGCGGGGATGGCAAAACTCCACTGGGGAAGGGACATGGCCCAGCAGCTCCAGCCAGGGGAGAAGACGGAGGTGAGGGAGGACTTCTGTTGCACTGGGCTCTGGTCTGGTACCAGAGAGCAGACTTCTTACTTTCATCTTCATTTAGAAATCATCTTGGTTTTAAATAGCATCTGTGCACGAGCACAGTAACCGCAGGGAATGGGTCACATCCCGTGCTGCTGGAGCCATCTGAGCACAGCTCATCTTACATGCATATGGGCTTGCATGTCTGTACAGATCACAAAAAGAACATTACCCAAACCAGTAAATAATAGGCTTCATATGTGTTCTTGTAGAAGACAATTAATAAATTCAGCTTCATGAAAAAACACTAGTGTATTTCTGATAAATACAACTTCTGAATGCTCAGCAACAACATTGCAACTAAGCTGCTTCTCCAGCAGTGACTGAGGACTGGACATAGATCCTTACTGAAAATCAATAGCATTGAAATCAGCAGAGAGCTCTAAGCCAAACTTTTATAAGTGTCACTCCAAACTGCAAGTAAAACATGTTTCAAATACACTTCTATGTTTCCTTTTTGTTGTTGTTGCAAAAATCTTAAGTTTCCAAAGGCAATAATTCTTTTTAGCAATGCAGGATAATATTAATAATATTCAAACTAGCTCCAACTTTCTTAAACCAGTTCAGATTCTCCCATCATAAGGTGATCTGTACTACAGCATCTATTTCAAACTGTTTTATTTTGTTAATGACACACAAGTAGGGTACACTATAATTTTCTATTTTCACAGGCTGCTGTGACTGCATATTTTATATCTAATTCAAGATCCTCTTGGGGGTACAGGTACATCCCAAATACAAGTTCCAGAACCAATTTCACCAAGTCCACTAGACTATTAGAGACCCAGATCAAACCATCCTGTTCATTTCTTTCAACAGGTGAGGAAATTACTATGCAGAGATATCTGCAAAAAATTTAGGTTTGGTCCAGAGATGACAGGCACTTCCACATGAATGCCACACCTTCCCTAAAGCAGCAGTCAATCTGATGCTTCCTTTTGTCATTAACTACCAGAGAGTTAATTTGGTAAGGTGGTGTGATGTAAGAGCTGGTCACCTTCCCAAATGGTACTATTGTTTTTAAAACCCAGTTTTGTTTTGCTTTCCCTTCTATTCATTTTTTGTGTGACTGCTCCCCCCCCACACCCCCTTTTAAATGTTTTCCATTGTGATTCAGCATGGTTTTCACCAAGTAACACTCCCAGAGGATTAAGGGAGTGGAGCGTCTCCCTTATGAGGAAAGGCTGAGGGAGCTGGGTCCCTTTAGCCTGGAGGAGACTGAGGGGTGACCTCATTAATGTTTATAAATATGTAAAAGGTGAGTGCCACGAGGATGGAGCCAGGCTCTTCTGGGTGACAACCAATGATAAGACAAGGGGTAATGGGTGCAAACTGGAACACAAGAGGTTCCACTTAAATTTGAGAAGAAACTTCTCAGTGAGGGTGACAGAGCCTGGAACAGGCTGCCCAGGGGGGTTGTGGAGTCTCCTTCTCTGGAGACATTCAAACCCGCCTGGACACCTTCCTGTGTAACCTCATCTGGGTGTTCCTGCTCCGGCAGGGGGATTGGACTGGATGATCTTTTGAGGTCCCTTCCAACCCCTAACATTCTGTGACCCCATGCTTATCAGAAACAAGGCAAAGTAAAGGATGGACCAAAAGACACTCACCACCTCAGCCCCAGGAGCACCCAGCCAGCAGCTCTCCCTCCTCCTCACTAAGGGCACCAGGAAGGGCTGCCCCAGCTGTGCCAGGTTATAGGGGCTGCCAGCAAGCAGCATGCTGGGAGGGAGCTGCCTTTAAAGGAGCAACCCACGTAATCAAGAAATCATTTGGTCTTATGTAGAAACAAGGTTTCCCATCCTCATTTGTGCTGCATATCCCTGAACTTCATATTTATATGTGTATGTGAAAGAATTAACATGTGTGTGCACATGGCAAGAAGGATTTAATTTTCTACTAGAGAAATAATACTACTTCAAATATCTTAAAACACGAACCAGATCCACTGCTGATTTTACAAGACAAGTATTTTTTTTCCTAGAGTGAGAAACCAAAATATCCCACACTTTATATTTGCAAGGGTACCTCATTCAGTGCAATTAGCTGCAGCTGGAGGCAGAAAACCAGCCGCGGTGGGACCTGGCTGGACGGTCGCAGAACACTGCAGCACTCAGCTGGCCTGGCCCGCGTTGCAGAGCTGAATGGTGACAAGAAACCCCCCAGTGACCGTCAGGGAGCCAGCAGCAGCCACAGGAGTGCAGCTGGCCTGCAGCTGGGGGCCCTGACAAAACCCTTCAGAGATGCCTTCAATGTAGGGACTGCTGTGTGCTGCAGTTAACATGTCAGCCCAGGAGCAACAGAGATGCTTTCACCTTGACATACAGAGCTAAATCAAAGCATGCCCACTGGACATAATCCTCACTCTTTTATACATCCCTAAACTGTGCTTTACTTAAAAATGTTTAATTTAAAATTCAGATTGCTCTGGGAACACGGGAAAAGGGATGAGGAGAGGCACAAGTAGGTGACTGTTAGATGTGACGGGGACAAAGGTGCTCGGTCCTGATGCCTCGGGCACCATCCCAAAGCACTGCACTGCCGAGCGTGCATTACCTCCAGCACACCCCCAGCACTGCTTTCTTGTGCTTTTTCTTGTCTTTTCAGGTTTCTACTGCTGTGGAGTGCGGTGCTTATCATGTACCCGACCAGTCTGGCTGTCATCTCTCTGACCTTCTCAAACTATGTCCTGCAGCCCGTCTTCCCTAACTGTATCCCCCCCTATAATGCCTCCAGGATCCTCTCCATGGTGTGTTTACGTGAGTATTTGCTTCTCGCGCACACACAATGTTTGCCTCGGTTTTACATGGGACTGCTCAAGGGGCCGCCCCAGCCAGGCTTGGGTCATGGCCGCAAGCCAAAAGGCAAGCAGGGAGGTCCCAGGACAGGCACCATGACTGGTGTGGGATATTCTGTCCCTTCCCACTTGCCTGCAGCAAGCACCATGGGCTGGAGCAGTGCACAACGACACCTGAATCCCTGTGGGTCCTGGGGAAAGTGACAGCAGGTGATCCTGTGGGATGGGACAGGGCTGTGCTCCCTGCAGAGCCACAGGCACCTGCCATGGGTGACCCACCGGCACAGGTCACCCACAACCATTTGAGCCCTTCCTAGTCTTCTTTTACATTCACAAATGCAAGTGTGTAGGAAGAGCAGCACGCCACCAGCGTTGCATTAATTCCGGAGCCAGCAGAAGCAAACCAGAGCTGCAGGGACTCCAGCTGTTCACCGTTTCTGTGAGAAGGCAGCAATCCCCACATGTTGAGCACTACTCAGGCGCGGTTACTAGAGCCGGGGGAGCCCCGCGCAGCAGCGCCCGAGGGGGAAGGCTGCCGGCTGCCAGGGGTGCCCCTGCAGCTGGGAGTCTGCTCGGGAAAGGCAACACTCCTCCTCACCCTGGGTCCCGGCAGGAACACGTGTATCAGCCTGTGCTTTTCGATGCTTTGCCTGTGTGTTCTTAAATAAAAATAATTTCATTTCACTGAATTCAGTCTTTTGCTCTCCAGTCCTCCTGACCTGGGTGAACAGCTCCAGCGTTCGATGGGCAACACGCATTCAGGACATATTTACAGCAGGAAAACTGTTAGCCCTGACCCTTATCATTATTGTGGGCTTCATACAGATCTTTAAAGGTATTCTGTGAGACAGCACTAACACGGGTGTGGTACTGTTGATAGACTTGATTTTTCCTGCTTACTGCACTGTTTCCTCCTTAAAACCAACCCAAAGGTGCCCTGGGTTTAGCCAAATCATGATGCCGTGTACTCATGCAGCCATGGAAAGGATGTATCTCCTTAAAAAGGTCCCTTTCCTGCCTGCCTTGTCGGTTTTGATAGAATAACAGAGGGCAGCTGAGGATGTTTCAGAACAGCTACTGAAATTTTTCAATCTGTTTTATGCCCTTTAAATCTGAAGTGCTCTGGGTGTAAAATGAACAAGCAATTCCTTACCCAGGGCAGGAAGACACCTGTCATTTTGGACACTAGTCCAATATCCTGCAAAAAGTCACTTATAAGATTAAAAATAGGCCAAAAAAAAGTCTCACTAATTCACCAACTTAATGGAAAGCAGAAAACACAAAAGACTCATGATGTTTTTATTGTGTATATGATGAGTCATATAAAGGAAGATGAAATATGACATTTACAGAGAGCAGAAAAATTGTTTCCTCAGTGGTAATAGTCCTACAATCTTGACAAATCTTCCAGTCCCATAAACATTTTTCAGTATTTCTACTAAACACCACCTAACTCTTGTAAAACAAACTGCATTAAGAACAGGTAGGAATAAACCCCGTCGAGGAGCCATCCTCAGACGGTGCAGGTTGGCAACGGGTCCCATGAGTCGCGGTGGTGACACCAGCACTGTGGCACAGATGGCAGCGAGGGATGCCTGTGTGTGCAGCTCGAGCTGCCTCCCCGGGACACTGGATGTGCAATGCCAGCCCGTGGTGACCTGTAGAACAGGAAGAGCATGAAGTCTCAAATCCAATAAAGAATAAAAATAAAGAATAAAAGCCAAAAGTTCACCTGTTTCCTGGTGTCTCTTGTAGGCAGCACTTCTCCAGGGGTGGCTTAACCTCTTGCTTGCGCTCTCTGTGCAGGAAACTATGAAGAGCTAATACCAAGCAACGCATTCAATTTTTGGATGACTCCGTCGGTGGGGCATTTAGCATTAGCTTTTCTTCAAGGGTCATTTGCCTTCAGTGGCTGGAACTTCTTGAACTATGTAACAGAAGAACTGGTTGATCCCCGCAGGCAAGTATCCATTTCCATGCCATCCACATTTTCTTGAAGTGCTGAGACATTGGAGCCATCTGGTAATATTATTCATTTAATAAGCTGCAGCAATGTCATTCTGTGTCTACGGGACCAGTCTTTCTAAATGAAGGATTTTTTGTCTAGAACAAATAGCAGGCAAGTGAAAGAAACACTGAAATTAAAAACATATTGGACAAAGCATTAACTGAATCAAACCAGCCTATAGACAAAGCAGTATCTCTCTGGCACTGTTCAGTCATACAGTGGTTCTCTAGCAGGAAATTAACCACTGATGAGATGCCACACAAGTTTTTATAGGGAGAATCACTTGTATTAGAAAAGAGCTGAATTATGCTGGAAGTCACTTTGCTTTTCCACCCAAAGGTGATCTTCCCCAGAGATCTGAAAGAGAGAAGATTAGAAAGTCATTGCACAATGAAGGCAGCGGTCCCTGCCCCAGCACAGCTGCGGGCACCCGCCCACCGGGGCGACTGACATCAGGTTGCTGCTGGTCCTGGGTATGGGAAGGGGCTTGGAAATTATTTGTCACAAGCAGACTGGGAAAGCTGGAGGGAAAGTGATTTTTATAAAGCAAAGCTCAAACATTTCAACATTCCTGAGCTGATGAAGTGGAATGACAAACGCCAAGAGCAGCTCTTGGAGCATTAGTTATTTCTAGGCATCCAGTGCACACAGCAATTAAATGAGAAGTTTAAGCTGTTACACAGCCTGGATGGAAATGAATTAAAGCTGCAGCCTTACGAGTAGCTCTGCACACACCTTCACACCAGTGAGTGGTGAAGTGCACGTCCAGAGATCTTGGCAGGAATAAAGAAAGTGTGGTAATGTTTTCCCTCAATGAAACACCAATATTGTAATGTACCACCACAATTTCAAAGCTGAATAATGAAAAGTTATGACTTAAATAAGGCAAATATGGCCTCACTTGAGAAATAAAAAGAAAACGGAGTGAATGGACTTCATTTTTTATTTTTGCAGTTTCTGAAGGGAAACCAAAATACAAAAAAAGTAATTGGATAACCAAGAAAACTTCCCATTTTTACTAAATCTGTTCAAAATCACAAAGGCTAAATACTTTTTTAAAAAACATTTTTTCCAAATCTGACACACAAAGTGCATGATTGCGTTAGATACAGAATGGTTCAGGTGTCCACCTCTAAGGAGGTCTCTGGATCAGAGGCCAAGTACACCTGTTCTACTCTAAGTGGCCATGGCGTTGTGTGACCAGACCAGGTTTACAGCATGGGATGGGCCAAGGCAGCCACCTGGACAACAGGATCCCGTTCCTTTTCGGAGCAGGCAAAGGTAAAGCAAAACACGGCATTTTATTCCACCGCTGGTGCTTGTACCTAGGGTTATTGAGAAATGGCTGTTCCGTTTTTCAGCAACACGCTACCTCAATCCCAACCAGCAGCCCACAGGGAGCACGTGGCGGTTTTGGCCCAGGGAGCTGCCCTCTGCAGACGTGGCATTTCAGAGCACTTTTAGCCTTGGCCAGCCTGCAGCGGGTCAGAGCCTGTGGAAGTGCGGTTCCCTCTGGAGAAACAGCCAATGAGCCCACCTAGCTGGGTGACCCTCCCCAGGCTGTACACGGTTCTTGTGGTCTCACTGTGCATGACTGTAATTTCTTATCTACCCTCCTAATTCTTTTATTAGGAACCTACCTCGTGCCATATTCATATCCATCCCATTGGTGACATTTGTGTATACGTTCACCAACATTGCATATTTCACTGCCATGTCACCCCAAGAGCTCTTGTCCTCCAACGCTGTGGCGGTAGTAAGTAAACCATTCCCTGGATGTCTAAAATACACTTTGATTTCAGTTCTGTGCCTTGCAGTGTATTTCAGTTTCTCTGCCTTCTGTTGCTTTAGACATTTGGTGAAAAGTTACTGGGCTATTTTTCCTGGGTTATGCCAGTCTCAGTGGCCCTATCTACATTTGGAGGAATAAATGGATACCTTTTTACCTCATCAAGGTTAGATGGAGTACAATTTTATGAACATTATCTAATTTGGGGAGGGGCTGCTTTAATTTAATTTGCTAAAGAAACGCTAGCTAGATATTTTGGATGTTGTAGAGCATGAGGTCGTTGTTGGGTGTGTTGCATACATTCAGTTATTAATTGCTTTGTTTTGAATCAGCAAATGTAATATTGAATCATGAAATTTCTTGCAAAATAATCCTTACGAGCTACTGAAAGTGTCTGCAGATGTGGAATTGCTCACAGTAAGAGCCAAACATGGCTTTAACATGGAACCATAGTCATTTTACATCAATAAAGCTCCAGTAGCTACAAGCTAAACTGTGCTTTGCTCAAAGAGGAGTTTTAGGGCCTGGTGCTGTTCCCAATTACAAATATTTTCATTCCCACGCTGGAAAAAACCGCTTTCAGGCAAGATGCTTTGCGTGCATACTGCTGATAGTGGGACCAGAGTCTGTAAAGCCCATTTATATTACCTCACCTGTCTGAACTTAATTAAAAAGTTGTAAATTTTTTTTTGAGGAGACAAGTCAAGTATCTTGTGAAAGTTATTTATCTCAGCACTTTAACAAGTATCATAAGATGTGACAAATCTGAGTGCATACCTAACAGATTATACACTTAAAAATGAAATATTAAGGCATGTTAAACCTTATCTGAAACATTTCTGACACTGGAAATATCTATGAGATTTTTTTTATGCCTTGGCTGATCACCTCACAACCTCCACAGTACTCATCCCACGCTGGGTAAGCAGACTGCTGGCCAGCAGGCAGGGACTGCACAGATTTCAGTCCTCCTCCTCCTCAGAGCTAATTCAGCATCTCAGAGCAGTCCATTTCACAGATGACAGCCTCATATACCGAAGGGTCTAGTTGAGATAGCTTACACCATGTTATGCAGGCAGTCTCTAGTGGTCTCCCCAGTCACAGACCCACTGGCCACAGTTCCCTTCCACGCCCAGACCGATGCAGGCAGTTGAGATTGGAGATGTTACATGGCTAGATATTGAACAGGCTGTTGTATAGCCAGGGGATTCAGCGTTACTGTTCTTCTTTCCAGGTTATGTTTCTCTGGTGCCCGAGAAGGCCATTTGCCGAGTTTGCTTGCCATGATCCACGTCAAGCACTGCACGCCCATCCCGGCCCTGCTCGTCTGCGTAAGTTTTACTATCTCTGCTCTGTCGCCCTGTAACCTGCTTTTAGAAATACTGAATCATGGAGAGGAGACCTGGAAAAATCCCTCGAGAGGCCATTTTACCCCAGAAGAAGAGAAGCAAGTCAGCCTGGAGTGCTGCTGGTGGGTGCTGGCAGTTCCAACAGCCCCAGCGAGGAGCAGCCTTCAGCCTCAGAAATAATCCCTCCCGCTCCCAACCACCCTTGACGCCTGGAGGGTTCCCTCACACCTAACTTGAGCTGCAATAAAAGCCAGTTACCACCTGCCCTACCCACAGCAGAGACAGAGACTGGCTTTTGAAACAGAGATACTTCTGTAAGAAAAGACAAGCTTTTGACCAATTTTGCCTGCTTTCCACAAACATTTGGAAATATCCGTGGTCACCGCTAATCCCACTCAGGCAGGACTGGTTTAAACCCCACCACCAAAGCCAGAGACATGGTGGGTCCCAGGGAGAGGACAAAGTGCTCCTAAAGTTTCTTACTTTCAGTGAGCAAGACATCTTGTGAGGGATGATCAGGCAGTGCTCTGAGGATATGGGGTATTTTTCTGTGGGCCAAAAAATTAAGTAGGGACAATTATTACAGTAGCCCTGATTAATGCATCTGCTGAATGGTAGGTCAGGCAGACAAGAAGTCACCTGCAAAGATCAAAAACCAACAGGTCAAGCAGTGGGAGGGTTTGGGGCTGGTCAGCTTGCTGCTGTGCTCCCATGAGAAGAAGATTTTTCTCACTTTTTATACACCATAAATGTCCACGATACTAATGACTTACAGAAGTTATTATTTGAATCAAAGAGCTTCATACAGTTTTACCAATAGTGAAGCTAGAATATGCGATGGGCTTTACTGCAGCACAGATGTTAAAGAGGAAAATGACTCCTGGTGCTGCCTTCCCCAGCTGCATGGCCCAAGCAAGGGAATTTCCCAAAAGGCACTTGCTTGAAATCTTGGCTGCATCCTCTGCTGCCAACAGTAGGTTTACCACTGATATTAAACCAGTGAGGGTTTGACCCCAGATGCACCAGGAAGGTGCACATTTATGTGTCTCCTGGCTCTAACAGCAATACTGGCACAATACACCCAGACCAAATTTCACTGATTAAGCCTCCTGCACATTCCACTTTTATGACAAAATATACATCTAGCTGAGGCTTTGTGGCCTTCCTGGGGCCTAATGCTCCATCACAAACATCTTGCACGTTGCCCATGCAGGGTTTCGGGGTACACTGTCCCCAGCCTGCCCCGGCAAGCAGCAACCACTGGCCCCATCGCTGGCCCCTGCCAGGCAGCTGAGCTCCACTGGTGCTGACGAAGCAGAACTCCTTTGTCCTTAAAAATACATCAGCTAAAATAACATGCCGAGTTTCAGAGGCTGTTTCGCTGTGAAATAGCCCCAACATGAGGGGGCTGCCCAAGCCGACCTGGGTGATCTATCAGGCGTACACCAGCTTCCCGCGCTCAAACCATTCCCCGTGAATTGCAGTGCCAGTCACAGAACCAATGCTGCATATCAGTTCACCACTTGTAGGTGTTTTAATGCAGATCAGGGTATATCAAATGCTGCTATGAAATATTAATTCCTTAAGAAATAGAAAGATAAAAATAATATAGCGTAGGCAGCTACAATAGCAAACTGGGTCAGACTTTAGGCAAACCTAATTAATACATCAGGTTCCTTTTTCCCTTCCAGTGAATCACACCTAGCTCTTTGCATGGAGAAAGATTTCTTTGTACGTGGAGGAAGGCCTTTTTAACATCACCAGTGAGACCTGTATTTTTACTAATCCTTTCAAAAATCAAAGGGCCAAGCTAGATGTAAGATAAAGAGACTGGGGTTTTTTTTTACAAGCCGGTGAGGAGCAGCCAGCTCTCCCACCTGCCTGTGGCTGGGCGGTCGGGGGGAGCAGCACACCCCTCTGAGCCTGGCACTGCTCAGGGATCACACCCGCACCCTGAGCAGATCTGACACGTCAGTGTCACCTGCGCATGAAATGTCACCGCTCCAAGCGGCACCGCTGCAAAACCCGTCAGCGGTGGGAGAGGGTCGTATGTGCATACGATATTGTGTGCCGGTCAGAGGAAAGCAGGGAACTTGTTACATGATGTCAATATAAACCACTGCCCTATTTTAAATCCGTTTTGTGGAGAGACTGCTCAAGGTATTGAAATCCCCCTGCCAAGCCTGTTAGGCTTTGAACAGGGGAATGGAGGGACCGAAGCAACATTTGGCTGTGGTGGTGCTTAATTCCTGGTGCCGGTGGCACAGAAGCCATCCCTCCTGAGAGGACATTGCTGTTGAAACAGCTAATTACGAAGAAGTGACATAAGCAAAAGGAGCGCCTGGAGTAACACAGACCAAACTCCTGAGGGGTCTCTGGAGGGATTTGGATATTTAGTTTCCCTCAGGCTCTGGCCACCAGCAGACAACATTCACAGGGCCAGTACGTGGTGCAGGCAGGGGCTCAGCTCAGCTCCTGGGGGTACTAACAGGCAGGGGTGCAGGACCCAAGAAACAACCCCTTCACTCCTGAACCAGCTCTCTTGGCTTTACAGAGTAATGCAGAAATAATATAGTACAAACAGGCAAGCATAGGCACGGAAATTTCTACCATCTGCCAGTTTCCAAACACAAGTAATGCTCAAAAGATTAATGATGCCAGTCACCTGCGGCATAAGCCGTGGGCCAGCGGAGTTAAAAGGGCAAAGCTCTTCTTCTTTATAATATACAGGGCACCTGCAACAATGTAGTGCACTGACCACAATGCGTTAGTCTGCAAGAAATACTTCTTTCATCCCATAGAGCTCAATAGCCTTTAATACACACAACAGAGATGGGTGAGTGGGGCCACGGGCAGCACGGTCCCCCTCTGCCAGCACCCCTGAGCATTTACAAACAGACTGGCTGGGCTCTGGCTTCAGCATGCCCCAAATAACCCTAAATCCCCATTCGGCCCCATCCCCACAGCTTGGGGATAACACACTGAACTGCAGGAGGCAGCAGATGCCCAGCAGTGGCCATAAACAAGTCTAACTGCTTTAATGGGGTTTTTTGGCTTATTTTTGTTGGTTTTAAGCTGTCTTTTCTAGTAATGACTCAAGTAAGGCTATGCTTCTCTCTTTGCAGTGTTTGGCCACCCTTGTCATCATGCTTGTTGGAGACACATACACACTAATCAACTACGTGTCATTTATTAACTACCTCTGCTATGGAGTGACAATTATAGGCCTGTTAGTGTTACGCTGGAAGAAACCCAAAATCTTCAGACCTATCAAGGTGACAATGTGAAAGCTAAATCTCTGGGTTGCAGTAGCGATGCAAATGGTGGGACAAGCACACCAAGCCCTCCATCCTCCCATTTTGAAGAACAGTTTGTTTTTTGATTTAGTAGTAATGTTTTGAGGTCCCAAACCATGACTCAAAATGCCATTAGTGTAAAAAAACTGGATACACAGGCAGACCCCTTGTGAACTTGCTGTGATGGGCAGGGAGGACAACAGTGGTGGAGGGAAGGGGGGCATGACCCATGGCGGGGTCCTGAAGCCGCAGCGCTGCCTGCAGCCCCCCGCAGCTGCTCTGCAGTTGTGCTCTGCTCTGCTCTCTCCTGCTAGGTGAACCTCCTCGTCCCCATCACTTACCTGGCGTTTTGGGCATTTCTGCTGATCTTCAGCTTATACTCCGAGCCGGTCGTCTGTGGAGTTGGACTCATTATCATTTTAACTGGAGTGCCAGTGTTTTTCCTTGGAGTCTACTGGAGAAATAAACCAAAGTGTGTAAATAGGCTAATAGGTAAGCCAGCACCGCGGTGCCTCGCTGCGCTCCTGGGGCTGCTGGTTGTGCCTGGGGCTGCAGGGACCTGCTTAACCTCAGTTGCATCAGCACTAAGCCAGCCAGGGAACCACCTGTGCGAGCCCAGCTGCCGCCCTCAGTCACAGGCAGCCCCTCGGCACAAAGCGGCCAGACAGCGCTTGTCTTTGGGCAATGGCTTTGCTCCCTCCTGGGCACATTTGCCTCCTTTTGTGCCGCTGTGCAACTCCCCATGCATTCAGTTTGCTCATGGCAGCCAGGCCCAGAGCAGATGCATGGGAATGTAACTCTGAGTCCATGGAGGCTGAATGAGTTATCACAAAAGCCAGGAGCTTTGCCTCCCCCTTGGCCTGCTTTCCACCCACTGTGCCACCAGCACGTCCCACTGCACAAGCCCAACACGGCATGATGAATTCTTTCATACTCAGAAGAAAGCCTTACATTATCACTCACATAAAATTAAAACTGCACACAAGTCTTCTCTGTTTTGGCTGTGTTTGACTTTTAATTGTTCTGCTCCAAGGCGAGGACTGTCAAACGCGCACACTGCAGCCCTTGGCTCTGCCTGGGTTTGCACCAGCTGTGGTGGTGGCTGCTGGCACAGCCAGGGGCCAGGGAAGGGCTGTGGGTGGGCATCCCTAGAGCTGCCCCGTTCTCCCCTGCCCCTCCTGCACAGACACTGAGTTATGGCCGAGCTGGAGGTGAAGGGGTCGAAGGCAGCCCTCAGCTGTGCAGCGGGGTCGGGCGGCCCCGGCTGGGAAGATGCCCCGTTCATTCACACGTTGCATCGCCCCAGCACCACACTTTTGTTTAGAAGAGCTCGAGCATCCCTATTAACCACCCACATATTTGCTCTTTGTAGAGTCCGTGACGTGCTGGGGACAGAAGCTGTGTTTTGTGGTCTACCCTCAGGGGGGAGTTGCTGAGGAGGACGAGGCACCCTCGGCCCCATCTCAGCGACCCACGAGCGAGACGACCACAAGGAAATAATGACATGGCCTCTGAGGCTGAAGTGGCTTCTTGTTTACATGCTGATTCTTGCAAAAAGTTTTTCTGTAAAAAAAAAAAAAAGTTTTTAGAGCTCCAGTAGTGAAGCTCAGAAAATGAACTACACCCTTCATGGCACTTGTAGCTTTTAGGTTTTTCCCTTTAAAAAAATTAAAAAAAAAAAAAAAAAAAAAGAGAAAATAAATAAAATGTAAAATAAGGTGCTGTTTGTTTTTTTTTTTTTCTGGCAACGTACTTGCTCAGGAGGGGAAAGCAGCACGGATACAGCTCTGGAATACTGATTTTAGCAGCCGTGAGAGTCCATCAGAATCATACAGATTTAGGCATTTCAAAAGCAGGGCAGCTCCCAACTCAAAATCAAAGTGGAGACGTCAAGAGAAAGTGAGGAGACCCAGGGACACCCATGCCAGCAGGAAGATTCCTGTTTCTGTCCCTGGGTGGGGTGAATTCCCACATAACACGAGGTTTCAAGGTTGCACCCAAAGGCTCATCCCCCCGCTCACCTACAGGAACACGGTGCGTCCACCCGAGCATCCAGCCCCGGCTCTGCTGGGGCAGGGTCGTTGCGCCGAACATGAACCAGCCTGGGCACACCTGAAAGGGTACGAAATCAGCAGTCTGCTTGACTGTTCAGACATCATTTGGCGACACAGAGGAAAAAAATATACAGAGGTAGTGACGAAAATCTCAGCTATCTCAATTTTGAAGCATTTTTGCAAAGGCAGAGCAGATGAGGATAGAGCTCATTGCATTCTTGTGTGGAGCTCAGCACGATCCAGGTGCTGACGGGAGGATGGAGATGCAGAGGGTTTGCAGCACCTCAGTAGTGGGAACTCATGGGAAACATGGGAACAAAGCCCAACGTTTCTCTTTTTTACTGACGTGTCAGGTGATGGCATGTTGCTTCAGAGACAAATTCCCCATTTCAACTGTGCTCAGCCAAGTGAAAAGTTAAATCATTCCCACATCAGATGTTCTTTAGAAGGTGTTTTGCATATTTTATTTGTGGCAAACACTAGAAGAAAAATCTAGTTCACATATTTAATTAATATAGAGAGATTTGCTGCTGTAGCAATATGGCCACTTTCACACCAAAGAGTCTTTTGAAAATGCAAAATGTGAGAACGGCTCTGAGCAATATTTTGAATCACTACTGTTCCTTTGCAACTTTTGACAACAAAAACTATGACGTTCAGTAGCCTTGGTAACAGCCATGTTAATTTAATTTTAAAAGTATCTTTCCCTGGTATGAAAAGTAAGGATTCATAATCTCTTTCTTTGTGAAGTACCGCATGCTCTGCAAAGATATAAGAATAGTGAAAATAAGGAGCTAGTTGAAGGAACATATCTTTCCAACACAATTCATTATTGAGATGTATTTTCGTTTTTAAATATCTATCCCTCTGTCTCTGAACTTTCATATGGTAGACACAAAAAGAAACACAACTTACACTCCTCTCTTTGTATAAAGCTGTTAATCATAAGAGATTAAAATATATATTTAGCTAATGAAAAAGGTGTGGGTTTGTGTGTATATATGCACACATGTAAAGAGAGATTCTACATTGTAAATAGTTATGAATATATAAAGTTTGCTAATGAAAATCATATGTATTGAGGCTGCTATTTTTGCCTTCTTTTTTCAAAAAAATAAAAATAAAAATCACAGCACACCTACTCTATTTTTACTGGCTAAGCAGCACCTGAACAATTAATCTGTGTTGGAGGCTCTAGTGGCTGAGTCTTATTTTCCATAATTCAAAATTCACTTTCTGTGGTATAATTTCCAACAGATTAACTTTTTCAATAACTTTATTATCTAGTGGGAAAATGAAACGTATTATAGCGCTAGTAATAATGGTTGCTTTCAGAACTGCTAAGTTTTAGTGTGGTTTTATTTTTGTTTGTTTTAATAATTAAGGTATGGAAATCAGCCAGTACAGAAACTTTGCAGCTCTTGAGCCAACAAGTCTGTATGGTAATGAGAAAGGTAGTAGTAGTAGTAGTAGTAGTAGTAATAATAATAATGTGCTGTAACTGCTACCAAGGCTTTCCTTGGGTTTTGTTTAAGGAAATCAAAAGCAAAATGAAAGGACCAATTGCCTCATAGTTGTTAACTAGGTTTGACTGAAATTTTCCCTGATTATATTGCCATGTTTTGAAACAATCAACATTTGGCCTTAAATCAGAAGGCTGAATTTAGAAGAGGATACTTTAGTAGAGCTCACCTTTGAATTACATACCAATCTCCAAAAGCTGTTCCACAATGTCTAATTTCATTTTTAGGAACAGCTTCAGCTATGCTCCCAACATCACATACACTATTTTTTCAAGCCTTTGCAAAAGTTAGTTCCTAACATTTACAATTTCTAACCATACAAGTCAATATACAGAACTACAAAGATAAATTCATATAGTAAATTAAACTTAGCAGCGTGCTCGACCCCGTGTGTGATTTTTCCAAAAGACGATGCAACTAGCCCAAAACAGACATAATCACTAGTATTTTAAAGCTCACTGAACAAAAGAAAAACCCCAAGACGGCTGACACTACAAGCATGTCAAGAATATTGTGATACCTGATACAGAAAAGCAAGTTGTTTCCAAAAGAGGTTTAAACAAAGCTTTAAAAGTAATGCAGTACTATATAATACTATGTGTTATATGCTATTGTGATTATGTAGCATAAAATATTTGAGGCTGTAATGCAGAAAACTACTCTGTGCTGTTTATTCTTTTAGCGCTGGGAATAATACATCATTCAGAGAATTTCAGAGGGAAAATAATATAATGCAAGTGTTAATGAGTATATAAGGTGTAAGCTTAATGCAAAATCAAATAAAGATGTATTGGATTATTCTTATCTGCATTATGACAGTATCGAGAGAAGCAGCAACGGCTCAGGACGTCACTGTGAGACCTGCCGTGCAAAGCGGCGACGCGAAGATGGTCCCTCTGCCAAAGCAGCTGATGTTCGAGGGGAAACGGGAGCGGGGCGGGCACCCACGGGAAGCACAGGGAGAATGAAGCAGAGTCGCTGCTGCTGCCCAGCTGCTCTCACGTGTTTTCATTCACTTGATAAAGGAATGGGTTGTTTCCAGTTCACGTTAGTACACAGTCCAGAAGAGTTTGATCTCAGCAGGGTCAAGGTGAGACACTTGTATCAGGCCAGAGCTTTCATCCAACTCAGGAAGAACTGACGAGTCACCATGGATTTGATATTAATTTGAACTGGAAGCATCTTTACAAAAAACGTACCTAAAGTACGCAGGCGAGATTTCATTAGGCAAGCTCTGTCACTTGTGAAAGCGCAGCCCCGGCTGAGCAGAGCTGGTGGCTCCGGCACAGCACGACCAGCGCCTGCTGAGCAGCTGCGCGGCGTCGGGGACCCGGGGACAGACCCGCTGCCACCGCTGTCCCGCGAACGAGCTGATGCTGTGAAAGCAAACGTGTCTCTCCACGCAGAAGAGCTGAAGCTAAATAAAATGACTCATCTTTGAGGGGAAGACAAAAAACCAAACAGAAAATCCCAACAAACATGCCGTCCCACGCTTCATTTTCAGAGGCCTTTGCCAACGTGTTTCTCACATTTCACTCTTTTCTTGTGAATTCTTGAAACCTTTAAAACAAAACCTTTTGCTTTCCAGCCCCTTTGTACCAAGCACTGTATGACAAGAAGTTAGCAATTATTCAGCTGCTGAGAGTTTTATGAGAGATATTGAAGTACATGTCACAAACGAAAATGTAAAAAAACCCAAATGAAACAAACAAACAAACAAACAAACAACAAAAAAAACCCCAAACAAGGGTGAAACTTGCTGGAGTTTGTCTTTTCAGAAAGCTTTAGGACTGGGATGTGTGTGCTCTGTCTCTGGAGGATGCTCCCGTCTGGGTCACCACCTCTGTCCCCAGCTGTGAATTCAGGGAAAGCCTCTTGGTTTATCAAACCTCCCGTCCTCATTCCTTGACACTTCTCACGGGTGCTCTAAACTCAGCAAGAAACTTCTGCACTTGGACACATGAAAAAGGAAAGTCCAAGCAAAAGGGTTAGAAAGCGGTCAAGAGATGCTGAGAGGCCAAAAAGAAATTTGTCTTAAAGTCCTAAGGTAAGAGACAGTGATAGAAGAGACGGAGACCTGGGAGGCATCGTGAGGCAGCAAACACACAGAACGCAGAGGGAATAAAACGTAAACCTCTACTGCTCCCATCAGCCTCAGGCACCACGTAATCCCTGAGGCCAAGAACACGAGAGCTGGAATCTGAAAGGGAAGGCTCTCTGATGGAACAGTTTGTGGCGCAACACAGAGATAAGAGAAAAGCTTTGCTCCCTGGGAGTCCAGCTGACGAGCAGCCAGCCATTTGAACCAGATCTGAAATCCTGACACCTGGGAAATTAAAACTCAAGTTTCCTGCAAAGACCAAAAATCCTAAATAAGTAAACCAGTTCTCCCTCCCAGAGAATAGTCTGATTAAAAAATACATAATTCCCTCAAGACTTTTCAGGTTAGCTCCTTGGTTTCATACCTATCGCACTGGACAGATTGTCTACAAACTGCTGCAAGTGTGCAGGTATCATTTATTACCCCATTTCCATTTTATGGGCTATATTGATTTTGGCCTCACTGATATCACTGTATGGTTTGTAGTACTACTGCTCGTGCCACTATCACTGCAGCTGAATCAGCACTTTGTGACGAAGCAAACACTCTTTCTGCTGGTTGGGAGATATTACCCCTCTGCAGCAAGCTGTGTCCTTCATGGCTACAGATAAATCTGGATGACCATAAAGTCTGTCCAATTCTCTTCAACAGAGATAAAGATTTCCAAGCCTGTAGAGTAAATCTCTGTCAACACAAAATAACTCAGCCCCTAACCTTCTACTGAAAAACAGCAGGACAGAGCCAGTGGTGCCCTCCAAACTCAGACTTGGAAGGGGAAGGATCAGCAAAACAAGCATTGCCCGCAGCCATGGGAGTGAAAGGCTGCACTTCAGAAATGATTTTTTTTTTTTAACCAGCTAAAGAATCATATAATTCAGGGCTACTTTTTGTTATTTGGGGTATAAGCATACATGAATTTTAAAGGCAATTGTATACAACAGTGGATTTATAGTGGCAAGATTTCACATGCACTATCTAAAAAAGCGATGCACCTCCACAGCTTCAGCTACGAGAACAAGCAGATAATAATAATAAATTAAAAACAAAACACCAAAACCAAAAACCAAAACACACCATACCCAAACCAAAACCCAGAGCAAAGCAAAAACCCCCAACCCTTCACATTCATGTCAACACATTGAGTGAGGGTTGGCATATGCAGAGTCAGACAAGGGCTGTGGGGGTACAATTTAGGTATTCTCGATCTCTGATGTTAGAGTGACAGTCAGAAACCCACAGTCTCTGGGCACATGAAATTTTATTAAAAATGAAGAGATCCAAAGCACGAGCAAAGTATGACGATGCCCAGCATCTTACTTGCTTAGTATCATTGTCCAGAAACCAGCAGGCACCGGCAACAATGATGCCATACCTGAACCATATACCTGTACATACGTTACGTTAAAATGTTATACCTAAATAAATATATACAACATGTAAATAAAAAAAAAAAAAGCTGAGAACAGAAAAAGAAAACAAGTACATTTAAGGAATATTACAGAGTGATACACAAGCTGGAAGGTGCCAGAATTGCAAACAGAAATATTATCCATGTTTTAATAGCAGTAAGAGAAAACACAATGGGGTCCCTTCCCTTAATGCTGCCTATCAGTTTCCATCATTCTTAAACCAGCGCAGGTGTTCTTCTCTATTCAGAGATTTTTTTTTAGGATTTTTTTTTTGGCTGCTTGGGCAGGGAAGCTTTGTATCTTAAAAAACCAAACAAATAAACCCAACAATAATGACAAAAAACCACCAGCACCAAAAACCACAAAACCATCTGAAATACTTTGTTTCCCTTCTGTCTACAAAAATCTTTAGAGAGTGCAGAAAAGCATTATTAAAATAATAAAAATTCTAACAAGTTTATTAGCTGGCTAATGTTAGGTTGTATAGTCATTAGAGTGTGGTATTTTCCACTGAGCAAAGACATGTAACAATGAGCTCTTCCTGTTCACAAGTCTGGCATAGTAGCAGTTTTTCACTTTTTTTTTTTTCTCAAATTTTTGGAAGCTCTGAACACAAGGCAGCCTTACATGACCAGAACTCAGGTGTCTCGGAGGATGGCCGATTCACTGCTAAACGCTGACAGGAGCTGGAGGCCGGGCAGCCGTGCACCAAGGCAGACTTTGTGGTTTCTTCGGGTATTGACATTCCAGGACGCTGCAACACACCTGTTTGTGCTCACAGCTCAGACACAGAGATTTCTTCTGCAAAACTGACAGTACATTTGTGCCTCTTCCCTCCAAGGAATGAGCTAGGGGAGCCGGGAGAGAATCCTGTCTTGCAGAAATCAAAAATTAGGTGCTCACAAAGAGCACCAGGCTTGTATCTCTCACTGTAAGGCTACAAATTCCAGCAGTGAGGGCTGTGAACATTTCTGTACACTTCAAACATCACATTTTCATTAACCTGGATTTTTTAAAGTTTCTAAAAAAAAAAAAAAAAAAAAAAAAAAATCAAACAAACAAACAAAAACTTCTCAATGAAATTTCCACTGAATTACTGAATAGATCAGTACACAAAATATATGATATATGTAAGAGAAGATGTGAAGCTACACATCTTAAAATAAACTACAATGTTAGTTGTTCAGAGTTGTTCCCAAAATATAGCAGTATTCTGAAGTACGTATATTTCAACTTTAAGATAGTTGATAGTTTAAGTGGTGATAGTTTAAGGCATAGTACAATCAACATTATTATAGTAATACTCTTCTGTAACAGAATTAAATATAGACTTATTTCTAAGGTCCTTTATATCTGCACAAAATTAACCTTGAAACATAATCTTCCTCCCAATTATAATTAACTACTTTAGACATACAATTCTATTTAAAATTACCTTTAGACCCCCCAAAAAAGGACCCTAAAACCTGTAGCCTTAGATGCAAACAACCACCCTGGCAGTGTCATGACTACAGTACACAGTCTTGCAAAGGTGGAATGTACCTAAAACGTTTACGAATGCTATGAAAGCAAGATCTTTTCAAAACTACATTTCCTTTGATGAAATGAATTCTGATCACAAAAGCACTTGGAGAAAATCAGTGAGCAGGATTTACTTAACATAACTACAACTCTTTCTTACACATTTTGCCACAAGCCCTTCCTGCTATTAATGCCCTTAAGGAGTTTGAATCTTCTGCCCCTGGAATGCACAGTATGAAATCAATTTGAAGAGGAAAAAAAAATATTACTTCAGTTTAATTATTCCACATTAGATTTCAGTAAAGCCAAAGTCCCATTCCTTGATCTTTCTAAGGCACTCCCCCAAAGAGAGTCCCAGTAAAAGATCCAGGGCAAAATACAGCCCACTTCAAGAAAAAAAGTCTTTGACACTCCGATGTAGACTTAACTGTTGACTGTGAAAGCCTGTTGCCTTTGCAGCCAGAAGAGTCCAGTGGACAGCAGAGCCCAGGCCCACCTCAATTTTAAGAGTTCAGTTAATGCCTTCGGGCAACTTGAAATCCTACAGCAAAAAACAGGCTTCAGAGCACTCAGGTATTTACAGAGCAGGAGGATTAACTTCCTTGTTAATTGCTATGTAAAAAGTTTTAGTTTGTCACTGCATCACGGGGGAACTGAAGCAGAGCTCTTGTTAGAGCATGGGGCAGCCTGGCCAACAGCACGTCCACTGCAGCAGGGCCGAGCGATCACACCGTGACGCTCTGGCATTCTGCACCAAGTCACTCCTGGTTAAGCAATGTCACCTTCCTCCACGTAAACAACTTGCTTGCTTTTAATTACACTCTAAAAACCAAAAAGGCACCAGTTTACATTTAGGGTTGTACAATCCACACAGTGCCAGCTTTGAAAATGGCACTCATCTATTTCAGTTCTTAAAATAAAAAAGCAAACAAAATCTCTAAAAATAAAAAAACTAAAAAAGATTTATACGTCTGCACCTAGGTAGCAGGTTTACAAGCAAACATGAAGCAGATTTTATTTCAAAATCAAATAGAAGTCTGATCCTGACAGTTACCAAGTGCTCAATGCTTCCTGCTGCAGCCAAGGGGAGCTGTGAAGCCTCAGTACCCATCAGGGCACAGCCAAATTAGTAGAATCATAAAAGTCCCTGAAAACAGAAGGGAGGAGGGCAAAAACAAGGGTAGGGAGAAAGCAAACAATTCTTCAGCCTTCAAAACATCACTGTGAAAAGAGTGTAACATATGACAACACAAACAAGAAATATTGCTGCACCTGGGGTTCAATGCACGCTGCTTATCCTGAACACTGCTCGTCTCTGATTACAAAGCTGCAGCAAATAGGACACCTGGTGTCACTCTGGGTATTCTACACAGAAGCTTTAGTTTTAGTGGATACCTCAAGGTACACATGGCCGCCAAAACATTTCTGAAGAAAGCAAAGGAAGCAAACAATTTCTATAAAGAGGAAGCTAGAAAGGATTTTATTTCCTTTTAAGTATTTGTGATTGAAATTATTGAATTTCAATTAAATTATGATGTCTAAAAAGACAAAAATGTTATTTCTACTTCAGTACTTATAGTTGCAATGACTGGTGCCTGCCCCAGGTCCCAAAAGAGTTCTCTCTAGTTTCAGTAAGACCACTTGAAAAGAAAAGAAACACCAGTTCCCTGAATGCAGAATGAATAAATGCACAGAGGAAATACCAGAGGACAGAGATGCCTCCAAACGGCACTCTCCTAGCCCCAGACATCGCATACTGGCCTACTTCTGCCCCACTAGAGTGTCAGGAATAACAACAAAGACAAAAACTTGTCCCGTTTAGTCTTGTGCTGTACTCCCCGGGGGATTAAAGCACACTGGTTTTAAGAGCCAAAGTTGAGAGCACAGGCACACCACCTATCATCGAAGTGCACTGTCATATAAACAATGAAGTTACAAAATTTACAGGGCCAAACCAAAATTTTTATTAGCAAACAAGTAAAGATTCATCATCACTGGTACTGATTTCAGAGAGGGGAGTAGAGGACTCTAACATTGGCACTTCCACAGAATGGCAACAAGCCGCATGAGCACCCAAAGGCTCCTCCCGGTATGAGTTAGGGCAACATCGGTTTTGTCCATCCACTTGGATATGAACATTCACAGGGCTGCCTGGATAAGCAGACTCCCATTTTTTTAAGGGTAACCTACTTGGCTCTTCACTCAGCAGATGACTTCTACTTAAACTACCGCCCTCTGGGACAGTTCTCCTGGGTACTGACCCTCCATGGATTGTTTCTGTAGCACTTTCAGACAAAGGATCTCTGAAAGTCTTTCCTGAATCCACGTTACTGGACTGCTTAGGCTCACTGCCAGAGGTCTCAGCACCTAAAGGTTTATCAGTGTGTCCAGCCTCGGGCTCTGCATGTGCAGCTGTGCAAGTATTCAGTAAGACATTTGAAGGTGATGGCTCTGTGATTTCAGTCTCTGGCTGCAAGCTGCTACACCCAGGTTCTTGTAGGCCCCTGGCTTGGCCATGGGAATCTGCCTCTAAACTAGGTCCTTCAGGAGAAGGTGGAGGACTCCGAGTAGTCCCATCAGCGCGGTTGATGATTCCATCACCCAGCGTAGTCTGTGAAGTGCGGGCGGGTGTCAGGAGCGGGATCTGTCCTCTCACCCGAGGTCTGTGGAAGAGTCTGTTCCAGAGCCTGCCCAAGCGCCGCCGAGACGAGCTCCGTCTTGATGAATGTCGTCTCATCTGCCTCCTCATGGCTGTTCGAATGTTCTGCAGCACAGAAGCCTGTAATACAGATGTAACAAACTATGATTTCACACATACTCAAAAGGCTTCTCCTAAACCTTGTTCTTTCCACCAATATCTCCACCTTACCAGAATTCTCAGACTTGATCCCTCACTTCCTTGTTAAACATGTATTTTCTAAGGAACTATTTTAAAATACCAAAGACAGGTCTGCCTGTACCAAGAGACTCTCTCCTAAAACGTTTCCTTTATGAGTTTAAGCTCTGGTTGTCTGCCCAGGAAGATGCTGCAACTCACCCAATCAGATCACCACTAAAGAACCAGAGTGCAGACCCTGAGTCATCTATCATCAGCACTAACAAAGGATCCTCAAAAGCTGATGACAGCAGAGAAGAAAGGCCAAGGCGAACTACTTCTCCACTTGAGTAACAAACTACAAGAGCTTTATAACACTGGGAACTGTTATCACAGTTGGATACTTTTGACAGAGCACAGGAGATTGTTGAGAACTCAACAGTGAAACAGAAGAATGACTTAATGGCTTCCCAGTGTAATGTATTTGTAAATGAAAAATGATCCCAGAATTTCCCAAAAATACTGCTAAAGACCTTACTTTCTTATCACTTCAGGTACATTTACAGCTTCAGCTTGAAAAGCCTTTTTTCTATTTACTTTCTGACCTTTCTGTCTGTCTCTGTTCATTTTATCTTGATATACAGCAAAACAGTATGTGCTTATCTCACTGCGGTTCTCTAGCAAACAAATCTGATGTGTTCAAAACTACTCAAAGCACCAAGATGCATAACTGTGGTTCTTCGGCTCCAAGTAAAACATAAACATTTTTATATTACTTCCGTACAATTAGCACAGCTACTGAAAGAATACAGTTCCAGATTTATTCTATCTAATTTACAGTAGTTTGGCTGCTGATAGGCTCATCAGCACTCGTGTCTCCATACTTGTGATGCATTGTACACAGGGAAGTCTTCAACCGGGGGGATAAGTCCTTGTGCAATCAGCTGCCCGTAGGATGGTGGAGCTTCCCGCCGCACAAACTCTGCCTCGAGCCGTGTCATCTGGGTCTCAAATGCTCTGGAAACAGAATCAGAGGGAAAACATGGAAGGGATGTACCAGTCAGTTTGTCCTGCCTCCCTCACATTAATGTAGAAAAGCAGCGCAGACAACTTCTCACTAGCAGCAAAAATGCAAACCTTCAACTAGGCTCCCTGAAAATCTTACCAGGATGCTAAAATTGACAAAAGGAATAAGAGTAGAGGGTATAAGCATCAGTGATTCAAAGCAGCAAACTCTTCGGTGCAGTCCCAGGTTGGACTCCGTGGCAACTGAAGATTTTTCAATCAGCCAGCTTACACTAGTAACAGTGGTAAATTGTTCAGCAAGGACCCAAAGGTTATTTTTGGAACAGACAACACTGAGAACTGGAAACAATCACAAAACAGGGGCAGCTTGCAGCTGCAGAGAGCGTTGGCTGGCCTGCCAGAACCAAGGCACCGAGGCTCCCAACATAGCACAGCAGCTCGTTTTCAGGTCCTTAATCATGTGGATTTGATAAGGAGAGAATGTAAAGCACACTGTGCTGAAAACACGAATGGTGTCAGCAGCATGGCATGGAGCTGGTGCATGTGACAAGAGACGGGATCTGAAAGTCCCTTACGACTCTCTCCCAAAGGGCAGAACCAGGCCGGCACAAACACCCAAAACACAGACATGGAAAAACACACACTATCCATACAGCAAGGCATATGGGACCCGGGGAAAGGGGCACAGCTCACACCGATGAGAACTCCTGCCTCACCACCACAGGACATTGCCTTTAGTAGAACTGAGAACTAGAGTATTGGGGTGTGTGGGGGGGAGTTATTCAGTTCAAATTCAGCAAAGACTTCATCATAACAGTTGCATATTCAGTTTTTGGCAGTGCAAGGGGTTTGTTGCAGGAGGAGGAGGTGGGAGAGGAAACTGCTCAAAACAGTTTTGATTCAAGTTAGATACAGGTTCTGCCAGGCTGCACAATAAATGTGTATTTCTCATAGAACACAGAAGACCTGACATGCCCCTCACCGCTTCCAAAAATTGTAACTACTCTTCTCTAAGTCTAATGCTGTGATTGCTATTTAATTGTCATTAATTCCTTGGATTAATTTCACAGTATCTTGCAAATTCTCTGGTTAACAAATCGTCTACTTTTTCTCTAAACAAAAAGGAAAAAAACTTCACAGCTACAAAAGCATTACAAAAGCAAGACACTCACCTGTATTCCCTGGTCCTCAGAGAATATAACTTAAATGCACAACCCAGCGCTATCACCAGCAGCAAGCCACACACGAGACTCCCGATCAGAGCAGCTGTGATGACCTTCCTGGGAACGATCACCAGGCAGTTGTGTTCATCGCTTCCATCCTGGCAGTCTTCTTGGCCGTCACAGCGCCAAGTCTCAAAGATGCACAGATTTGTACCACAATGGAAGTTTCCTGGCTGGCAAGTGAAGCAGTTTTTTTCATCCGAGCCATCTGGGCAGTTCTTTTGGTTATTACAGCGGTCAAGTATTGAGTAACAAAGCCCACTGTTTCCTTCACATGGGTATTCGTTCTTCTGGCAAGCAGGACAGTTCTCCTCGTCCTTGCCATTTGGACAGTGCCACCAGCCATCACAATGCTGCTTATCTGTGAAACACTCCTCATCGCTTCCACAAGGATGTTCCCAAGGAAGGCAATAGCCTTTCACCTGGTAGGTTGCATTGAACCCATGGCCAGTGCTCTTGGAGCGTGCATGATATGAGACAGTGAGCTGGCCCTTTGATGACTCCACGCTCACCGAATGCCTATTGTTGTGGTACGAAAATGTTTGCATTAATTTATCACCTCTCTCTCCGATGCCATCATACACCTTTACGTAGTCGTTGTAGCCTAACTGCAAATCAAGCTGCAACAGAACATGTCGATTATCTTGGGTGTCCACATACCATGTGCAACGAAGGTCTGATCTGCTGTGATCAGCACGGAACAAGTCTGGGGAAGCAAAAGATCCATAAAAATTACCCAGCCTTTTGCCACAGGAAAGATCAGGGCAATTATCTTCATCCGAACCATCACTGCAGTCTTTAACTGAATTACATCTCAGCTCGTTCATCAAGCACTTGGTGGAGTGGGCTGCGCTGCACTGGAACATTCCCGAGGGACAGATACTGGATGGAGGGTCTGTTGGAGGGACAGTGCAGTTTCTCTCATCTGAGTTATCACCACACTCATCCATGTAATTACACTTCCAAGTACTGGGAATACACTTGCCATTTGCACAACGGAATTCATCTGATTGGCATACGGCCTGACCTATCTTTCCTGTGAAAGACGGTAAGGAGAAAAAAGTCAGTATCGAAACTTTTGGAACCATCTGATGTTAATTTTAAACATCTACTACCCTGTATGTCACAAGTCACTTGGTCAGGCCAGTGCACCTCATGAAAACTGTTAAAAAGCCAAGCGGAAATAATATCGGTGGTTAACACCCTAACACCTCATCAAGATGGCCCAAGACTCCTGTCCACACAAAATACTACTGTCTTCAAGTTTTGCCAGAGAGAGTACAAATGAAACCAACAAAACTGTGAGGTTTTACCTCTAATATAAGAAAGGCGAAATCCCTGAGCCTGTCCTGAGCTTGATGCATCTGAGTGAAAAAATATCCAAACGTGCTCCCTTGCAGAGATGAAAGATGGAGGTATGGAAGATCCACACACTTTGTACTCTTCCCTCTTGGAAGACGGGCCAATCATCAACCAGTCTACTGCACACTTGTGAGAGTCTTCCAAATCAAAGTTCTTAAAACTGTTAGGAACAAAAGAAACCACAAGTTAAAAAGAGGACATGTACCTGAAACAAAGCCAAAGAGAGAAAAAACAGACTGCAACAGCTGACTTTCTGCACCAAGCAGTGCTGACATAGAGATCACATTCAAAGATAATGAAACACCTACAGTATCTTGAGTACATATAAACAGAACACTCAAATTCCTCCAGTTTGGAAAAGCACCCATCTCACAGGCGCAAACAGCATGCCAAGTAGCTCCAAAAGCTGAAAGGATGATTCCTCTTTTACTCAAACAAAACTGCTTCCTAAAATACAGATAGGAGTAAAAGTGAAATTCCAGAATACATAATACAGAAGGTAGATTAATTTCAGCAGTCTTTTCCAACCTTAAAAACTATGAAACTACGGGGTGAGAGGGACACCACTGTCTTGGAAAAAGAGTAATAGGGAGCACTACAAAGAACCCTAAAGGGATAAATATGAGAGACAAAAATCAAGTCTTCAAGCTATGGATAGGCAGGAAGAGAGCAAGAACAGAACAGGACTGCAAGGGGCGAAAATGGAACCTAAAGTCTAACACTATTATTTTTTAATTCAAAGACTAAAATATTCCCTTTCTGGGAATGCAAATAAGCTTATAACATTTGACAGACAAACCTCCATCCTGCCGCTGCCCCAAGCCCAGTGATTATTCGACAGCAGCTTACCAAGTGCAAAGAGGTGCCCCAATTGTTTGCAGAACACTGAACACAATCAGATAATACTCCCTGACCTGTAGCTCAGGAATCATACAGCACATTTGGTGTCTGATGAAACAGATTACATTTGCATTCAGTAATCTGCAATGACAATAGCATTGCACTGAGAAGCACACTCACTGGGAAAGGGCACACTTAGAAATTAATTTTGGTCCTCTTTCATATAACTCAGCGACACAAAATTAACTTGGTAGAAGTTTGTGCATACTCCTTGGAAATATCTAGACAGAAGTTTCATAAAGACTGAAAAGGTGCTATGAAATACAGACCTCCTTCCACAAAGGGCTTTTCACAAACATAAAAGATGAATTGTTTGGAAAAGATAAATGGAAAGATAATTTTCTGATACCACTGTGTATTTACAAAATGCTGTCAACGCCTGCCAGATCTCGCCTTTTGGAGGTGAAAGGAAAAGAACAGCAACTACATAAACTAGCTAATTCGTTTAAGCAGGAAACCCAGCCAACAGGCACCTTTAGGTTCTGCCAAACATATCAGCAATTAATAACTCGAAAAAAAAAATTATCAGCAAGAGAATGAGCAGAGATCACTGAAAGTGTTAATTTAAAATGGAAATTAAGAGATGACCAACAACATATGTGCAGGCAAGGACAATCTGCCCAGAAACACATCCTTCCTCTTTTCTAACTCTTCTCCCACCATGCTCTATGTGTCTTCCCAGGTAGGAAGAAATATTCCCACAGCACCTATTTCTTTGCTAGAAGCAATCTTACCAAGCTTCTGAAATCAGCATATTTTGTACGGAAGTTTTAGACAACTGTGCAGTCAGAATGAAAGGATTTAAGTATTCAGTCATGTAAAGGTAAGCTAAAGAGTATCTGTCCCAGGTGTTCTGCAAGAAACTTTTTAATGACCAAGAAAGTGTATGAACAGGCACTACAGCATGAAAAGGAATTACACAAAGCACCAGTGAAACTACAGGCACCCGCATCAAGTCTGCTGCAAGAGATGTGAGACAGCATTACTGAAATACCACATTGGTTTTTCTCTCTGTAACTCATTTTGGCACCAGACATCAACAAGGCTTTCTATCATTGACTTGGAGGATTGCCTGTAGGGTTTTCTTGTCATAAAGACTTTTTGGATAGGTATTAGAAGTACCAATCTGCCCAACAACAACTTTTAAGAAAAGGAAAAAGTCACTAAATCAACAAATAGAAATTCAGAACTAGGCAGGGGTGGGGTGGAATGATTAGAAAATTTCTGCTTGTGCGACACAAACAAGATCATCTATTAAATATTTTCATCTCTTACTTCTATAGTTATTTTAGATGGAACGGGAGCAACCTAAAAATCTACAGAATTTGTTCTCCTATCCTGCTCGTCTCCCAGCACTCCAGCCAAGTCGCACAGCCACTCAACTTCCCCCCTCCTGCTGAAAAGAGCTACTTTTGTCTACCAGGTAAATAACTCACCCATAGTGAGTTACACAACACAGACTACACACACCCAGGGGACAATTTGCCTATATAGACTGGCAAGTATCATCTTTAGCAGCCCCCACGAAAACACCATGCCTCTCAGGGATGCAGCGGCTACTGAAACAAATGCCTTGGTATTCAAAAAAGTGCAACACAGAATATGCACAAGAATTAACTTTTTTTTTTTTTTTTAAAAAAAAAGCATTTTAATCACAAGTCCCTAGGAGTTTCAAACACCACTGAACAAACACAATTTCTCTGAAATACAGATGTTCTAGTTCTGATGTAAAGTTTTACATATAATAGATACCATAGCAGTTATAAAATTTATTCTTCTAAGGGCGAAAGCTAAGTCAAAGCAATTACGTTCTACCTCATGAAAACTTATCAACAGATACACTTTGAGCAATTTTTGCTTTGGTTAAGGCATTGTCGCTCCACTCCAGCATCCTTTTAAGTTACGTTGTCTCTAACGGAAGCAAATTTTGTCCCATTTCAATTGATGGTGATTTTTACTCAAGACCAAAAGCAGGGTATGTTTGAATGAGCCAAACAACCTCACCACAAAAAACACACTCCTTTGTAAAAAAATTCAAAACAACATGTATACATATGTGTGCATGTATGAATACATAAAATTGGTTTTCACTTTATAATCCATTTGAAACAAGGTTTTGTGTAAGAAGTTTCTGCCATACTAATCTGACATTAAATAGCCCAGTGATTTATTTTACCTAAGAGTCCTGAATAGTGTGTTCAACCTCTGCTACTTCACTTCGTTCATCATCTGTAATTAGATCTAGCACTGCTGTTGTTACGGTCTTCTGAAGAATAATTTAATCCTGCTACCCACAAAATAGAGCATGGGGACATCTACTTATTCTATTGAACATTTTCAAACTGGAATGCAAATTTTTCTGTCAAAAGGATTAGGCTCAATGGTTGAATGATTGAGGGCATGCACTGGAAATAAGGGACAAAGTCTCGTGCTCCTACTGCTTGTAGGACTGTAAAAACATCTTAGTCTTTGGAAAAGTACTGAATTAAGTCTGTGGTTACGGTTCTTGAGGCAGGTCTCAGGCCCTTTATATCCAAAACCCATGTTATTTTCTGTGATTAAAAGAAGAAACAGAATCAAGTTGTACAGAGAGTAACAATGCATAATGTCACCCATACCTCAGGCAGCACCAGTCAGTACTGTGGTATTTTTAAACATCTTGGGGAGGGCAGCAGAGGGTTTGGGAGGAAAGCAAAAGAAGGGTGGGTTCAGTTGCCAGCTCTGTCCAGCAGTGCACGCCTGAAGGAGCAGGATGTGGACCCAGAGGTCCATCCAACCACGCAAGCTGCTGTGCACAGCGCACTGAACCCCAGCCCTTGCACCCCTCAACCACAGCCTTCTCCATCGCACCACGGCTGCTCCACGTGATGCTGACAACCCCTCCACCCACCAGCTTCTCTTACAGAGCAACACTCCTCTTGCTGTGGCACCTCAGCGCTCCGTGATGAAGAGAAGCAGAACCAGCTTTCCTCCGGGCTCCCGTTCCTCTCCACGCCCGGAACCCGCAGTCCGAGTTCGGAGGGCAGGGAGAGGAGCAGCACTGGGGCACAGTGCTGCAGGAGTCAAACAAACAAACACTGCTATTTCAAGCGCTTAGGACTGCAACATTAAAGTACAGAACCCACCGCTAACACACACAACATCCTTTGAAATGCTTTGCCCCTTAGGCTGTTCTCGCTGTTACCCATGATCTCCAGCACAATACAGGAACAGAGGAGGAGACTTGTGTGAAAGATTTAAATTATCGAAACAATTTTGCAGGTTTTGTTTCTTCTGAAAAATGCTATTTGAAAGCACTAAGTCCAGTTAGCTTGTTTTTGGAATGCCTCTTTGGCAGCTAATTCCTTTAGAAAAATACAAGAATAGTCTATTAAACACTGGGAGCATTCAAAGCCTGAGGATCAGAACAACTTGATGCGAACTGACAAACACAGCACTAAATCTGTTTTTACAGAAGTCTGCAGAAACAGGTAAAATCATCTGATTTTTCCTTCAGTAGTATGATACTGAAACAAGGTTACCTCCAACAGTGAGCACGACTCCAGGAGCTTACAGAACATTACAGATCAGCCATGTTATCAGATCTTGCCTGTAAAATTACTCAAGTGAAGAAACAATAGCCTACAATGATATTTTCCTATTAACTGTCAAGTATTTTTATGTTGCTGGAAAGAACTTCATTAAACCAGCTTATCATAAATATTCATTTACACTCTGAAAAGATGAAAAAAAATGTGCTGCCTGCAAAACTAATGCTTAGCAGAGCTAAGCTTTTTGCCATCTGCACTGAAAGAAGGAGAAGCAGCTAGAAAAGAAAAAAAAACAAGTACTTCTATAAATAATGTAGGGAATTCCCTACAACCCTCTTTGTAATTTAAGCACGAACAACTACAGAGTAAAGCAAAAAAAAAGCATTCTTAATAACTAGAATAGGACAAACATGGGATGATCACGAAAATGAGCACAAAAAGGGTAAACTCTTTGAGGCCAAGCAGATGTAAAATCTGAATAAAGGTAATTAGTAAATAATTTTTTTAAGATGTCCAATTTGGCCCTTTAAACTCATTAAAAAATTGGAGAATAAATATTATGGGTAGATCAGTAGAGCACGGTCCCAAAACAAAACAGACCAGCCAATTAAGCAAAAAAAGTTACTTCTATTTGCCAAGCTCTCACAGCAAGTGCAGACTGAGAACAACTGATGACTTAATTGGCTCATTAAAAACTTCTGCTTAACCACTGAAGCACAAGGACCTGGAAGTCAGGAAAGCTCTATTCTGTTCCCAGCTCCCAAGCACCAGCTAACTGTGTAACCTTAGGCAGGGGACACAGGGGCCGTGTTTTCAAAGGCTGAGCACGTGCAACTGAATGAAATAAATGGCTATTATGAGTTTTTTCCAATTAATGCCAAGTTCTGAAACACTGTGAGTCTGGTAAAAATCGAGTAGGAAGCAGTCCCTTTAATTCTTCATACAATTACAGACCAGCAAGCCTTTACGTGAACAGGCCTCGGTTTTACTCAGAAATTGAAACTCAGATGGTATCTGAAAATTTCTTTTTTCAAAGCAATGACGCAAATCCCTGAAGTGAAAGCCAAAGAAGGTGAGTCCCCCTCGCCTCAATTAGTAAGAAACAGCTTGAGTAGATCACTAAATAGATCACTTTTCAATACTCTTGTCTTGAATTCTGAACATGGAGAACATTTTACTCTCAGTCCCATAAACTCTATCGTAAACCACAATTCATTTATACTCTGCCCACACCAGGTTAATTACAACCATCAGATAAAAGCAACTGCTAACCAAAAATTATTTTGATCTTTTTCTCAGATATGAGGAAACATACATATATGAAGCCTTTTAAGGATGGTACAAAGGCAGTTAGTGCAAATGACTTCTTCATCTGATCCTACAGGATTTTTATGTAGTCCTCTGTGAAAACAGGCACAAAACCAGAGAAAATAGGAAGAAAAATCAAGTGGTTTACAAAGCAATAACTAACATACTAATTACCTGAATCTAAAGTGATACAACATAGTCCTGGAAAACAGGAGCTATACACTTGTGCCCAGGTCTTAACAGCACCATTCCACCAGACACACAAACTCGCAAGTTTTGAAACACGCATAATTAACAGAGAGGTGTAAGCACGAGGAACATGGATTTCCTGTTCTTGTGAAGTCTCCACCAAGGATTTCTAAAAAGTAAACTATAAAGGTAAACAATAAGCACAGAAATGTGATGATACAAAGAAAACAAATACACACACACAAAAGGTACATATTAAGACAAAGCTTCTGAAGGACATGCCCACAGGAGCCAGCATCTTACATCCGCCTGTAGATCTGGGCACTGTTCTATTGAAAGCTGCTGAATAATACGTTAATAAAAAATGACCACTGACTGCAAATGTTTTAGAAATCAAAACTACTTTAAATTGCAATTTTATCCCTTAATGACTCCTGTTGCATCTCAGATGTGATACTTATATAACATTGCTGTCTTACTCTCAACAAGAATTCAAGATCAAAGAAAATGCATTCAGCGTGACATAACACAGAGGAGGTGGGGTTTTTAAAACCTTTCAAAATCCAGATGCTATGACAAAACCTGTGTTTCATTTTCCTAGGAAAATTTTAAAAGCTACTCTTTTATGCCCTTACCAGCACACTGTTAGGACAAGAAGCATACCCACGGGGAAAAAGTGTTTGTATTTGAACCCTCTTTCCCGGTTTGCCTGTATCGTGCTAGCCTCGGCAACTCAGCTGCTTCTTTTGCATCCTTGGCATTACAAGGGCTACAACCTTCTAAAGAAATCCTCCAATGCTGTAACATTTTTCATTCCATACACCATAGTGAGTCATTCCAAGTACATTTATAGTCAGAAATGTAACACCACAACACTACTCCCCAGGATGTAAACACACACCTCCCAGTGTTTGCATGTGCATAGCAGGGCAGGATATGGCAGTGATAGAAAACAAACCCATTAAGAGGAAAACTTTCAAATTATCTTGCTATGCGCACATCTAAACTGTATACACACATTATTATCAGTTTCCTCATCTTACTTTCATTTATTTCTTCAGCCTCTGTCACACTCGTACTTGCAGAAGAGAAGCCCAGTTCTAACTGGGAGCTCCGAGGCGTCTTCCCAGCATAAACTGCAGTACTATTGTCCTGTGTCTCATTTGTATGCTCCCTCAGAGTTCCCAACAATCTCTGCTTTGAAACAAATTCCCCAAGTCCAATACAATTTAATGGGGTTTAAAAGAGTGTTTCTATTTATGGATCTCAAATGCTGGCAGGTATCTACTTCCTTACTTCTGATGAGTCGTTCCTATTTTGAACTACGGATGGTGGAGCCCTCCTATTATTCCATCTGTGGCAGATTTGTTTTTAATTGCTGAGCATCTGCAGTTGAAGAGGTTTGCAGTCCTTTTAAGCAGCTGAGCAAAGAATGAGCAGATGGTGTCAAATACAACAGTACTAAAAACCAAACAAAAACCCTTTCCTAGCTTTGTTTGTTTGTTTGTTTTTTTAAATAAGAACTTCTTAGTTTGGGAAGGACACCACGATTAGCCCAGAGAAATTATACACATTTGCAATACACTGATATTATAGCCTAACATTCTTAACAAATCATTTGTAATACATTCTAGTCTTTTCTGAACAGTATTTTTATAGAATGAGCAGAAATTGTGCCACAAATGCTAACCATTATTTAATTATGTTGGAAATAAATGTTAACCAGAAAAGCATGTGTCTTTTGGTTAACAAGTAACAATAAGCAATGATTAAATTCAACTGTCAATTAAACATAGCACCATCTCAAGACATTACAGAGAAAGCCAGTTTTGCTCTAAGAATCTTATGTATCCCACTGAGGCTGTTCCAGATTTTATAGCCTTCGCCTATTCCTATTTTTAAACAACTAAGAGAAGATGGACTATTTAATGTGAGTGAATATACCACTGTTTTCTGCCTCCTCATCTATCAGAGGTGGATGAAACTCACACAGGTATTGTGAAGGTAGATAGATAAATAGACTACAAATAACATGCATGTATGATAATGGCTGTCAGAAGTAGCCTACAGAAATAAGACACAGCAGAACATATCTAAAATGAGAGAGGTGCCCAACCTGCAATTATGTTCCAGTGTAATCAACTTCAGCTTCCTTCGACCACTCAGTAGCTCTGACAAATGGCCTCACTCTGGTCTATCAGATACGAACTCACATTTTGTTTCATTTGAGCAAAGCAATCCTTTATCTCCACAGAATATCAAACCATACCTAATTGTTATCATGTCTCCACGATCTCCTTGAATGTCCCAGCTGCAGTTTACAGCTGGAGGGTAGTTCAGTGGCCAAGAAGGACTATAGATGACCCCCCGTCTCTCTGTGTGCTGTTCCAGTTTTCCACTGCAAGGAGCTGTTGATAAGCGGGGGAAAAACATATTGTTAATGCTTTGCCTCATCAACAATTCACATTATCTACAAGAGCTTTCATCAGTTTCTGGGGATTGCAGACAAAAGAGAGTCAACAGTTTTATCCTCTTACTGCTTTCTTCCCTGCTCTGGTTTTTAATTAAAAAACACCCACTCTAAGTGTAGTTAAGTATAACCTGCATTTCAATGCAGGATCAATCAATAACCTTGTATGAATCTACCAAACCCTACAATCAATACTACTGCGTGCATCTGCCAAGAGGACATAACACAGAAATCCTTTGTACCAGCTTCCCAAAGCCTGGGTATGTCACCCAACAACTGGGTACAGTTCCTAGCAGCTCATTTTGTTGTAACAGGTTCCCAGAGATGTTGTTTATTCTCCTAACCATACAACAGACGTGAAGAGTTTATAATGGTTAAAAAAAAAAATCCCCTACAAAAAAGAAAAAAGTTAAATAGATTCCGATGTCAAATGTTTTCACTGAACATTACTAAGTACTCTAAATTCCTTCTCAAAGACAGGAGAAAATTTCCAGACAGGGAAAGGAGCAAACAGGGCTAAATAAAGCTCAATATTTTCAAAGCACTTTCAGATCTTCCTATGGAAAACAGCAGGCCAATTAAGGTTACATCAAATACTTATAATTTATAATTAAGTAATTCAAAAATAAAAGTTAAATGTTCCAAGGACAAGTGGGAAAGCTATTCTGATGGGAAAATGTACTCTCAGCAGACTACAAGAGAGAAAATTCTGTGTAATGCAATAGCTATTCTGGACATTCTCCAAAAATATTTTTAAACTATTTTTAAAACAAATTACTATCTAGAGCATGACTTGTGGACTGCAGCTGAATATTCCAATTTTTGACAGCAGCTTACCTTCTCATAGCTTTAAAAGGTGGCAAGGAAAAAAAAGGTTGCCAATACCTGACATTCCCTCATACACATATGCATCCAAATATACTTGCGTTATAAATCACAGATGTACAGTATTGCTTGGAATTCAGCCACATAAATCTATAATTTTCAGTTCACAGTGGGGATCAGATGGGGCCGCACTGGGGGCCGGGGTGAAAAGGCACCGGCCAGCAGAGCTGCCTGGTTCGGGCAGGGCGGGGGGGCTGTGCCGGCCCCCACCACTGAACCTGTGCCTGGCACTATTCCACTTGTTCACAGCAAGCGCTTCTTAAGTGAGAGCCACAGGAATATAAAAAGCATGAGGTGAGTAACTTACCTGAGGCAAAACATATAAAAAGCCGTTATTTTTACTCTCCAAGCAGGGCATTCCACTGAAATGTATGCATATAATTCCTACTAGTTTCAAACGCCACAAAGGCATACAGAATACATAAATACAAGAAAACATCTATTTTCCAAACAAATACTTTGCAGTAAAGCAGTTACAAAAAAACCCTACCTTTTTTGTTATTACATTTCTAAAACCAGACAGGCTCCACACTAGATGCTGGCAAAATACCAAGATGCAGATGCAATTCCAGAATTATACAAGCAACTACAAGATCCAAAGCACTTTTCAACTCTAGTTCTCAGTTTGTTTAGGTCTCTAAATGTGCTCGTCCACACGTGTCATTACATCAACACATCACAGCAGCATAAGAGGCCCAGAGCTAGCAACCACATAAAAGGAGCTGGAAAGACTGCATTTCGTAACTGCCAGATGACAAAAACTTCTCAATGGGAAGGAAACAGAATGCACAAAACAGAAAGAGCAAAACCACCAGACAGCACTATATAGAGGCTTCCAGCAACAGGCTCTGCAAATATTTCTGTCCTCCTTGCACCAAACACTGTTCTGGATTAATATCCCTTATTCACAGTATATGCATTAGAACAGAAAACAGAATTGTAATTACACAAAGTGTATTTTAGTTTCCATTGACATGCTGGTGACTCTTCCACTCGTACATTCATCAGTGCAATTAAGCAGAGCTCTTATTCTCCCAAATACTTGTTCTTCAGTTTTAGGAAGTATTTACAAAGATCCTGGGCACTAGTTATTTGAAATAAACCAGCTTTTTTGAAGTAACATCACTAGTGGGTTTTTTTCCTTTTCAAATAATGTACATTTTCCTAATTTGTAAGCAGGGGATCTGATGTAACATGACAGTTCAGGTTGTCAGTGAGAAATGCTTTTTCATATTAACACTGCACATCTGTTATGAATGTGAGACACAGAAAGAAGAACTGAGAAAAAGATTTTCCATTTTAACCGAAGAACTGTAGCTATGAAAATTTAAGGACACAAGCAGGGTAAGGGCTGCACTACCACTCTGTGCCATTTGGGGCAGTTCATCTGGCAATGGTCAGTGTTACTCAATACCTGCCCACGGCTTTACCCCTTTGACACACAACCTACATTTCAGACTTGCCCAACTCAAAATGAAAAGAACAACTGCTTTGCTCTTACAAAGGCTACTGATTTGAACGGACCACTAATCTGAATTCCTATTGTCAAAATGCAATTACACTATTTTAAGGATACGTCCACAGTCCCCTAAACATGTTGGGGCAAACGAGGGACACACACTCATCCGCCCCCCAAAACTACTGTTGTGTTTACCCAAACCTCACTTGATTGCCTTATGTTTCTGATGCCTTTCATTTCCCAGCAATGCTCATTACTATGGGATTTGCAATGTATCAACAGATCTTCCTAACCAGTCGTCTGCCCCTTTACTCCTTGTGCACTCCCCACTGAGTGGCAGACAAGGTGAAGTACCTGATCGCTGCTTTCAGCAGCTGTTCTTTCACCTACATAAATTCTGAAAGAAAAACCTGTACTAGACAAAGCCTTCAATGCTGGCAACAAAAGAGCACAACCACACAAGGGCACAATTACATACTGTTGGGGTTTCGGTGTCAGTAAAGGGGCCCCACTTCCTCCTCAGCTCCTGGCCATGAAGTGTGCGGAATCGGGCACACGGATCAGGATTGTCGGCATGACAGTGTGATTACTTAAGGAAAACAAACAAAAGCCTTTTCAAATTCAAAACATCTAAAGGAAAGGGAAGTCTCTAAATAGAAAGGTACAGTCTTGGATTCTGAAGGGCTTATCATCCGCAACACCGCACAATAGCAATGACAACATTTTTTCAACAATTGTTCTATAACTCTCTTTCTGCAGCATTTCTGCAGAAACCCAGAAGTGAACACTCAGTTTACTAAAAGCTCCCAACGGCTTATGTTTTTCACATTCAGGATCACTGAAAAAACATAAGAGAACACCAATCCCTGGATTGGCAAACCAATCCACTAAAAATCTTACTGAGATGGTGCTTAAAAAAAAAAAAAAAAAAAAAAGGATAAATTCTGAAGACAAACAATAATGAATCTTGAATCTTTTATAGATTAAAAAACCCCAAACAAACAAAAAAAACCCCAAAACCCCAAAAACCAGACAACTTCAAACAAATGCCAGAAGAGGTTTGAGTTCAGAGAGTTTCTGTCAAACAGGCATAAAACTTAATGAAGCTCTTTCTGTAATAATCAAATGGATTTCTTCTACTGTAAACAGCAGTAGATTCCCCCTGCCAGTTAAATATGCCACAGATACTTGCAAGAAAGTTTCCAAAACTTTACAAGAATAACATTACTCCTGGTTTTGCAAAAGTGACTATAACAGAACAGACGTCAAGCTCCACCAAAGGACAGCGCTGGGGGCAGTAAGCTGTGCAGGAATAAATTTTCAGACAAACCCAGCAGAAAATAAAGGCTGCAGTTTCACACTCTGCGATGCCCCGGGGTCTGTCCCAGTCCCAGGGGATACATCCCAACCATCTGCTCCAGGATAAAGGATGGTTTGCACTTGCCACAAGGAACCTTCTCTCAAAACCGAACACTTGGCAATATCCCCTTCTTCAAGTAGCTGTCTCGGGGTCAGCAGGAAACTCTCCCCGAGTTCTCCAAATGCTCCCTCAAGGAGGGGGGTGCACACATCGCATAATGCAGATCCCTTAGGTCTGGGGAGAGAAAAGGATTTTAGGCTCCTCTTCATTCTATCAGTCTTCAGCAGGCTGCTTCTGCTCCCATATCAGAACATGTTCAGGTCAGCAAGCATTCCTCCCAACTTTTCTCAGAGCTCCTAAGGAACATCTTCTGTGAGATGATTCCTAGCAGGGTCACCTGCCCTGCGGCTGCACTACCCTAACCTGTTACCCTCCGACACACAGCTAAAAGAAGCTACACATGGATCATGTTATTGCAATGACCTTTTATGATCATTTTTCTCCCCCACTCCAGTTACACCATGAGGAGATAAAGTAACTCAAAACTAGTATCAAGACAAGAAAACACAAAGGCTACAGTACTCTGAGGTTTTCAGCATACTTGAAAGAATAAAAGCCAAATATTACAACTCTCTGCTTCTAGCAAAAGGACAGCATTAGAAAGCAACAGAGCCAACTGGATGAAGCATTATATATTTCAGGCCAAGACAGTATCACCAGTCTAGGCCAGCTACTGTATAATTACTCAATCTACACTTTGTAAACTCATACCAATGGACGGCAAACTCCACCAAAAGCCAAAGAACCATCCAGGCAGAACAGACTAGGACACAAATGAGATTTTGGAGTTTTTCCTGTGAAAGAATTAAAACACTGTGCTGCAAACAGCACGTCCTACATGGTTCATCCACAATTCCCCTCAGCTAAATTGAAGGAAGTTACCTCATCATAAAATTACTACCTTTTCCTGATTTAAATCTTCTCTCAACCCTTCATGTCAACTTCAATGCTCACATTAACCAATCCACTGCCTTAGAATTATTTTCATGTTTTCCTATTTCTTTTCCTCCTGTTTACCTTACTTGGTTCTTCTGTTTTATGTTAAGTTGCAACCCCTTTGGGCACACAGTATACCTACCAACGTGACAGTGGATTGACAGGTGCAAGAGGGCCCTTATCACTGTGAGGATGCTGATTGCAATGTTCTTGTAATGTCAGTAAGTCATAGTACTGCTATAGAGAAGGAAATTACAGTAAGTGCTGTGATTCTAGTTGAATTTCCACTTTGACATTCATGAGACATTTTTAACATTCTTGTTTTAGCTCCCCCTGGGAAGAGGCCACTGTCCCTGGCCTGATATTCCCAGGCACATTTCCTAAACATAGAGTTTCCTCCTGAACATATCAGCACGTACTAGGACCTTAGCCTCAGGCTTGCGATTTTTTCCTAGCACAGTGACACTGATGGAGTCTATAACCCCAGGAAGAGCGACAAGTCCCAAACTTCCTAGAATGACATCGTTACTCTGTCTCAAAAAAGGTCCTACTATTTTGTTAAAAGATCTCTTTGCATGGGGAAGAAACAGTAACAACTCAAAAGAACAGTAAATACAAGAAAAGAACGTCTTACCTAATGAGGTAACAGCACTTTCTGTTTTACCGGTCAGGAAGAGGTTCACTGTGTAAAGACAGAAAAACACTGTTCAGAGCGGTTCCAGTGGCACAGGGCGGCAGTCAGTAGTTAACCATCTCCAGGTGTTTGCTGGGGTGTTAATACAAATGCATTGCAGTCCTCCAGCAAGAACTTTGCTTATCTACACAGGCAAGTCATGTAATCAACTGTCATCCTTCACTGTAGCCATAAAAAAGTCAACACACAAGGTTAGTTTGGCATCTGCCAAATATGCTACGAAAAGAAACAATGGCCAATCTATTCTAAATTGTCTTCTGTGGGACTTTTTTTAATTGGGGAAGACAAAAGAACAGTTACACTGAAATATCCATCATCACGGCCAGTCATCTTACCTGCTTAAATGCTGGAAAATACTCATGAGATTATCTTTAAATACATTTCCTCTGAATAAAGCAAAGTTTGTTCCTCTCAGGTAAATGTCACCTTGAAAATAAACCACTAAAGCTAACATGATTACCTTGACTGGCCAAAGGCAACGAAGTTTTCAAAAAGGTCCACTGGTAAAATCAAAACAGGATGAGGCGGTGCTGACAACACACAACTGACTTACAGATTAGTTTCCAAATACTCTTCACTTTCTCAGAAGTCTTCTCTCACAGTAGACATCATTAGAGCTAGCTGGTAAGAGTAATTATTGCAAAAAAAAAATTCTCCTGTGTAATTGTTGCTTCACAGGTCAGCACTAACATATATTTCCATATTAGTTTCCCCATATTTTCTTTAAGGCACTTCTCTAATGATTACAGTGTATTTCGCTAACTGCTGCATTTTAGCAGTATTCTATAATCTACAAAGACCACCTATTAATAAAATGACAAATGTTGAATTAGAAAGGGTTAAAAGGTTAACAAAACTTGATTTACAACATCCCAGCCTAAGCACCGGCTTTGGCTTTATTTTGAGTATGTTAAGTCCTACATCTTTTTATAGTCAACCGGTTGGCAAGCATTTAGTAAAAAACATCATTAAAAAATGAACAATAGGAGAAGAGAGGAAGAGAAACTGTCCCTGTTCCCAACAGTCACTTGGGAAGCTGCTGACAATTACGACTATTTATGTCTTGGAATACCACGTACAAGCGCAGGCCCCCATTGTCTTAGACACCACCCAAACACATCACAAACCAATGACCCCTGCCCTGACCACCTCCTGGTATAACTTCAACCAGCACAAGAGGAAAAAAGTACCTAGGACTAAAGGGGTGGAAACAGAAAAGCTAAAAATGATCTCTTGGCTTGCCAGCTCTATCCCAGCCACGGTTTTCTGTCAGTGGTGGGTCTGAACTATCAAACCACAGCAGCCCGGCCCTGACGGACGTCTGGACGCCCACACTTTGGACCTTCTCCTTCCTGAAGCCAGCGCTCCAAGAGCTAAACGCAGAGAGCGATGTTGGTGGGTGCACAGACTGCTACCGACCTCAGGCTGAGCCCAAGCCCTGCAAACCAGAGGAAAGGACCACGACCGTTCCTGGTGTCACCCATCACAGAGGACTTCAGGGGCAAGGGCAGTGACCGCTTGCTCCTTCTGCGTGGATCGAGCTTTCAGTAACGCACAAGGGAAGGAGGGCAACTAAACAGCAGCGTATGTATGCCATGGCTTGAGAAGAAACAGGCCTGAGCTGCAGGTTTGTGTTAATAAGCATTAACACAATGTTCAAAGGACCTTAACAGCGCTGATTTTATTACATAATTAATGTACAATAACATTTGTTACACGATAATAACAAGGTGCCATGTAATTACTTCCTTTGTTTCACAGCACAGCTTGCTCCATAGGTCAGCGAGCACACCGAGGAGCAATGCTGCCATCCTGCACCAGGAAACCGCTCGGCTCCGGTAACTCTTGCTCTGTGACAAACCTTGGATCACGGCAGTAACGGCAACACAACAGTTTTCACGCAGTATTAAAGTACCGCTATTCCTGTAACCATAGTAATATAAAGACCAAGAAGAAATTAACCAGTGATTAAGTCACAAATTTAATTTCATGAATATTAAAATATTTTTGTTTGCTCCAAAGAAAGTACATGAATATACACCACAAAACTATTATCACCACAACTGAAAGGAGTGTTTGAAGATGCACTGTATGGAAACACCTGGGTCTGTACATTCTACAGCCTTTCTTCATGTTTCCTACACAAACCTTCCTGATGACCATAACAGAACACGAGCTCCCAAGCAGAGGTTCCCTCCCATGGCTGATGAGGGGCCCCTATGCCCTTGAAATGGAGATAAGCAGCATGAAGACAAAGGGCGTGATAGAGTGGAATTAGCTGACCCAGAGCCACTTTACTTTCTTCTGAGGACTGCCAAACAGACAGCCCTAGTTTGCTACCAGAAGGAGAGAGTTACCAGCAGCTTTGCATGCCAGGCCTGGCAGATACCTAAGAAAGACAACCCTCAAAAATGTTCTTTTACCTCTGCAAATGCAAAACATGTATTGTCCACTGTTGCAAGTTCTTTGCTCTCATTTTCAAACTCTTTCGCACTAAGTCAGTAGTCACGAACAGTTGTTTAAAATAGTGTAAGTTTCGTATCAGGTACTTTCCCCAGTGACTGAGTAAGCTTATGGTTTCCAGTATCTGTTTTCCTCACTCTCAGTGTCACTCAAGATGGTCAAGTCAAACCACAAGAGCACCGTACACCAGCATTTTCTGAAGCACTCAGCTCTCAAAAGTGTCAGAGGCCCAAAAGAAAGAACAGCCATTCCCTGCTGGTTTTATTGACTCTTGTCAAAACAAATTCTTCTCAAAATAAAACCAGGTGAGAGACTAGGCGTACACTAGAAAGTTTTCTACATGCTCTTTTTCTTAACTGTTGGGCAGAGTCATGGGAAAGCCAGAAAAAGCAGAGGTGGTTCAATTGGCTTGAACTCCATGTAGGAAACTTACCATGCCTTTCATTTGGATTGCTAAATAATTCTCACCGTGAAGTTTTCAGCTGGGAAAGGGGTTATTTGGATCAAAAGGGAAATTTACATCTTGGCACCTTCAAACCAAGTGACAGCCACCAGGCTTTTCCCCACAGCCAGAAGGAGACATCAGCTTCGCTGTTTTGATTACTTCTATTTGATAACTTAGTGTCCTCCAGAATTTCTCAAGAATGAGAAACAAAGTGGCCTCATGAAAAAACAATTGCAACAAACCCAGTTTCACTCTCTGGAGCTGTAGTTTAAAGACAAGGTCACATACAGCAATGGTCAGTGGCAGTGCACTGATACAGACACCAAACACCACGTACAGCCTACGGGAAAACAAAAAGTAAAAGCAAAGAACGGTAAAAAGCACAAACCAAAAATAAGGATGACAGGAAAGGACAGACAAACAGGAAGTAAAACACAAAACCAGTTAAAGTAGCAGCACTATACTCTTACGGGTTCACTGAAACAGAATACCTTACAAGCTTCCCAGCTCTCGTGTTTCCCGACTTCTACTACTGTCAGTTGTGCAATGAATAGGAATAAAACTTTCCAGCTGAAAAGAAGAGCCAGACCATGAAATTCTAGCAGTCACAGAAAGCAGAAATCTACTAAACTTTCAACCTAGCATTACCCAGAGCTAAACACAAGAAGTGTTCTCACTTAAACTCCGGAGTTTACATGATCTTTTATTATCTTATTAGTCATTTCAATAATAACTGTGCTATTTCTGTTAAATAACAAAAGCTTTAACAAAGGTCTGACCAGGCCACAAAAACAATCCCAGGAAATTCAAAGATACAGCAGAAACTTGTATCTTTCTCTAACTTTAAATAAACCATGCTGCAGACATTATCCTCATGCTGTGTACATCTCTGACATCCCCTCAAGTCTCTGCAAAAAAAGTTGTACTAGATAGAACGGATGTTCAAACTGTTTTGTTGCTTAGATAGCTTTTTACATTGCACTTCCGTTAATTAAAATAGACACGTTTAAAGTAACCAGAGCAGCTTTTAAACTTTGACTTCCTACATTCTTCTAGGCAAGCACCAATGTTAAAAAGAAACTTTTACAAAAATAGAACGAGCGGTCTGGCCACAGATACCCATTTCTGATCATTTATGCAATGAACGCTGTAATTTGGGATGATTAAAAATGAGCTCTAATCCACCTTATTAGCAAATAGCTGTGGTTTTAGCACATGCTAGTTGGAGGAGCTGTTAACAGTTTACGGAATAACCACCAGGAGCGTTCGGAGCAGCCCCAGCAGCGCTCAGCCGTGCGCAGTGCCTCCGACAACGCTGCTCCACCACAATCTCCCGGCAGCACGCAGAACGGAGCAGTCGGCTTTAATAACTCCTAATTTCTACGTGCCCCTGTTAAATACGCGGGGCCTTTCACTCGCTCATTCTAGTCACAGGCGTCAACACTTCTCCCTAACAAAAACCATCTTCCCTGACAGAAAGAGCCGACAGACTGGAAACCAGTAATACACTTCATCACGTTGCCATAACTTAACACCTGCTGCGAAGCAGAGCGGAGAGCAATCGCTTCAAGCAGACGGGAGGGAGGAGAGCAGAATATGGCAGAGAAACGGGGGGGGGAACCGTTTTTCCGCCCTGCCACTCAAGAGAAGTGACAGGAGGCGAGAGGCGCGCCCGGCGCAGGGCAGGCGCGGCGGCACCGCGGGCGCTTCCGTAACGGCCCCGGGAGCCGCTGCCGCACCGCACGAGTCACAACTCCGGAGAACGCGCCGAGGGCGCCTCAACTTTTTTCTTTCGCCCCCCCCTCCCCAACAAACGCTATGCGGGGTCAGCCGCAGCGGTTTCAAAGCCAAGGGCACAAGGCTGGTTTCCGTAGCAGCGGGCACAACTCCGCTCGGCCTCCCCGCCGCCGGGGAGCGACCGGGCTCGGCCACCCCGGCGGGCGCCCTGCGGGGACCCCCGCCCCGTTTGGAAGCGCAGGGGCGGGAGGGGGATCCGCCGACCCGGCTCGGCGTGTCGTCGTCCCGTCCCGCTCCCTTCCCCCCACCCCCGGCCCGGTAACTTCCCGAAGCGGGCGCGGGGGCCCGGCAGCCCCGCCGCAGGTGCCCGCACCCCGCACCCGCCGTGCCCGGACATGCCCCGGCGCGCAGGGAGCGGCCGGGCCGGCACTCACCCAGGCAGATGGCGGTGAGCGGCACCAGCGCGCCCTGCCGGAGCTCCGCGGCCGCTGCCTTCTCCATGGCGGGTCGCCGCCGCCTGCCCTTCAGCGCGGGGTGAACCACGGCAGCTCCGGGGAAGCTCCGCGCCCGCCTCGCCCCTACGCGGAGCCGCGGGAGCCGGCGGCTCGGCCAGCCCGCGGTGCCCCCGCAGGCCGGGAGGCCGGGAGCGGCGCGGCCGCCGGGCGCCGCAGCCCCATGGCCGGCCCGCGCTGCCCGCTCCGGGGCAGGTGGAAGAGGACGGACCGCAGCGCCGCCGCCGCTCCGCCGCCGCCGACCCACGTGACAGGCCCGCCGTGCAGCTGCGGCGGCCGGGCCGGAGGGCGAGGGGAGCGCCGCCCCGCTCCGCGCCCCGCCGCGCACACCTGGGGGGCCGCCGCGAGCCGGCGGGCGGAGCGCGGCCCGGGGCGGAAGGGAAGGCGAGGGCCGAGCCCGCCCGCGCAGCGCCAGGGCGCCGGGCCGCCGGGCTTCCTGTCAGGCACGGGGCGCCCTCCGCCGCGGGGGCCGCGGCCATGGCGCGCCCTGGCACCGGAGCGGGGCCGGGGGCGGCAGCACAGCAGCGCCGGGCGCGGCCCGCGGGGGCTGCCCCTCCGCCGGGCGGGCTGCGGGGAGCCCGCGGCCCCATGGTGGGAGGCCGCGCCCAGCGCCGCCGCGGCCCGCCGGCCCCCTCTGCCGGGGAAGCGGCGCGGGGGCGGCAGTCGCTGCCTCCCCGGCCGCCGCAGCCGGGCTGCGGGTCCCGTCGGCCCAGCCGAGCCGGCGCGTCCTCTCCCGCCAGTGTCCTGCGGGCGGCAGCGGGGAAGCGGCGGCCAGAGCTGCCCCCTCCGCGGCTCGCCGGAGCTGGAGGTTTTAAATCAGATGCCGGCGGTAATGTGCACGGGGCGGTGAGCCTGCCCTGAACCTCGGCTGTGCCCGGAGCTCTCTGCTCCCTTCAGAGCACCCTGCGGGTCACTCGTCCGAAGGGATGGGACCCAAACGCTGCCAGGCCCTGCGGAGTGTGAAACTGAACTAACCCGGTCATACGAACAGGGTTACGGATCCATCGCAAGTCAACACAATTTGGATCACTATCAACGACGTAAAACCATCTTGTTCCACTGAAAACAGACAGAGGCTTGTGTGTTCACAACAAGCAGCAAGATGATAAAGTTAACTCGGGAACTTCAGGAGCAGAATTGCAAAACAGCGAAAGATGAAAGATACGCTTGTTCAGATGACGAACTGCTCAAATGAACCAGCTCTACCTGACGTATTTCCTGAACGTTTCATTGTTTTCCCGTTTACAGGCGCTCACATTCTCCCCCAGAACACCAGCACCAGCTCCTCTCTTGGTGGCACAGCTTCTCCTGCGGAGCCAAGCCCCGACTGCGCTGCAGCCCCATGAGCAGGGTAATTCAGCTACAGATACCAGCAACAACAGAAAACTCCGTGACAGCACCTCTTCTTAAACTACACAAATGAGGGCTGTGCTGCTGGGCACTGTTCGATCCTCCAGGGCAAAGATGAGGTCTTGCTACATTTCACTATAAACACTGACAAAACTTCTGTACATGCTTTAAACAAATTGCATCTTTGCATTTAGCGGCTGTATCACAAGAGAGATCCCAGGGGAAGCCAGTGACAGGTAACTCGCCCGGCTGTGTACAGCATCAGGCTTGTCACACCAAAGGCCCGTTTGATGCACACCCAGGTATGCATCCGGACAGATATTTCAGACATTTGTTAATTATGCTTGCCTCATTGAGGAAAACAGCTGCACAATTCTAAACATCTGTTTATATGGTTAAAATACAAGAGAAAAGCATACTTAATGTGCCTGGGGTGCCATGCTGTTTAAAAATATTAATTAGAACTACCTTCCTCATCTGCCCAATAAACTCATGAGTGTAATTTTAAACAGATAGCTCAGTTAAACAAATACTTTCACATGTGTCTACAGTAAAACCATTCCACAGAGCCACCGTCATGGCACCACATCTTGTTTAAAATTAACTCTCTCAGCAGAAAGTTTCAAAGTCAGATTTGGCCAGGGAAGTAGAGAAAAAGACCAAACTCTAACATGGGAAAGGAAACACCAGCTAAGAAAGAAAAGGCAGAAATGGACGAGAAAGTGCCAAGCCAGGCTGATTTAGGGCACTGGTGATGACAGACGCTTTCTGGAGCATCTACGGGAAGCAGATCTCACTGGACGTAGAAAGCACATTAAAGTTGAAGCACAGACTCAAGTTCCCTTTTGCTGATGCTTATTTGATAGTGAAAACCTCTGGCAGAGTGCTGCAGAGGTCTAAGGGCTTCAGTGCCTGGAAGCACCACAGGTCACCAAAGAACATCGCTCAGCACACTGAGATACTGCTTTAGGCCTTTTTATTTCAGCAACATAAAGTGTGGCTACAGTAATATCTCTGGAGTCCAGGCGATCCTTATCCTCGCTGAGCTATAGACTTGTGCCTTACCTTAGCAGCCCTTTGATGGAATTATAATAATTGTAACTCACATTTGTCTGTCACTCTGGATCTTAATGGATGCCTAATGGATGATTGGCCTAAGGATCAATTCTATCACATCTTGTCTACTTGGGATGAGAGAACGGGATGTTAAAATAAATACTCCTACCATACTAAAGATGCAGAAATAGTAAGCGGATCAATACAAACAAAATCTACCTGTAGGTGAGAAGGCCCCGCACACAGCACGGAGGGGACCTGGCTGCTCTGTACACGCAGCCAGCTTTACAAGTACACGTGTCTGTGCGCTTCTTCAGTAGCATAATAAATTGCACAACATTTTCCACAACTAAATTCTTCCTAATCTAACCAGACAATTCTTAAACCTTTAATGGGCCCATGATTGTAAAATCATTCCGTCTGGGTTTTTGAGCAGTAATCTTCAAATTACAGGTCTGTAACAGCAATAATGGAATGTGTCAAAGAGTTTTTTCCTCAGTGAGTCTATTATTGTAATAAAATAGTGTACCTCGTCACCTCTACATTCCACATTAACCCTTTTTATGATAAATATCTGTAAAGTGCATCTCTCATTTCTATTAAATAATATCCTTGCATCTCACTGAAACAGCAGACTATGTAAGACTGAAAGCAAAGCGACAGATGCACATTCTTTTTTAGCAGATTCTATCCATGCCGCTAATGTGTTGTTAAGCTAAAACTGACTCAGTTTAAGAATTATTCTTACACTTCAGTGTTCATGTAAGATTAACTTAAAATTCTGAGACTGGATTTTCAGTCACACAGTTTTGCATTCATAGAAATATACACACAAATTAGAAAATGATACATGAAATTACATATACATATGCTCCAGCATCTACTGGCATAATGGAATTCATGATCATATTACAACATCTGCACAAACACCTGGAAAATGTAACCAGCAGAACCCATTCTAGGTGTTCTACTTCAGGGTGATTTGTGGATCATTTAAAAATTACTTGAAGAGTTGCACCAAGCTAAACCGTCACTGCTAGCCAAGGGTCCAGCCTTCATACCTCATTTCAGAACATCTGATAAGGAGATGGCTCTAAGAAACTTCATTACTAGAAGTTATACATTACAAACACTGGAGTCATAGGCATATTCATTCATTTTAATGCTTTTGACAGAATTGGATCACAAAAAAAAATATGTAACACCAACAAAATAAAGTTCTGGTAAAGTTTTACTGAGTGTAATCAAAAGAGATCATGAGTTGTTTGGGTTTTTTTTAAATATGCTGTTAAAATATTAAGACATCATAAAATGATACAGCACTGTTGACAAAGAGATTACAGATTACATCACTATTAGTACTAAGAATGCTAAAATAACTTGGAACCTTATCCTGTCCATCTGGGTAATCTCCATTTTAGTTTGACTACATATAATTTTTTTTGCTTTTCCCACATCCGTTCCTTCTGTATCTACTTTTTGTAACTCATAAAAGCTTATGCTCCTTTTATAAGCACCTCTTACTTTGGATTAATTTGGTTGAGATTTCTTTAAACTAAGACTATAATTTTACCTGTTCCACAAGTTCTTTCTATGCATTTATCTCTTTCTCACTGTTTCAATGCAAAGGTAGTTCACACAGAGTTGTGGAGATAAGCAAACCTGCAATCCCATATATTATAATGACCACTGTGTTCCCTTCTGAAATCTAGCATTAAAGAAAAGTTGGTTGGAAAACATTAGGTGCAGTAACATGGATTGTCTCAACCTCACATAGTTTACCACCGGTTTTATTTTTACAAAGGTTCATGTTGTACCACCATACAACACTCTCTGCCTGGATTTAATAAGGTTTACATTTAGTGACAACTACACTCTCCCTGAAAGGGAAGAAAATTCTCAAGGGTACTTTGCTGCACCGACTTTAGCACTATTCCTGTCCTCTCCATTATAGATCATTGCTGAACTTCACAGTGAACTATTTTCCTCACTCTTCTTTAGGAATTTATTATTAATGTTTTCTACAAAGACCTGAAAAAATCCCATTGTAATCCAAATCCATTTTATGAAATGTGATGGGAATAAATATAAGCAACGTGGTATCACAGGAAAGCGAATCCAAATTGATGGAGAAACACTATAAGACGATCACCAAAGAGAGCACAGAACTGGGATATTCCTATGTGACACCCTGAATGTTCAATGAAATCCTGAATTTGTATCAAGCAGACCAGATTATGAGTAGCAATTACATTAGGGTAATTGCTTAAAAATAAAATCATTCTGTCTTGAAAGAGTTCAGTTGTCTTTGTAACTACTATCAAGGCAGCATTAATTGCATCTTAACTTTTTTTTATACTTATAACTTAGCTCTCTTAAGAAAACTGAAGGTATACATAACCTGCTCCATTAAGTAAATTAGGTCTCACTTTTATTCGACAGTGTTATTGAGATCGGAGTTTCGAAGCCTGCAGAATAATTACAGAAAAGGATTAGAATTGTCTTTGTTTCTAATCCTTACAGAAATAATTTGAGGAAGTTTAATCAAGGCTTCTCATCAAAATCTATCTGCACTTTATCAATAATCCCCACCGGACAGCAAGTCATTCTGGACACCTGAAAGAGAAAAAGCCAGGCCAACACCAGCAGTCTTTCATTTTTCTCTTCTTTTTGCCTTTAAATATTTTCAGTGTGATTCAGTTTTAACAGTGTAATATCACGGCACTCTTTTATACCAGCAAGAATGTCAATTGTTTCCCGGGGCTCTCGTCCATCCCCAGCCAGCACACCCTCCCTGCCCGCACCTCCCGGTCCCGCGGCCTCACACAGAGATTCTGCAGCTCACACAAGTGCCATGAGCCCCTACAAATTTACTTCACTTGTGACTCCACAGTAAAAGGCTATTTCAACACCACACCTCCTGCCTCCCCAGTGACTTTATCATTTAATAACTGTATCTGGATTGATTTAAACCATAGTGAAGCTAGTTTTTATTATCTGCGTACTGGAAAAGTACTGCAAGAGAATAGTGAGTCTCCTGATCTACTAAGATGCTAAATTGATTTCTCTCTTCTACCCATTGCTTCATATCTATTGATGACCTGCATTTGAATGATTTAATTTAGTTTATGATAAATCCTCTAATGCTGTGGTTATGTTAGGGGCTTACTGTGGCTGATAACTGGAGTCATTAAAGGATTTACTGTTCTCCTTGGCATACAAAATCTTTGTTAAATGAGGGCTAAAGTAACTCAGAAGTGAGTCCCTTCTGCTCCTCAGTGATAGGAGAGCAATGCGAAATAAGGCTGAATCACATGGCAGGTGTATGAATGTGTTTTCAGACTTCAGGGAAATAATGGGCTCAGTAAGGCCTGCAGTTGTCTTTATTACTTCTTTTCTACAGAAGAAAATTAAACAAACTATCAATACATTCTTAGTCAAACACACGCTAGCTGCATGAATTACCACAGACTTATTTTAGAACTTAAATAGGAGATCAAACAGATTGGAATGAGAAACATGAAAGCTCCTCTAAGTCACAGGATGAACACAGTGAATGTGCATTAAACCTATCTCCTAGGGAAAGAACAAATATTTTCTTTGTTCAGTATGCATATTGTTATCAGAGCAAAAGAAAATAGCCAGATGAGGTTGCTCAGCAATGTGCTTCCTGCCTCCGACTCTGTTTGAAAAAAAAGAATAGAAATTAAATAAGGTGTTGCATGCAATCAGGCTACCTAAAATTGAGCATGCATGGAAAAGCAAATGTATAGTTAGGACTGAACAGACACCTTCAGGTGAGTTCAGCGAGTGGCTCCTGTACTGTCTGGAGAAGGGCTGGACGCAGCTGCAAGGCAGAGGGCGAGGCTGCAGAGCAGCTCCCCGTCACACCACCCTGTCGTGGTCCCACTGCCGGCCTAGGAAATGCCCTCTGGTGTGACATTACCCAGCGCTTGGGAACACTAAGATTATTTAGAGCTGTATTCCATCCATTCTTACGACTGGAAAACTTGTGCAAGGACTTCAGCCTGATATAAATTAGCCGGAGCATGATGTTCAGCAAGCTGACATGTGAGGAGTTGTGCAGCAAGTATCACAGAGCTGGTGCTCTCCCAGTGCCACCGGCAAGAGCTGGGGTAAAAATCTCTGCAATACCCACCATACCATTCTGAACTGGCCTCTGAGGACTGCAGCAATTCCACTGTAAACCCAATATAGTCTATACCATCCAGACTGCCATTTTACTTGTATCCAATTACCAGTTCAGCAGGAAAAGCACAGAGGGTAAGGATAACCAGGTTTCTCATGTTTCCTTGACAATTAAATAATTTTTCTTTTTTTTCCTCTTTTTTTTTTTTCCCCCCTACTACTCATTGTGTTATCAATACCTAAAATGTAGCTGCTATGGCTACTTTTTTCATTAAAATTTGGCCCAGATACTTCCTTAGAGGCTTTATTTGGTCCTAGAGAATGTAACTTGTGTTTCACCTGCCCCAGGGGTTCTCGCCAACACTGATTTATGGCTTCATTTCCCTTATTTGTCTACTATAAAGTTCCAGTGGCACATTTTTGAGCATAAATTTCTGTTAAACCCATTCTGCACAAACCATTGCACTTCTTATTCACTGTGATACCCCACATAGTTTTAAAAGTCCTAATGATTTTACAGTATGAGAGTGCCCTTGGAATCAGCTAAAATCATTATTACTAACAATTTTTCCACATTTTTTTCTCTAAGTTCTAAATACATATTCATAGCACAATGATTTTGGGGTTCACAAAAGAGCAAATTACAGTTTATTTCCCAAATGACTGCAAAGCTCTTCTTAACATGCATAGACAGAAAACACACCAAAAATCCGGAACTGTGCATCAGTGAGGCTGTTCCGTGTGAAGAATGAGAAACGATGTCAAGGAACACGAGCTCACCTACAAAATTCTGCCTGTTTTTCACAGAGATAATACAGCCAGACTCATAGTATTGTATTAATAAGGACATGGGATGACAATGCCTTGGCTCATCAGGACAATCTGTTCAGCTAATTTCTCTGAAAGACAAACCAAGTTTAAAGCACAAGGAAAAAGAAATACCAACATGTGCTCACACGTGAACTTCAGCCTATCATGCAGCCTGTGTGCCAATACTTGCCACGAAAGGGATACAGGACACGTCGAGTTCATCGCTAAGTCATGAGGTATGTTTCCACGATCCAAAAAGCTCTCCTCTCTTTGCTGTGTCGCACTGAATAAACAAACACTGTCTCTCTGGCATCTCAGTGAACCTACCAACTGCTGGCAGCAACAGCAGGAATGGGTGTTTATTGTGCAAACAGTGTTCCAAACAAAAACTGGAAGCATGTCATCAGGGATGGCAGGATAGTAGCTACAGATATGAAATTATACGTGTCCTGAAGGTGTAATGATTTCACCTGTTCCTTGCTGCTTAGGGTATTTTTTAGTATTGAACAGTGTACAAAATCTCTAAAAAGTAAAAGCTGTCTGAAGCATGCAAGTGAACTCTATTTGATTAATATAAAACTAAATAACATTCTGATGAAGGAGCACGCTAATTCAGATCACATGGCTGAAAGAGATAAAGCAAACCAAAAAAAGAGGATAAGCATAAACCACGGAACAAAACTCATGTCAGAGATTTGCAGAAGAATCAAAGCTGCTGCACCTTCAATGGAGCTTAAAACCACGAAAAGTCAGATTTTCTTTTGCATAAAGAAAACCCCATAATCCAATATACCCTTTAACTATGATTCAGTCTGTGCAATAGAGCTATGGATGTTCTGACCAAAACACGTAAGTAAGAGCCTTTAGTAAATGGGCTGAAGAACATGAGGGTAAAATCATGGCAACGACTGCTTAAGAACCACATCATAAGAAAGTAGCTGAATGAACAAGACAGCAGCCCTGTGGATTCATAAGCACATAGTCTACAAGTGTGCCAGGAGGGAATTAAAAAAAAAATAAAATAAAAAAAGAGAGTAGGAGGATACTTAAGTGATTTAGAGAATCAAAACTGTTTTAAGAGCATATAGGTACTTGTTTTCACAAAGCTTTCAAGAGATTTTTGAGAAATCCTTCACACAATTTGAGACCTGGGCTATGTAACTGTACACATTGTTATAACACAACATCATCTATAAATACAATGCCAAACAGAGGCAGTAAAATATTTGTCAAAAAAACAAACAAACAAAAAAACCCCAACAAAACAAAAAAAGAAAAACCACCACACACGAAAGACCAAGTAAAAGAAAACATGGGAAAATTCCTGCCCTCGCACTTCCCTTTTTCTGAAGGTAGAGTCATCCGAGATCCCATCAACCTCTCGCACTGGATCAAGGGTTCTGCCCCCAGCTGACGTGTGTTTATTTATCCTTGAGGGCAGCAGCACCCGGCTGCACGCACTGCTGCGCTGAGATGTCAGCCCTTCCCAGAATACGTACATGGCTGTCAAAACATTCCGGTTATTCCCCAGTTGAGTGGGAGATGAAGGTGCCAGGTAGAGAAACCAACTAAATTAATGGAAAATATTATTTTAACAGAAATAAGGAAATAAAATTGGGAAAAAAACCCCACCACCACCACCACAAAAATAATATAATAACTGAAGACAATATCCACCAGTATCTGGTGAAGGTAATTTTACCTTTCCTAAACACACCATTTCTGCACAGAGTTCTCAGTCTGGGAAATCTCAAAAGGAGACAGATGTTCCAAAGGGCATGGGGGTGGGATGGAGGAGAACACTGCAGCAGGCAACAAAAATAACAACAAATTTATACATGGGATTCTCTATCTTTATACATTACATGTTTATGAATTCTCTTAAACAGAAAGCAGTCAAACAGGTAGACGGAATGAGCAGGGTCACAAATTTTAAATTAAAAGTAGCTAACAGAAAAGTACTTTGATCTTGTACAGATTTGAGAGGAGTTCAGGGTAATGCAATAGATACACACCACAGAAATTCCCATGATACCCAGACTGGCACATGCAGTTACAGCTATCAGTGTTCAAACATCCTTCAGTATAGCACTTTTTCCCATGGCAGCATATGCTTTGTCTTGGCCATGTCTGGAGAGGTGCTGTGAGGATTAAATGAGTTTTAAAAACTTTTTTTGAATAAAAGAATAAGTATTTATTTATATTTAAATTTGTATTCATTTTGTCAGAATCGTTTATAGACAGGTTGTGTTGACTTTTCTGTTACTAACTCAACCAACCAGTTGCTTTGCAAGTTCACTGTAATTAGCTTTTATGAATCTATTGTTATTTACAGAACATTCTGGAACAAAAATATTTTTATGCATTCATGTTGTTGAGTACTAAAAATATGGCTGCTTACATATAATTTTCATGCAACAGGAAAACCTATGCATTTCAAAATATTATTCTGCCACAATAACTTGTCAACTTTCGTAAGTGACTAATTACAGTAATTATTTTTTTAACTTGCGCAGTGCACTTCTGCTCTAACTACAAAAAATACTGGTAGTTTTGTCCATTAAAATGGCATTACATTAGCTTGAAAAAAAAATAGTGACCCAAAGAGAAGATTTAATACCATTGTTTCATTAGCCAACATGGCATTGATCCATTTCCACAGCCACAGGGGTGGCAAATCGCAAATTCAACTCTTCTTGTCTCCCCTATTGCAAAGAACTTTTGTGTTCTCATTAGTTCATTTGTTCTCAATCCTCCATTCACTGACCCTAATGGTGAAGCAGTGCCCATCGATTATGATGGTACAGAGGTATGAATCACAAAGGTTTCCTGTTTCTCAAAAGCAAGGCACACTAGCAAATATTTAACTGCCAAGCAATCTTAAATATTTCATCCCATGTCTATAGATTTACTGAAAGTACAGCAATCTCAGTTGGAAACAATTACAATTACTCACTGCAGTGCTCACATTTAGCTCGGCACAAGCCTGGCTGTATTTGTGGGCAATTTACTTGATGCATTCCAGCACAGACGAGCTCATTGAAATTTCTGCAAAGCTCTGTAATGTCCAGAGTTCAGGGGACAGAAAGTTAATGCAAAAAACATCAGCGATACACACATCTTGATGTGCAAACATTCACAATTGTAATATTACCACAATGTAACTTTGTCTCAGAAATATTTGTATTTACTAAATCAAGCGTGCTCTCTTCTTTATGGGCAATTTTCACTCCAGTCGTCATTACTGAATATTCTTCCTGAAGTTCTTCACAGGGAAGAACAGACACAAGCAAAGATCTGGATCCGCTTCAGTTTGTACAGTACCAAGAGCTCTACAGCCAAATGAGCTGGGACCAGCGTCAGTCCGGTCTAGAGCCAGTCACGCAGAACAGCCCCAGATCTCTTTTTGTGCTCTCCTGAGGGCCCCGCATTCAGAGTTGCTGAAACACGGAAACCAGCAGCAGCTACATAATCAATTTATGTGAAATCATTTGGAAATTATTAAGTCAGAGATTCAACAAGATGGTATCAGAAGTAGTGACTAAATCCTTCTCTTATTTCTAGTCATGTAAGACTGAATTTGGACAGTTGCATCTAAACTACACTGTTAGAGGTCTTACTAGCACCTTTTTAAGAGAGATGCTAACTTGTAGCAGACTTGGGCTCTAATAATTCCAAATCTTCATTTGCAACTACGAATTCATTAATTCTGCCCTCATCTTCCAGGTTCTGTTTCCATAGACCATGGCCAGAGAGCCTGCCAGAAGAAATGGTGATTGGCCTCATGGAAACAACATTAAAGAAGCACATGAAGCTCACCCTGTTCTCACTGTCTTAGAAGAGGGGCAGATTCTGGCCATGGCAACCAAGGCAGTACACTCATTTTGACGAAGTGCCCCAAGTTTACTGTTCTCTGAATGGTTTATTCTTCTGGGTAGTCAAAGAACTGCAGGATGCAGAGACCTGTGTATCTTTTCAGATGGTTAGGAGTTGAGAAGTAAAAATCTTGAGGTTTTTTTTCTTTTAAATTCATTATATAAACTTTACATATTCTAGTTTCATTTACGGAATTTGCTAGAAATACCTTGGATACATGTTCTCGGCCAAAATAAAAGGACGTCATGCAATAATGGTACTTGAACAATCTGCGTAATCCCAATCTTCATCACACGTGTGTGTGCAGTTACAGTGATGAAAGACACACAGCTCTTACACTTTCAAGGACATTCCTTCAGAAAACAAGAGAACAAACTTTAGAACTCAGCTAGTATAGATATTACTGTACAAGGACTGGGGTTGGGTTGCTTTAAAGGTATGGAAATAATAGGATATTGGTACCCTGTTCAATCAAGATAATGCATATTTATCACATAAAGATAATCCAAATGACCATGAGAAGTGCTGAATAAAAGAGCATAATCCATACCTGAGAAAAAAAACGGAGTGATTCTGTTTTAACTGATAATTACATGCAAATTGAAATACTAATTTAAAAAAAGTCTAGTACCGAAAATAATAGCCACTTAGGGCTGGCCAAAGAGAGCTGACTTAACATGTTATTTGACAATTTCTGTTCCTGACAGTAAATAATTATTCTAACAGAAAAGCACTATATATAATTCATCAGAAATAAACACACAAAGTTAATTGAATAGTTTGTATCAGGCATTTTACCAAATATTAACCCAAATCCATAATAATTAGGGACACTGTAATAAATTATTTCTGGGCTATGATGTTCTAGTATACTCATTCAGTGAGATGTGTCAAATGAAATTATGGGTATAAATGGTCATATTATTTGCTCTAACAATATTTCCAACCATTACATCTTGCTATCAAGGGAGAAGAAGAGAGAAAGATTTTTAATGTGTATAGTATACATACTAAAAAGCACATTTGTTAAAAAAAAAAATCCAGAAACAAAATCTAGTCAACCTTTATGTCATAAAAAGCTGTAATTCAGATGACCATTTCAAAATACTTCTTGCATTAAAATATTATCAAGAGATTTTCAGAAAAACTCAGCACTCAACAGTTCCCATTGACAACAAGAGCTCAACACACACTTTGGCAGAAATAATAACATGAGGGCTATTTGTGTTTAGCAGTATGTAAGTAAAGAATAACTGTAAATACTATAGCAGATAAGGACAGACCTTGTTGTTTGGATGGAACTGCACAGTTAATAACACAGGAAAAGCTCTGCCCACACAGCTTGGGTTGATTCATCTTTTCCTCCCTTCATGATGAATCAGATTCTTTATTATCTTTTTATTGAATGAAAACCTGACTAAAGCACAGTCAGTGGGAGTTTTGCCATTGGCGTCAGCGAGGTTAATTCTCCATTATCTCACCAACTAATATTAAAAATATCCTTGTATATTTAAACCTTAATTATAGCTTAACTACAGTCTTTTGAAGGAAAGAGAAGACCGGTTGCAAAAAGGAAGGGCAGATGTCCCTTGTTTCATATACCTCAGGCGTCACCTTTCAAAAGTCGCAAACCAGAGATAAGTCGCTGGCTTTTCTGTTGTTGCCGAACACATTATAACTTGCACGCTGGCCCTTCCAATGCATGAAACTAAAGTTCCCACAACCACATTAGTAGTGTGTGTGTGCCTGTGCAATCTGACATCTCCAGGATTAGAAAAGCAATGTCCTGGAACAGGGCTCATGCAGATGAACCCAGAGCAAAGCACTCACCTGCAGGGATCATGCTGCAGGCTCCACACGTCCCTCTGCATAGCTTCCAAATCTATCCTACTCCCACACAAAACCAAGATACAAACGTTAATTTTTATGTACACCCATTTGTTAATCCATTTATACCCTATTGGAATAGAAATAGAAGGCTAGGCTGAAAATAAACTAAATCGTAGTGGCTTCACCATCTAATAAATTCAATTTGCCAAGACAGACAATGTACATTTAAAACCATGAGAAGTGAAAACACCTTCAAGAACTTCTGAGCATGAGCCAAACATGGCTAATGAAATAACGTTTTCCAGAGCAGTCAAAGAACATCTCCAAAATTGCCTCATTTCTCCCACTTATCCCACAGAACTCCATGTTTTATGGCCAGGGATTTCAGCCCTTTGGATGAAAAATTCTCAGTTGTGCTGCAGGAAGACACAACTTGCAATTTTTGCAGCTAACCTGTCTCTCTGCTTGAAGAATCTTAGTTTTCACTCTGAACTGAAATACAGCCAAGCTTTTAAAAACATTTTTTCTTTTCCTGTTCAGGTGTACTTATGAGCGGGGTTGACTGGAGAATGGTGCAACACAGGTCCTAACGGGGAAGAATCTAAATTGCTCAGTGTCCACCCCTTCCACCCTCCGCTGCTGCCCTCGGTTGTGTTTTCTGTCTTTTTAGTGACACTCTACGGGATACAGATCTGTAAGTTCACAGGCCAGTTTCACCTCCATAGAAATCTGGACTGCAAATATCAACAGCAGAATACACGAGGGACTGATCTGGGTGGTGGGGCCAGGTCACTTTCTTCTCAATAAGCAGAACAGACAATGAAAATCTTACAAGCCTACAAGTAATAGGTATCATTTCTGCAAACTACTTACAAATTAAACCATCCATCCCAATATTTTCTACAAGCAGCAAAGCAATAACTGGAAAACTTTGTTTTCCAATACACAGACTACAGTTATCTCAAACAGTCATGTGTTCCCCCCGTCTCCAAAGTTCAGAACTGACATATTACACTCCGACAAATCCTTTCATAATACATACATCACATCACATTATACAGACGTGACACCGGACATGCCTGTCGAAGCATGACACATCACAGAGCAGCGTGTCAGGAGATGGGAAAGGGCAGTCTTACAAACTGGGGTTAACAGGCGATGTGGCTTCACTCGATGTTTTCATCAAATGTCTTCACCCAAATCTTTGTGAATACGGTGCAGGCAGCAATGCCAGCTCACAGGCAAACTGGAAACTATCTTCCCCTAAGCTTATAGTCACTGCTGCAATAAACAGCCACTAAACATCTGACTGCCTCGAATATTTTCCTTCTTTAGGCAACTGTCCCTATGATAAAGACGTCTCCAATATGCACATCTGCCTGCAGGAGTCACTTCACCTTTTCTTATTCACAGATACGGAGAAATGAAAAATTACATTTGATCAGGTCTGTATGTGAGAGTCCAAGACCCTGAGCTGGAAATCACCAGAGGCTGGGAGGGTATTCTGGCAAAATCTCACTGCATGTTTGCCCTGTGCCTGTGTTCTGCCCCAGACACACCTTTGCTCTGATGCAATTTGAGCACAGTTCTCTTCTTGTGTGAAGTGGTACTTAATATACTTAATTTCATTGAGTCATTAGCACAGAGTCACCATGACTGTGATAAGGTCAGTTCTGGATACAATTTCACAGAAGTTGGTTATGAAACTCCCAGGAAAATTATTAGTCACAACCACACAGGAGCTAAAGATCTTCTGGAGCAATTCCTGCCACTTCGAGAATTCTTTAAAATGTCAGACACTGGCTTTTTATTTCGCCAGTTCACATTATTTTTATGTAAATGCTAAGCTGTTATTACTTCACATGTTACTCTTCTATGGCATCCTGACCAGACCTCAGCAGCTGATTCTCAAAAACAGGTTAGTTTTGTGCTCCTAATTCAACCCTAAATCAATAATGGGCAAAAATTATGGAGTTTTGCCAAGTGTCTAAGGTAAAGCATCATTAAAATATACTTACCAGGATAACTTAAATTTATTACCCTACAGCTCCTTAGAGGTCCTGTGTATGCTGTGGTTAAGTTGATTAAAGTATGCCAATATGGCATACACTGGCAGGTCAAATATTAAGTGTTCAGATTATGTCCGTTAGATACCAAAAGGGAAAACCTGCAGCAGCCAAGTACAAACCTCGAATCTAAGCTGACACCTCTCAAAATGTAGTTCCTGGGCTTTAAAAAGTCACTTGCCTCCATCCAGAGCTCTATAAAGCAGAGTTATTTCAATAGTCTCCCATTTAAAAAATAAATATGCCATTAGAACACATTTTCCAGTGATGTAGCTGCTGCTGGAAAACGAGGAAACATTCTTTGTGAATATACAGGCAGTCAGACTCCTTGTTTCCATCTCACCTCAGTAAATTTACCACCACTGCAATAAAGCATGAAAAGCTGCTAGAACACAAAATTCTCTTCCAATTACATACATAAAAATGTATGATCTCAGAGATTCATTACAGCTCTAAAAATGCTGAACACTGAATGCTCCGTGGATAAAAGGACCAGAGAACAATTAACAGTTCTAGGGATTCGTGCATATCGCATGAACCAGTCACGGTTGTATGTGAGCTCCTGTAATATGCTTTTACAAAAGGTTATAGTTTATCCCACTTAACTGGCAAGGATTCCCTGTCTTTACCAGGTGTTAATTTGTTCCATTCAAAGGACGCAGTCACTATGGGAACATGTCATAAGAAATACGGTATGCATCCTTCTTTCTTACAGATTGTGGCCACTTGGTTGGGTTTGGCATCAAAAAAACCACCATTTTTTACAACTAGAAGGATTTTGAAGTATTCTCTAAATACATGTCATAAGCTACCTATTACACTTACCTCTTCTCAGGCAATATCAGTCATATATTGACATAATAATCACACATCTTCATGTAAAATGTTGCAATATTTTGAGACAACAAAAAAAGAAAATTATCTTGACAGAAAAATACTGGCCTGTAAAAGCATGTACTACATCTATTTCTGTAACTAAACATAAAATAACCTGAATGGCTAAAAACCATCTTCAACAAAAAGACTAAAACAGTCCTATATATTAAATTTTCAAGGAACACCTTTACTTAAACCCTTCAAAAGTTTTATTTTCAAGCTGATTTTTCTACTCCATCAATGAGATGAAGTCAGCAAAGTCCCTTTTCCCAGAAACAGTCCAAACGCATCTGTGAACGTGCCAACACAATTGCAGAGCCTTAGTACCAGCATGATCTAAATGCAGAAAGACCAAACTTACTGAGCAGAAAAATAAAAACAGGGCTTTAATAATATTGATTTTATCCAAAAGCTTGGAGTGCTTCATACAACATTAATTAACTCTCCCCGCAACTCTGTGAGATCAGTAAGTATTATTATAATTTTGCAGATGGCAAAAGAGACCAAAAGTTAAGAGCAGCGTGTCCGGAGCCCGACCAGAGCTGAGGAGCAAGAGCAGGTCTGTTGATGCGTGAGGCCAGCCTGAGCAGGCTTCGCCTTGCTTGGTGTGAGTCAAACAGATCACACTTGATTATATGTGTATTTTTAAATACAAAATTGCAAATACCAGTAGCGTAAGGGCCAGGAGGTCTACAAGCACCACTTGCTGTATTTTAGAGCAGGTGATGACATGGTTATACACAGGCTACAACTGCTTCACTTCACTGGTTATTGATGTGAAGGTGCAACATTTGGGTTGGGGGTGGGAGAAGGAAGCTTATTCAGATCACATTAAAAATAAAAATGCAAATATTTATGCAAAGACAGATGTTACTACCTGTTATCTGGCAAACCACATATAAGCTTTAATGCAGTTTTAACGCTACTGACAAATCTGTAACTACAATCTTACTTTAGATTTAAGTGGGCTTCATCTGTCTTATTCCCGCATGTAAATATAAAAGAAAAAACAAAACCAAAAAACCATATACACTCAACATGCACATTTAGCTCATGTGTTAGTGATTCGTTTAGTAGTTTTAAACTAGCTTAGAAGCCTGTCTTTGTAGAATTTCACATGAGAAATAATACAGAACCTTTTTGGCATGACTAGTATTCTGACATTTTAACAGAGGTTTGTTTTTTATCATATGCATTAAAACACTTCACACAATCGCATTGATGAGTACATTTCTTGGGTTTCTTGCTCTAGCTCTCAACTTAGGAAACAAATATTACTTGTAACAGAAGAACAGCTAAAGGCCTTAATCCTGCAAAGCCTTTTGAACAACAGTAGCTTCACTGAAGTCAGCTGGACTGAGTAGTCCAGTCTCCAGCTGAAGATCTGGAGACAAGAAAAAAAAGAAACTTGTGAGAAGCGTTTTCTCGGCTCCATATGAATGAACACCCCGGCGGGGAAGGTGAGAGGAAGTTCATCTGTAAAGCGCGCAGCGGGCCGCAAGCCCAGGGCACGCAATGCGCAGCCTGAACTTCGTTGTCTCCACTCTCGTACAAATAACCGTGTTTTTCCTCCGGTTTTCCCTCCCCACCGCGGCCCAGCTGCCGCCCGGCGCCCCCGCCACACGGGCGGCCCCGCCGCAGACAAAATACGAGACCTAGCCCGCACAGGCACCGCTGGGATTCGAACCCAGGATCTCCTGTTTACTAGACAGGCGCTTTAACCAACTAAGCCACGGCGCCAGACGATAAGCTCAGCCTCCGCACGGCCCATATATAGTCTCGGTCCCCGCCCGCCTTCGCCAGGCCCTGATAACTGTGAGTGCCGCCGCCGCCCGACCCCGCTGCCAACGCGGCCCCGGGCCGCTCGGAACCGCGCCCAGAGGCCGGCAGGATGGGGCTCCGTCCCGCTCAGCTCCTGCCGAGGTTCCAACACACAGCGGCGGCTCAGGGAACGACCAGCGCCTCGTGCTGCAGCCTGAACCGCCGGGGAAAAAGCGGCTGCAGCCGCAGCTCTGCCAGAGGAACTTCTGTGCAGGCCTGTGTATTGCACATACGCGTTAGCATCTGTTTTGGCACAACACAGGTAAAGACTGAAGGAAAATACATAAACGTCAGCATTTAAAAAACCCACAAAGCAAAAACGTTCAGGCAAGATTGCTTACAGTTAGGCTCCAGTCCTGCCTTATGCCACAGTGTCTTGACTGCCCAAGGGTCACAGCAAGAGACTCTAAGGGACAATAGGGCCTCCATCACCTGCTGTAATCATCTATAACCATGCCAAAATTAAACCACAATATGCGTATGTACACACAACTTATGCGCTTTATGATCTCTGCACACACGTAACACTGGAGTGCCTGACCAAACACACACATATTCGTACAAACTAAACAATCAGAAAAAGTGGTTTGTGTAGTTTTCTGCGGAGCTAATTAGAATTCTTCACATGGAAGTTGACGCTGCCACCAGGAAAACACCTTCCCTCAGGGCCCCAGCCCTTCAGCCCGTTATCTGCACAGGGCAGCGGAGGATGCGCCACCGCAAGAACCGGTGGTACCGCGAGCAATGAGCCAGGAACCAAGGTGCAGCCTGGTCCGCAGCCCAGGTCAGCAGGGAAGGACCACCTCTGTCCACACTCCTGACCAGGGGCCTGGAGCCCAATCAGAACCTGCAAAGCACAGAGATCGCTTTGGCAATTTAACAGGTGTCTAAAGCATATTTACAGCCAAATTATAGACGTTACTCAAGTAACTCCTACAGAAGGGCAGCCACACTGACTTGGTCTAAAACAGTCTTACAACTTTTTCATCAAGAAAGAACCGGGATTGAGTGAATTAGCCAAACTACAGGGGTACAAGAGCCAGAAAAAAATGCAGATAAATCTCCCATCTTATGAATTGTAATTATCAAATTCTCCACAAAACCAACACTGCACGCAAACATGCGCCTACTGTTGCAGGTGAGAGCAGTTCAGGGCTGCAGATGAGCTCACTCACGTGGCACCCAAGCAGTAACCAGGTGATGGTAATGGACACATAACAGCAATGAGTAATAAAACTTACTGATTTTATTAAAACCAGAATGTAAGAATTCATTTTTCCTTGATTTTCTCAATTTGGGAAACAGAAAGAAATTCATTCAAAAGAAAGTGTTCAACCTGTTCACATTACTAATGCAAAATGAACCAAGCCTCAATAGAGCAACTGTGCTTTTTTTTTTTCCTGTTTCAACAGGAAAAAAATGTAGCTTTGATTTTACCAACTGAAAAGGGTAAAGAAAGAAATAAAGAACACTTTCAATTCTAATATAGCAATTATTCCAGGACTAACCTTTTCTAACACACATAAATTAGTTCAGTACTACTAACTAAAGCCAAACTAATTTAGCAATAAAACACGCACATTCTATGTGATTTAAAAACACACACACAAAAAAACCCCACCACACATATAAAGAGCATAGACACAGCATTTTCTTTTAGCCTCTGTAACAAAACAGTAATATTTAATTAAGGAGTACAGAGGGAAAAAAGAAAGCTGGAAAATAATACAATTTATCATCTAATACTTATTCAAAGCCATAAATCTGTACAAAACATACTATTCCCTATAAATACTTTTCATTTAACCTTGGATTCAAGTGTAATTGTTGCTACACAACTCAAACAGGGTCAGGGGGGAAGAAATCTACCTCTTTAGATTTCTTTGCATTCCGCAGCTTAACTGCATTCCAGGCTGTCACATCTCCAGTTCCAACCATTCTCCCCACTTTAAGTTTCCTTTTAGAAAAAAATGTTGAAACCACTATTTTGGGTATAAGGTTTCCAAATATTTTGAAACATTTCATCTTTTACTAACTGACACCCTCACATATACCGAATAGCTACAATCCTCTCGGGGTTGCTCCTAAGAAAGGGTAGAAGAAATACACGGCTCCTTGCTGGGGGCAGCCTTTATTGCACAGAACTCAGTGGCGCTGCACCACATCAGACATGAACCACAACTTATCTCAATGCCTGAAAGCTCCTTTACAACATTGTTGTAAGGGATACGTCAGCAAGTTAGGAAAAAAGGTCATGGTCTTATTCATGGTTCTACTCACAAAACTCTTTCTGCTGTACACTGATGACAAAGATTCTTTCTTTGCCATAGTAAAGAAGAATGGTTTATCTAAAGAATGGAAGGAAACCTGTCAATAATTTACATATCCACACATTTTCTTTCATAAATTGAACTTGGAACTAGTATAGTCACTTAAAATTGTTTAAAATTTTCTAAAGGACAACAAGTAGTTTTATTCGCCAGTACCATGCAGCATAAATAAGATTTCTACTCCTGGGGATTTTATTCTTTACCTCATACATCATGGCTATTTAATGGATTAGTACAATGTATTTTATTATTATTCATACAGAATACTAAGGTAGAGCAAGATTACAGGAAAGTCTTAACTTTATACATGTGTTACATAAAGATACACACACACTCCATTTATACTTAAATGTGTTGACATCCCAAGACTGCTACATTAATTTAAACATCAGGAGAAACGGAAGGTGGGAATGGCAAAGTTTCTCCCACTGGAGAAGACAGACGACAGAACACACACTTGGATGTAATTTCAGAGTCGCTACATTGCAGGCATAAGAAAGGTTTTTCACATTCTTCACACTGGTGTAAATATAGCAAAAAATGGCACTTCAGTGACAGGTGTGTATTATTTCATTCATGAAGGTACAGCTCTATACACCCATGTCTATCTAGCCCTGATTTTTGAGATGCACTGACTGTGTACAGCTGTCATAAACTTGACACAGACAGTGCTGCTCAAAAGTCATTCCTGTGATGGAGCTTTTTTCCTGAATAAAATCATACTTTATGTGAACCCTGATATTATTTTTTTCAACTAATACAGTATCATATTTTACTTTGTGAATGGCTTAATAGGTATTCAGTTTTTAGCTGTTGTCTTGGTGGTTACCACTAGGAGGCTTGAGGCTTTTTTTGTTTCCTTTTTTCTAACCTGACCATTATCTTACTAAAGAAGATATGTAGAAACAAAAACTAAAAAAAGGAAAACTGATACACAACAATAGTTTTAGAGGAAATATTAACCCACTGTAGTCAGTACAAAGAAGTTTTTCTATCAACTACACATACTCATGAAATTTAATCCACTTCTATCAGAGTCAACATAAATGATTCCCAATTCACTACTCATGAAACTAATTATTAAAAAAAACCAAACCACCCACAACATTTTTCTGGTTGTTTGGTATGCTTTACGTATTGCAAAAACAATTTTAACCATATTCTCAATTTTCTGTTAATTGATACTTTTAGCAATGTACGCCTTTGCACTGCTGGCACATATATAAAACTTATTCAAAATATTTAAAAGCTTCAAAAGCTGCTCACTGCTTTTGAATACTTGCCGTTCAACAAGAAAGTCTGATAAAATATTATAGAAATAAGAAAAAAAGTTCTTTTTCATGCAGTTTCACTTAATGATTATGGACAAAGACAAAAATATACACAAGATCTTGCAAATCCACTACTAAAACCAATTGAGGGACTGTAATAAGAAGTGTTTTGATAGCATTAAGCTTGTTAATGTTCTTCTTTCCTAAAACCTATTTATAATTAATGTTTTAGACATCAGAATACATACAATATCAGCTTTAAAAAGACACTCCTCACAATTCATATAGGCTGATTTATGTCCAGGAGCACATGCATGTTATCTGCCTTGGTTTAGTAACACTCCTATATAAGTGGCCACTTACTCCACAGAAGCACCAGGTGTAGAAAACCCAAGTAAGTTTATTTTTTTAAAGTACACATATGTGGCTGCATTTTCTAAAACAAAAAAAAAAGGACCTGTATATGAAAATTTATGTCCTTACCAAAATAACTTTTTTAGAGTCCTGTTATTACTACATCCTATCCCCCAAAAATGATTTGATAATTTTTGCAGAGAGAACAAACACAATCAAATTGTGTTTTCAGCCTAGAAATCTGACAGCTTTCCTTTAGCACTCAAGTTTTCTTTTTGAGTAAAATATGAGGTGTGGTTAAAAAACAAAGTGACAGCACCTGAGCAATTTTTGAGCCTCTTGCTTTTCTTGTGTCTATCACTGAAGGAATATGATTCATCTTTTCAATATTCCACAATCTCAAAGTAGAATCCTGAGAAAAAGATGAATTATTTTGATGCATTTGCATATTACCAAAAGAGTAACTTATATAATTTCCATAAGGATGAAATCTCATCTCATCAGATGAGCGCTAAACTTTCTCACATTTAAATACCATCATGTCTTTGGAAACAATCTTTAACAATCTTAAACTGCCCGTGCATTGTAAAATAACCAAAATTAAACATACTTATCAATCTCTTTTAAGGTTTTTCTGTAATTACTTGAGGTAAATACTGATTACAACTTAGCACTGTTATGAGCAACTTTATAATTGTTAAATTTCATTTTTAAAAAAGCTGAAAACGAAGGACAAGATCTTCGCATCCATATATAAGATAGCTCCGGAAAGCACATCAGGAGTTAGTGATTACCTTTGAGGCTGAAAGAATCCATTTCTTGTTTTTGCTGATCGTAACATCTGTTACCCAGTCCCAATGGCCCTACAGTAAAGTGAAATTTAACTATAACACAAGGAAAAAGCCTTTATTATTTTTATTATAAGACCAACTATTTGTACTATAAATCCATTTGGAAATGCATCGAGACAATTCTTATCTAGACTGCCTCATGTCCAGCCAAGAAAAAAAAAATGTTGCTTTGAAGTTCATACTTTCCTACATATACCTGAAAAGAGCAGCTGTTACAATCTCTGGTAAGCAGACTACCAGTTGCAGCGCTCAGAAGAATGACAACTATACACTTACCATGGGTTTAAGCTCCATTTAAGCACAGGTCTTTCCTATTTTTTAAATAGTTTAATAAAGAACTGTAAAAAAAACTTGAGGCTGTTTATCACGTGACAATGAAGGGAAGAGCTGTGGGAACAGACAGCAGACTCCCCCCAAGTTAAGGGAAGGAAACAAGTTCTGAAAGTCAGCCAAGGTGCACAGCTGTATGGGATATCCTCCTGCTGACAACAGCAGCACAGCTGAGTGGAGATTAACAGCACCCAGGCAGCATAAGAACAGAAACAGGTTAAAATCTAAAATTAATTACTGAATTATTTACTCCAGCTAGGAAGGTTATTCAAACATGAATGGTAGTAACAGATAAAGCTCCTATAGTTTAGGAAGGCATGGTGTCATTTTGATAGACAAATGCCACACCTGAGAAATACAATAAAAAGATGAACATGTACTTTTCCAGCACCATATAGTCAAACGTGCATACATAAACCATGGGGTTTGTAGCAGAATCTTTAAAACAGGTTTTTAAATTTAGTTATAAGCCCAGACTGTAATTATACCAAGCACAAATACTAAATGGGAATTCTCCATAGTTACAAAGATATTAGCATTTAAACAGATGCCTTCTTTTTTATGGGAAACTGATTTACAGGGAGTGCTATGAACTGGGAAATTTGCAGTGGTTGTATTCTGTAAAGCACTGATGCTGGTGGAGAACACGTACTGTTACTGCTCAACAGGTTTAATCAGTACAGTTCCAATTACAGAGGGCAGGTGAGTTTACACTCAAGGTAATGGGTGTGAGGCACAAGCTTCTGAGCTCTCCCATATGCTATCTTGAACGTGACAGCAGCTGAAAGATATTTTTAAGCCCAAGGTTTAGAAGGAAAGTGGTCTTTTCTGAGATCTTCCAGGTGGGTTTGTTCATAATGAGCTTGTTCATAAGAAGAGAAATGTAACAGCTTATTAACAACTAACTTGACAAAGGTAATATCTTTGTAGCTAATTGTATAAGAATATAAGTGTTGTAGGAAATTAAATCACACAAATCCAGGAGATATTCCTGCCTGTATCTAAAGAGGACGGGCAAGGGAATTTGTCAGATAACAAAATATACAATGCTTTTAAACCAGCGATACATTTTGCACCTTCTCATCAAACTAGTGACGAAATAAGAGCTCAGTACCTTTAAGCTTAGCTTTTTATAGCCTTCATCTGTATCCCATATAGCTACAGTTTTGTCATATCCGCCAGACACAACAAGTGATGCTGAAATGTAAAATCAGAATATTATATTTTATCTTTGCTTTGTCATACGGACTAATAAAAGAAGGTCCTTCTAACAGTGAGTCAGACTGTATAAGAGAATTTAAATAATGAGCCATTCGTCATGCTTTAACCAGATAGTAGAAGTTCCTTTTGGCTACTTGTTAATGTTCTTAATTTTGTAAATATTGATACATAAGTTTAGCAAACACAACTGAGTGGAAAAAAACATACATGAAAATTTTGTTTACTCAGAAAATTAAAGAGGTAACTTGTTGAAAGATACTTTCAGAATTGTTAGGTCAAATGTGAATAAAAACAAAAAAGCAGAGTTTAGTGTGGAAAGCATGCTTTCAGATTCCAATATTCATAGGCCTATCCACATTTGCATGTCTTCAAGCCACAGGTACACTTTTCCCCCCAGAGCTGCTATTTATTTATTTGAGTTGCCTCACTCAGAAGCACTGTTTGGGTATGAGTGCAGATTAACCTGCTGCCACCAGTTCAGGAATCATCTTTACTGGACTATTCAGATGTGAAGTTGCAGAAGACAACAGCCCATTACACTACTAATCACAAATATCAGGAACTTTGAGCATGGTAGTTTATGTGCTCCATCAGTGTAGCTGCGAAAATCCATAAAGTTTTTCAGAAGTACAGTACTGGTATGTTGCTTGGGCTGTGAAGTAACATTACTTTTGGGGGGTACTAACAAAGACAGACACAGTTTCCTAATTAATACAGGTCAGTACAGTATTTACTGAACATGTTTTTCAAGTAACTAATATCAGGAGAATATCCACAAGTGCTAAGTTTATATTCTAACACAGTTTTGTGGGTTTACTCCACTATTATTTTTTTATTATATCTCTTGATGGGTATATCAATGAAGCAAGTGTCCCAGTTGCCTGGTTAAGACAGAATACAGACCATCAACTTCAATTTACATGGACATCATTTTCTCATAATTAAACATATTATCTTGTAAATAATGAACTAATTATCTACATGATCAGAGTGGTCACTCATAGTTAACATGAGATGTCCCATACATAAGTGCTGAGATACAACATGCACTAGTATTAAGATAACTCACCATCTTTGCTAAAAAGGCAGGAACTTACAGAACCCTCATGTCCTTGGTTCAAGGAAATGGGTTCACGACACTGAAATTCCCCTGTTTTTATATCCCATATTTTTAAGCTTTTGTCCCAGGATGCTGTGCACAAGTAATGACCATCAGAGGTAAAGCAGCAATCTGAGATAGCATTGCTGTGTCCCCTGAAACACAAATGAAGAACACGGGAAGAGTGAGCTTTTGTAACCCCTACAAATCTCCCACAGAGCCTCCTGCAGCACCAAGCACTCTGTCTCCACACCGTAAAGCATCATAAGCATGTTCTGAATTTTGACCATATGAATAGTTCTCTGAAGTCTCTGGAGCTGCTTACAACCTCACAGCCAGCACGGGCTTATACCTCTTATTGGAGCAGGTCATTGTGCAGGACTGAACCCTAGCTGTTAAGTGACCGGCTATTTTTTTTTTAATGCAGCTTAATAAGAAATCGTTCAGCAGCTACAACACAGCCACATGCTACTAAACTACCAAAAAAAAGCCACCCATTTTTCATTAAATAAATAGCATGCATCTATCTCTACATGCAAATGTCAACCCAAACATTCAGAGGAAAAAGCTTAAACAATTCTAAACTAAAGTCTAATTTTGGAAGCAGTGGTACCCATCAGAAAAGAAATCTGGATGTTCCAGAACTGGCTGAGGACTCTGGTGCTTGCTGAAATCCACAGTGGAAAAAGGATCACGAGCATCTCTTACAGGAAACAATGCTGTAGTCACTCCAATTTAAAAGAAACATTACAATGTTCCAGATTGAATTTCCCATCCAAAGTAATTCCTAATCCCTCAAATACAATTTTATTACAGCGTTTAAAGGCAGACTCTCTCTCTGATTATTGTTTTAAGAATTCAAAGCTAAATCGGTTGAGTTTATTTAAAGCCACTGATATTTTAATGGTTGATTTGACATCTCTATTGTTGCATACTTCCTTCTTAAAATGATAACAATATCCTAAATTGACATAATGTTTTTACTGTATTACTGACTTCAGTGAGAGATACGAGTTTAGCATGTGAAGGCCCAGGAGATCATGCTGAGCAAGGCTTCTGGCACTGGCACAGCCTTCTCCAAAAGTATATAAGGAAAATTGATCTGGAAAAAGGATCTCTGCACTCAGAGAGTGGCCATAATTGGTTCACTGTGAAGATGAAAGTACATAATGAGCTGGGGCCCACAGCATCTGTCCTGAAACCAGTCCTATTTCATATTTCCATTAACGATGTAGATAATGAGATAAAGAGTACAGATACAAAATTAAGCCAAAGACAGTCTGCAATTATACAAGGGAAAAGATTTCAAAATTATCTTCACAAATTGAAGAAAATATCAAGAAAATAAAAGGATTATAACAGCCTGCATAGGAAACAATGTGTTGTCACTGCAGTTTGTAGGAGTCTTACAGTGTTCAATCAATTATCTAATAAGCAATCTGCCTGATCAGTTCAATTTTGTCAAGTCAGACATTCTGTAGCAGCATATAAATAAATAATCAATTGCACAGATAAGGGGTGGGAACAATGAACTACATCACAGTTCTGCAAAAAAGGATGCAAAAAATACTGACTCCTGTCAAAAAAGAGTAAATCTCATCCCAGGATGTATGAACAGAGGCAGATCCACAAAGAAGCATGTAATAATAATTTGTTTCTATTTTTTGCCAGTTAGAAGGAATACTGTTTACATTATGGAGCCATATAATGCAAGAACAATGTGAGCAAATTGGAAAGATCAACAACAAGAATGGTCAATAAAACAGGAAATAATAATTAAACATTAAATGAATAAGGGTAGTTTAAACTACTGAAAAGATGACTCAGCAGATGTAATAGAAGTTCTTGGATATATAAAAACATGTAGAAGAAAACAAGGGAATAATCTGATCTCCATGTCTGAAGTGGATCTAAACAGAAAAGTGAGCTTAAGCTGCAGCCAAAATTGTCCACCTTAGGAAAATCTTTCTATTGACTAACACAGTGAGGCAAAGGAACAGATTGTTTGCAAGTCTGTGAGGTCTTCACTGGAGCTCATTAGGAGCAGAGTAGATCATTCTGCGGTTGCTCTGAGGCCCATGAATTTTATGAAGGGTGATCTGGTCGCAGTGCAAAACCTCATTATCACAAAATATTCTGGAAGAACTTGTGATTAATTATCAATTCCCAATATCTAGATATATTTTCTCCTTTTCCTCTGTATTATTTTACTTCATTCCATAATGTTTTTAAAGGCTTCACTACTCTAAGTAATATTTTGTGTTCTCATTCATCGATGATTATACATTTTTCCTAATTAGAAGAAATTAGAATGAGAAGTTTACACTGCAGTACCATATTGCATATGCTATCTTCTGCCTCTCTATATATCCAAGAACCTAGAAGCTTTAAAAAATAGCACCAGAAATGCTTACAGTAATCAAAATACATTTTTTCAATTATTTACAGCAGGAAGCTTGAGTGGACCATTTTATTCACACTTTCTATATATGCCATTTGCTTGTGTACTACTTCAACAATTATTATTAATTTTCTCTAGTACAAATCTTAGCATAAATCTTACTGATAATTGTGAAAGGTGCAAATAATGCCATGGATAATTAACTATAGGTTTCTTACTCATTAATTGTAATTGAGGTGGATCGTGTTATCATATCCCATAGCTTTATGGACTTATCGTATGATACTGAAGTCACTCTTTGGTTATCAGGGTCAAAACAACATCTTGTGATTGTACTTTTGTGATGACCTATAGAAAAAACATCACATTAAACTATTCATTATTTTGAATAATTACATCTGGACCTCAGAACACAGGTCTGAAAGGCAGAACTACCCACAGCATCTTTGCGTGAGTCTATTTCCAAACCACCACAATTTCAAACTTGCTGTTTCACTGGCCAGGACACCTTCTCACCTGCCTCTCAATGAGGGGCCTCAGAGTCACTGCAGATAGTAGGAAATACAAACCTGTCCCCAGGTACTCAACATATAGCAATGGAAATTCACATGCTGCCCTGTAGTAACTTATTTCTCTGCTCCATTCCTGGAAATAAGTTCAGAAGTGTGGCCCCATAAAGCCAATGACAGTATAACTGCTCAGACTCTTGGGGAGGACTCAACCAGGTAATTATACTTTGAGAACGCAAATAGGTCCATTAAAATAATGTAAACAAGTATGTCCTGACAGTGACACCTAACAGAGACAGTTCTAATAAAGGTATTACGATCCATTTGCTGCACTTTTTATTTTTAAATCCAAATGATTTTACCATCAGGCTCTGATTCACAGGAGTACTTTTACCATATGGTAATTTAACATTTGTAAAACTCCTCATATATTTTGAAGCTGATTCTGCAGGGATGGCAAACTCCCTAACCAGCAATCCTGAGTGGAAGCCCCATGGAACTGAGGGGTGCCTAGTGAAATCACCCTAAAAAAGAGTTACTGTTGGTCTAATTTTGGCCCATTATCTCCTTTTTATAAATCTATTCTGAAAAATACTGGGTTCAATGTCTTACAGATAAATTTATTTTGCCTTTCTCAAGTAAGGACTTTTGAAGTGAACTGAATTAATTTTCTCCATTTTTGTAAGAAATAAAAAAACCCCCTCAAACCTCAAGAGATGCATAAACAAGATGTAAAAGTTGAAAATCTTACCTGGGATGCGTGCCACTACTGTTGCACTCATTGTATCAAAAATGTATATGGTATTTTCTTTGTCTGAACCAGATACCACATATCTAGCATCACAAGAAATATTACATGAAGTTACAATGCCTTCATGTTCTACTGTCCACTAAAGAGAAAACAAAAGGTTTTACAAATATGCTGGAGGGTTAGAGAGAGTTTTACAGCAGGCGCTCTATAATCTGCAAGCAGATTCAGAAGGAAGGCTTTTGATTCCACTTTGCTTTGGTAAAAGCTGATAGATGTCTTTATATCAAATTTTTCTACTTTTGCATTAGCAATAAACTTAAAATTAGACAAGGCCACGCTGTTCAGATCTTAATATGTTACTTTAATCAATCTTAAATGTATCTTCTGAGATAGGTTATTATTATCATACCTATTCATATCTGAAATAACTGAGACATGTTCATCAAGAGGCTGACCCAAGATCAAGCAATTATCAGCACCAAAACCACAACTAAAAATCAAGTCTGCCTCCCCTAACTATATTGTATTGTGTTAACAAATAATGTTGTGTTTTCTTATTCATCAATAACAAAGCAATAAATCTGAATTTTACAGTTATACCTTCTGCAAGATGCATTCAAAAGGATACATACAAGCATTTTTCCTGTTTCCATATCCCAAGCCTTGACTGTTTTATCATATGATGATGTTACCACTCTAAAAATGATGTTAATGAAAACAGCAATGAGTGTTTTCACTTATAAGAAGGTATTTTTAAAAATAAATAACAGCATTTAATTCTGACAATGATTTTACGTCCTCATACCCACTAATTTAAAATCGATATGAATATTTAAAGGCTACAGCAAAAATTATTGCACAGCTTAGTTGAAAAAAGGATTATTTATATTTCAGATAGAAAGTAATAATAAAAATGTCATGAATGTAATTTTCAGTGCAAGCAGTCAACTCAATTTCATTTCATCTATTACAAGATATTTAATTATTTCTAACATTAGAATGATTTTAAAGCCATTACGATGTCTTTTCTTTAATGAATGTGAAGTGTCCTTGTCAGTAGGTTTTTTGATTTTCAGTGGTTGTATTGCTGGGTAACTCTTTACCACAAATGCTGCTCTGCACAAACACAAAGCCACATTAGACAACAAAGATATTCAGTAGAGTTTACTAAAACTGGCAGGTTTCCACTAAATGTGAGGTCAAAAACTTTTCCCTCACACAGTTTTATTAAAATATTCCCAAATATCTAAAATAATATGCATATCGAATGTTACTGGATGTAACAAGTGTTTATACTACCGTTGTGGCTTTTTATTTTGATAAAGTTCATAAAACACCACTTTTATACATTTTGCCCAAGAAACTCGATGCATTAACATTCTAGAAACTAAAATTACAATTACGCTATTAAAATACTTTTATTTCCTCCACATGTGTCTACTTCCTGCAAACAACACAATCTCCGCTCCTAAGCAGAAACATGTAATACAAAAGACCACATGAAGATTATGAACTGGTAGCCTTTTTGACTGGAAAGCTATTTCCAGGGCTGCACACAATGGCATTTTAGTTACTGTTTAGTAATTTTCAAAAATATACACAATTGCCACAGGCAAGGTAGCCTGTGTACCACTCAGTGATCAAAAAACTGATCAGTCAACTCCACAATCTGATAAAAATTGATTGAAACTATGACTTAATGATAAAACATACCAGACATAGTGCCCCAGGAGGCACTGCATGACCTACTTAACCAAATGTTAATATATGCTGCAGTTGTTTTAATTATTATGCCCCCGGATTGACACCGGATTAAGATGCATTTCTTCTTTAATTGACAAGACAGGCTTAATGGAAAGCCTATAGAATATTAATAAACAATACAGACAGAAGGAACTTTTATGAAGGTATAAATTCCACTGACAGATGAACCCCTGAACCTTGGCTAATTCATTCTTGTTCTTTTATACAAGTGACACATATCTATATACCCCTTTTGGAACATATGGCAAAGATGGGCTTCCAGCCCCATATAACTCAGAAACAGAATTAAACAAGTCCTTTGCCCTAAAAGAGGCCATAATCTATCGGACTACTCCGACATGCATTTAAGACAATAAAATTCAGCAGACGTCATCCGCAAACCAGAAAAGATTTAAGAGCTCCTGTACAAATTGTAGGTGAGAACAAGTTGAGATTTATGGTCGTTTATGTGCATAAAGGGGTCTGGCAGTAAACAGTCTGCAGAGTCTGGAGAGCAGGGATGAAAGTGCAAGGATGGAGAGAAGTAGGAGGAGTGTAGGGAGGCAGGGAGATGTAATACAAAATTATAACAGAATGACTTACAATGGAGCACAAAACTAACCAAAAAGAAGTTAGGCTCTGAGGTAGTCAGGAAACCACAGGAAGGACTAAAAAAGTAACTTTTTTGTTCTAAATTCTGTACTGTTTCCGCAGGCACTGAAATTGAACCTTGAAATCACAAAAACCATCACCTTTTTTTTCTAATAAATTAAGATAGAAAATTATCACCTTCTGTCATCAGGAGTCAAGTTGCACTCAGAAATTGGGGCGGTGTGTGCTGCTTCAAGAACTCGAATAGGAAAACATTCCTCAACATCCTTGAATAAAACCAAATGAGTTTTCTTAGGAAGTGCTTTGCTAGATTGTAAAAATATACAAAGCATCACAAAATAAGGGAAAACAAAACTTGCTAAATCAGTAAAGCTAGTCTTACTTTACTCTTACAATCTCAGACCCTCTATTCCTTCATCTATCACACCCAGACTTCTATTTTATCTCCTTCCCATCACAATAGTTTTCACCAGACATTTCTTGGAAAGAGTTCTCCTTGGACTCTCACATCTGTGTCCATACCTAAAACCTGGCAAGGCTTTCTTAATGAACTAATATACAGTTTTCCATTTTCATTCACATAGTTAAAATCTCAAGGCCACCCCTGCATCAATTGTTGCAACATCATTTTCTTCACAAATGTAGTCTCCCCTGCTTGTATCCATGTGCAATGCTTCCACAGATTTCCTTTTACTGCCTGTATTATGCCATTCCCTGCTTGTGTTCCTTCGTGGATTCCTCGTTCCCAACCAAACACAAGCCTCTTGTCTTCAAATAGAAAGTTCTTTGTGATTTTTCCCCAGACATCATCTCCCTTCTGCCCTACCTTTGATGCCAGCTTTTGTCACTCAGTTGTCACATTTTCAAAATTTATGAGTTCCCCTTTGCTGTGCTTCATGTTTTGAAGGAGGCACCTATAAATAACTGGAAATCTCTCACAATACAAAATCCCACTTAAATGTCTGGTTTGTGATTCCTAAACCAGCAATCAACAGATTGCTGAAGTGCTGAGATGATGACCCATACTGCATTACTGGTTCATTTAGCATAGAATCACTTTGGTTGGAAAAGACCTGTAGGATCATCTAAGTCCAACCATTAACCTAACACTGCCAAGTTCACCTCCAAACCATGTCCCTAAGGACCTCTTCTACACATCTTTTAAACACCTCAACTGCTTCCCTGGGCAGCCTGTTCCAGTGCTTCGCAACCCTTTCAGTGAAGAAATCTTTCCTAATATTGAATCTAAACCTCTCCTGGTGCAACCCGAGGCCGTTATATTTCTCCATCATCTTCTATCTACTTAGTCTGTTACAGAGAGTTTTAAGTGATTTCAGATGGGCACTATCTTTTTGTCACACGTGTACAATGTCTAAAGCATACTGCAGTCTAACCCATGAGTAAAGCCCTGAAGGTCTTTAGTAATAAAATAAAAATATGAAGTTTTACAAATGGATCATGGTGCCATCAAAACAAAACAGGAAGACTGACATGCAGAGTAACTCAGACCAAAGTATCACAGGATCAGTCATCATACCTTCATCTAGGTAGATAATCTTCTATTTCCATGATTAACACAATTATTTCAATTAGATTTTTGTTTGCGTAAGTACCAAGAGGTTTCAGAATCAGGTTGGAAGCAGGAAATATAAATGCCCTTTATTGTGTATGTGTTCGTTCATTTCTCTTCAAAATGAGAACAAAATCTGCACCTTTGACTACTATTCCCCTTTTCAACATCAACTGTCCAGTCTCAGATCTAGAGCCGCTTCCTTGCAAGGATCTTCACTTGAAGGAGCTCTCCTGCTAACTCGGCACCTCTCCATAACAGACAAAATTGGAGGGATGGTAAATTAATTTTTCACTTTTTCACATATTTTCTGAATGTGTGTCAATGCACTACAGACCTAACAACTGACACTACAATCATTAGGAATGTCTCTAAGACCAAAGGAAAAACAAATATATAAAAGTTACCATGTGCTCTTGTTCTATTATTCTGCATCAAAAAAGCCTTGCAGTCACAGCCGCCCTTCTAGACTGATCTCATCTTTGTCTGCGGTGCGCCCTATTAATCTTTGTTTTCCAAAGATGTGTGGACTGTCAGTGAGATACTGTCTGTTCTCAAGAGGAACTTCAAATGCTTTCTCAGTACGCTCGATCATTTGATTTCTACTCTTTCAAAGGAAAAAAAACCCAGAGAACTCCAAAGAGAAATTGTCAGGGCTGGCCTACCCCCACCCCCCAACCAAGTCCTCTGCACTCTCCTGAATTCTAATTGCTTCAGTTTTTCCTGGAGAAGGGGAAATTAGGCTTGTCCAGACAAAATTAAGCTTATCAAAATAAATGAACGTAATCTTGCCTATAGATTGCTATCAGAAACTTCCCAGTACTCAGGCAAACACTTTTAGACATTGTTAAAAGTAAGTATTGATCAACAATTGTTGGATATGTCTTTCTTAGATAAAAACTATAAAGATCGCATTTCTTAGACAGATCGATCCTTCCACACTTCAAGCAAGTGGCACATTAGAGCCTTTCCGGCAAGAAGAACATTCATGGATCTACTGTGCTTAAAAATAAAACGGATTATCTTCCTACTTTTGGGTCTTGATTTCAGTTTACTTACATCTAGGACAGCTGAATAACATTTTGCTAAAGATAGAAAAATACAAGTTCCAGCTCTGAGTTCAGACAAAGCAGGAACGTTTGGAACTGCCAATCTGACAGTTATTAAACTGTAAATGTCATGACTAACACATCAAGATACACTTATTTTTATCTACAATATTTGCTTAAGAACTCCACGTTTATTTACTTTGGAACCGATCATTAAAATATGGGATTTTTTTCATTCTGGACTTCCTGATTTCTTGGATCCAGCCACTGACAGCTCTTTGATACTATAATGGTGCTAACCTGAAAATTGCCTGGATTTCTTACACTTTTGGGGTTCTTGTGGGGTTGGTGGGTTTTTTTCAGTATGTCTGGATTATGGTAGAAAACTTATTTCATCTGTATTCCTATCATATTAAGGCATTACTGTGACTCTTTACCAATTCTTGAAGCAAGTCATGACTGTGCAATGTAAGCCAGATCTCAATGCCTGCTATCAATTTACCACAGCTACATTGTCATTTACTTGCATAAAATGCCAGGGCTGACATAACTGTATGTCCCCAAGCTATCTTTTAGACTAAATTTAGGTTTGATCATCCAGGATCTGTACACTTCCCCTGTTCGGATCTCACCATTGCCCTGTCTAGAGTGGCTGGAATTTTAGGGAAACCCCAGATAACTACACAAAACTTGAAGGAGCAAGAAAATAAAGGGTGCAAATGAAGATTTAAACAAAAGGAAAAAGCAAGCGACAAGAAAGAAAACACCACGGCCGTGCTGCGTGATCTGTAACTGTGTGATCTGTAACTTCTGCTTCTCCTCTACAAAAAGCCACATACATAAACAACTCAGGAAAAGGAACTTTCAGGAGAAAAATAGTAAGCTTCGCATATTAACTTACAGTTTTAAAATATTAATAAACTAGAGCTCTGATTCAGTACATGCTACATATGCTTGCAAGAGTCATGCTTTAATGTCAAAGAATAGGTGGGTTACTATTTATCTGTGACTGCAAAATCATTTACAGTTGCTATTTTTAAACTTCAATAACATATCTTCAGAAGACTCCTTGATGATTCAGTCTTCAGGCCTGTATAACATTGTTTGATTTCAGCTTTAAGATTTTGTTGTTGTTGTTTTTGCATTCATAACATACCCAGAGCTTCACTGTTCTATCATAAGAGCATGACAGTATTTTTGTGTCTTCAAAGCAAAAATGGCAGGAGCTCACAGTATCACTGTGTCCTCTCAGAATTTTAAACTGGATCTGTAATGGAACAGAGGGAACTTTAGGAATATTTTCCCTTGAAATTAATTTTGACAGCTTAGTCCACGAGGGGGAGCATGAAAGCAAGAACCGAAGAATATTTTAATGTTCCACTTGTCTGAGCTCACATCCTCTCTTTGGTAATAGCCTGGAGCAGAACTACCAAATCTGGTTAAGAAAGGTTGATGGATCTGGATTTTTTTTTTTTCTGGAAGGAAAATAAGCTCTTTTTGGTTTGGTTTCCAAATCTTTCTTCCTCTCATGAAAGGTAATATTTATCTTTAAATCTCACAAGTCTCTCCCAAGTCTTTCAAACACTTGTTTCCTTGATTTTGGGCCACCAAAGGGCAGCACATCAAGCTCTCAGGCCACACATTTTAGCAAAGACCACAGAAAATTTTGTCAAGAGATATTTTGAAAAGGCTTTTCTTCAGGCATTTGGGAGTTTGCTCATGACTTTCCAGCACAGCTAACAAAAAAACCCCAAACACCTGCCATGAGCACTGACCTCACGTAAAGCAACAGACAGCTTTTCAACCCTTGGCAGCCCCGACCACCCCCGGGCACGGAGCCCGGCCTGCCGCAGCGTCCCGGCCTACCTGCGCCGGCGGCTCCTGGCCGCCGCAGCGCCCCTCTGCCGGGAACGGGCCTTCCCCACGGCCGCTCCCCGCCGCCATCGGCCCGCGCGCTCCCTCAGGCGGCAGCGGCCGCGGCCCCGCGGGCCCGTTCCCGCCCGAACACCTCCGGCTGTGCCGGGCCCAACTCCGAACCGCCGCCCCGCAACGCCGGGGCCGGCTCTGTGTTGTGCCCGCAACGGAGGCAACCTCAGGGCCCGATTTCTTATTTCTCCTTCCATCGCTCAAGTTTCCTTGTTGACTTTACATTTAAAACCAGCACAATCTGTGTGTCAACACAAGACTATTATTATATCGCTTTTGTGGCAGCTCTTGAGGGAAGCAAAGTGTGGATTCTGAAAAATACATTAAATCAGACCCCAGAGAACCGCCATCTACGACAGTGAATTTCGGTTAAGGCTTTTATTCACAGTTTTAAGCAGGAATATTCTTTTGGTTTCCCTGTGCACTTGGAAAGAGAAGTTCTGTGGGTCTATTTTAACAGCCCAATCATTCAAAAAGCAGTTCAGTATTATTTCTATTAAAATAATTTATATTAAAATAATTCTACCAGATGACAATTGCTTTTTAAATGTACTGCATGAAACAAAAGTGGTGTAAACAGTTTTCATTACAACTACATAAAATATGGCAGACTAATAGTGCTAATCTTTTCGTACGTTAGCCTTAATGTCAGTTTATTGGTTTAGATCTGCAATGGTAAACACTATATACAATTTGTAGACGTAAAAATAACTCCAAGTACAGCCAGATGCTGCAAAACTGCAATATGAAATTCTGCATTAGACTCATTAAAAATACTTGCATCCAATATGAATTCTAAATTGTTTTAGTTTTTAACTTCGAAACTTAATTCAGATTGAAGCTTAATCTCCAGCATTTTAGAGGTCCTAGGCAATGACTTATCATACAAAAATGATTTGAAATACTTAAGTTTATTAAAATATCTTGTTTCGTGTTAATTAAAACAGAGCCTGCAGTATTTCAGATTACGTTGCCCAGAAAGGTTCTTTTCAACATTCCATTATCCATACATTTTGAACACATGAAGCATCACAAAATAAACATATGCACATTTACTTTCAAACAAATTCAATATGAATACAGTATCTACAGTGCTTTAAAGTATACATGATTGATCTACCATCACAGAGGAGATCAAAAACTGGAGAACAAGTCGCACAGCACTGAAGAAAGCAAATCACCTCTTCAATACGGAAGTTGTTTTAATCTAAAGGGGAGAAAGAAAAAGCAAGAGGTCAGACTGAACAGTAATATACAATGTTAAGAACATTTACTTACTTCAAGTCTCTTAAACCTTAGTTTAAGAGAGAGATCTGAGTTATGTGAGAGAAAAATATTTTGTCTGTGATGTAAAGAGAGGCAAACGCAAAGACTTCCAAAATAACTGCTTGTACAAAGAAGTCCAGCTCTTTTGTACAAAATGCATAAACACATATTTTAGCTCTTTAGAAATCAAAGGAGAACTAGTTTGTGGGGTTTTTGTTGCTGTTGTTTTTGGTTTTTTATGTTTTTAATAAGAAAACACCAGTACATGACTGAAGCTCAGTTCCAAAGGTATGGAAGGCAGAGTCCTTTCCAATGCCAGCCTTTCCATTGGGACGTGTCCATTCCACTCAATACCTAGACCCCAATCATTTTGCCATTAGGCCAGCTAGATACAGTATTTCAAATAACTACCTTGAGACCTCTCCTTTCAGCTAATACGAGACACTAAACAGAAGCAAACGCAGTGATCGTTCCACATCGGATACACTTGAAGTTGACTATGATCTGAACTAGAGATGGTTACTTTTGTTTGTACCTTACTTCAAGCGTGGGAGCAACACGAAATCACAAATAGTTCAATTTTCACATTTCTGTTGGTTCTATCTTCAAGTCTCTAGTTTAAAAAATGTAACAGCAGAGTTTAAATTTAGCAGACATGTACATGACTCGAGCATTGTTCTGCTTGTCTCACTGCTCCTTGCTCCAGCACAAAATTACCTTAAGCATCAATACCACACAATGGATCTATTTGAATCGGATCTTTTCTTTCACTGATTATCAACAAACCGAAGCAGACATTGTTGCTCCCAATGTTTCCAAGTAAAGAGAAGTAGACAAAGCAACAAAAATATGAATCACCACCTGTACTTGTTCAATTTTTAATTCCCATTCAAAATACCTTCCCAAAATACCAGCCACCCTTAACTACAACCTCCACAAACTAACAGAGCTGTGTATTTAGTGCCCTTTACCTTAAGAGGCTTTGATCCTAAGATTAATTACTCTCTAGCTCAGGATGCCTAATATTTGTAATCTTTCCCCGCTTTATAAAAAAAAGTGAGCGGTATTTTTTTTTATACTCATAAAGAGACTGGCTGATCCATATTTGCTGCAAATAGGTTCACTAGAATGACAACTCATAAATTGAGGCTTTGGTTATCCACTGCAAAATTTGCAAGTGTTTAAGTAAACTTTCTGTTTACCTTCTCAGAAGTTCTTTTGGTGACAAGCCTGTGGTATCTATATCACTAACGCTGTCACTGCTATCGTCAGTGTCTGAGCTGCTGCTGCCTTTTTCCGATTTTTTATTCTTGTGTTTTCCTTTGTTCTTCTGTTTCTTACGTTTCTTTTTCTGTAAAAAGAAGATAAATAATCCTTATTTCGTTGTGAAAGACTTGGGTTTTTCTGAAAGGCAACAACAGCAAAAAGCTAATTTTGGTGTAGACTCCAAGCTTAACTGAAACAGAACACTTAACAATGACTCTTTTCCACTGCTTACACTGAACTAAAAAATACATACCAAAAATCACCCACTTCATCCCAAGCGCTCAACCCTCCCAAAATAGAAATTTGACTATTATTATTTGTATACAAGCCTTGAAGTATAAGCAGTTCCCAGAATACACCTGACATCTTCAGTGTGCAACATGAAACAACCCGCAAGATACAATCTGTAGTCACATTGTATATATGGAAAAAGCAGCACTCTACTTGGAATATTTTCTGAAGTTCAGGTTTCAAGACACCTGAGAAACTCAGTTGTTTAAGTTCTAGCCCCAATACATCCATTTTCTACAACCTAGGATAAATAATAAAAAAATTTTGACTGGCAGATCAAAGAATCAATAAACTGTTTATTTAAATTAATTACCTTTTCCTTTTTGTGTTTGTGTTCTCTCTTGGTCTTGTGTTTCTCTCTGGTTTTCCTATGTTTTTCTTTCCCACTAGGCCCAGGAAAACTTGCTGGCACCACTGATTCTTGTTGCCAAGTAGGGCCTAAAGCACAAAGCAAATGCAGAAACAAACAAACCAACCAACCAAACCAAAAAGGACAAAAAAAGGTAATTTAATTATTGAATTCTGTATTAAGTTTAATCTAGTAGAATAGTTTGAAAAAAAATACAACAAAAAAACAACTAAAGCTTTCAAATGGAAATGCAATGTCTAAAACTCTTAACTTCAACCTTCCTAGTGTAATTAAAAGCCTTTGCGATCTGTTATGAAAAGAAATTGCAAGGCTGGTCGTATATTTTCCCTACATTTTTTTATCATTGCCTCTATAGAGCTACAACAAAGTTGGTACACAGGCAAAGAGGTTCCTGCTAGTGGATCATAGCACAGTAACAAAGCATTTGCTGATTTCAGTTTGACACAACACAAGCACTGAAGGGGTAAATTGCCTGTTCACAAATATTTTTTAAAGAGAAATACCGTATATCTTACGTACAACTTCAATGCTCAGAATTTACCCCCTAGAAGCCTACAGAACCTACCAGAAGAAAAAGCTGGAGGCAACTTTGGTCCAAATTCCTCTGATGCATCCAGTTCCTGCTTTGAAGCAGGCAACAAAGAAATCCCAGCATCAGTTGTAGCAGCCACATTCTCTATGAAAAAAAAACCCAAACAACACAAAAACTTCTTATTTGAAAGGAAACTAAGGTTACAGTTTTTCGAAGAAGTGCTGAAGAAAGTTAAAGGAGGCTTTCTAAAAATCTCTAATTGATCAGCATCCTGTATCTCTTTGGGCTGCTTTGGCCAACTGGATAGTTGACGTTCTGAAACACGCCAACACACTGGTGGGTTTTGTTTGGTTGTTTTTTTGTTTGTCTGTTTTAAATCCAAATTGACCTTTTACATTACACAATTACTAATTAATTTATCAGTGTGCGTGTTTGCTTTAATTTATTAACACAGTACTACTTTTCTATTACTTAGAATGCATAAAAGACTCCACAAGATGTATAAAGTCAATAAACACTAAAAGTTAGATGTTAACAGAACCAACTGTAACACTAAGTGGACAAAGTATTTCTATTGTAAGCTAAGCATATTGAACATTTTGTTAATTTAATGACATCCTGAAAATATGGGAATTTTTTACAACTAGTTTACTAAATCTGTGGAAGTATTCTGGCAACTTTTACAACTAGAATATAAATAAAATGAATCTTTTTGATGTCTTAGTAAAATTATTTCAACATTGTATTTTACTGGAATGTCAGTATTTAGAGAGTTAATTATCAAAGAAATGCATGTTATTTATTTCTGAATTTGTCAAAATTGAATTTGACAAAACAGTCATAATTTATCAATCTATCTTATGTCATAGGTATAAAAGTTTCCCTGTATTTCCCAGTGAAGTACACTCTAACATTAGATGTTTTGTTCCCTCCTCACTGTTTAACAAGCATATTCCATAAGGCAGTTTGCTTGTAAAATCTACACAAGACACATGGCAATGTAAATAACACTCTAACATGCAAGGCCTTATTCAGTGCTATATTATTCACGTCATGTTTGCTACAGGCTCAGCTCCGCCAATGCCACACGATCTGCACAAGGGCACAGCACTGTCCTACCAGTCCTGGAGTATTTGATTCATAAATGAAGCTTTTACAACATATTTATAAAAATGAACATCCATTAAGTAGTACCTTGTGCATTAGATGAAGAACTATCTGGTAGATCAACTTGCTTGGTGGTTTCTGAATCTATAACCGAAGTCATTGGTTGCTGTTCTTCATCACTCTCTTCTTCAGAGGAAGATGATTTTTCATCTGATGAACTCACAAAGATGGCCTTGAATAAGTCCATGGATGGTCTGCTTTCTTCTTCCTGATCCTTATCTTCATTAGCTACCTGCAAACCAGCATCACAACAAACTGTATTTAAAACACTAAAACTAACAATCTCTCTCTGATAAGTAATAACTTCAAACAAGTGATATGTATTTACAACACACTCAAATACCACAATAGCTATGAAATACACAATCTTAGGAACTGCTAGTCTGAAGTTTGAAACGCTGCTGAACTAAATCAACATCCTGTAAAGGGTAGTGCAATTTGTGCTACACAGACATTTGAACATAGATCCCCAGATACTGTAAATTCTAATTAGTTAATTCAAACTTCAATTATACACTACTGAATTTAAGCAAAAGGAAAATGTCACCTTTCTCTTTGAAATATATACCCTCCTCCATTCGAAGCAGAAAAAGACATATTCTGTCTGCGAGCAAAGTGGGTGTAAGCGAATGAATTTAACACCCAGACTGCCGAGCTACATTTTTTCTTAGGCTGCTATTTTAAGTATAGCCATACTTGCTGTCCTCATATGCTGTGTTTTACATCTTATGGTTATAATCTCAAAGTTCTCCAGAGTACAATCTCACATCTTTGATCCTGAGTTGGTTCTTCTGCAAACTGATCTGTATTCAATCAATTTATGTATCATCAAACCTTATTTCAGGGTTGTGGAGGTTTACAGCTATTCAAACATGGTTGTAAACTCACCTGAGTGGGAAGAGTTTCACTCGGCCCAGTTCCATGTTCTTCTGTTGCTGGCGCTGGTGGCTGCTGCTGAGCATCAGCTTTTGATCTAGCAAGACTAATGAATTCACTGATAGAATCCTTTTTCTCCTTCTCTTTATCTGACACATCCCATCTTGAAGGTTTCTTTGGTTCTAAAAACATCCCGAATATTCAAATCAGTTGCATGCCAAATTATCCTGCATTCATGTCCTACTTGATTTTGAATTACTCTGCTTCTTCAGTATAATTCGACATTTTTTAAACCTTTCTAATTAATATCTGACCTATAGAGGCCTTCTAGGTAGAAGAAATTAGCATAATATCACTTCAGTTTTTATTAATTTAAAAAAATAACCCATAAACAAACCAACCCAAAACCAACAACAGGTGGGTAAGTTCTTTATGATGAAAATGTGCTTTTCCTATACTATTATCTCATTTATAGCTAAATGAATAAAGAAACAAACTTACTGTTGAGACTGTTATTCTGTTGGATTTTTTCATTTGGTGGTTGAGTTACAGATGTGGTGGGCTCAGGCACAGTTAAGAAATTAAACACAGAATATTTGTCTCGTTTCACTTTTGGTAACCCAACAATCGAAGAACTAGTGGGAAATAAAAATGTTTGTAGATTATTGGTTTTGACACAAAAAAGGTGTCAGATTATCTACAACAAACTGAAACACCTACAGTAGTCCTTAAAATGCTTACTATTTTGTCAGAGGTCACCATGGCACAAATAAAAACATTAGGCAGTTCTATATTACATCATTATGACACGAAAAGCAAGCGTCAAGCCAGATTTTGCACAAGCATATGAAAAACTCTGAATTTTCAAAAAGTGTTAAAAATATCAGTATCAATCATCTTACTCAGGATATGGATCAGGAACATTAAATCTTTTACACAACAGCTTTTCAGGATGCCATTCAAACTTGTCTCTTGTGAGTTTACCAAACATGTTCATCTTCACAGCAGCTTCCTTATCATCAATATCATTCTGAAAAAGTCAAACATTTATAGCTGCTAAATAAGTAACAACTCACTGAATTGGCTATTACTGTTGTAAGACTTAGAACAGGACAGAAACAAATATTTAAGTGTAGTTTAACAAATCGCTGCTTTGGATGCAGTGAGTGTTTTCAAAGATTTGATAAACAGAAGGGTAACAAAATATCGACATTATATATACAAAAGAGTTTTAAAGAAAAAGAATTTTTAAAGTCAAGGTTAAGGCAGTTCCAGTGTACTAAAAGACTGTGAATAGCATGTACCTCTTGGTCCCGCGGAACTTCTACTTTGTCAACATCATCTTCATATTTAGCCCGAGTAAACCTGGATGACAGTGTTGAATTTGAGGATTTGTAGAACATTGCTGCACGGAAGAATTCCTCTTGTTCTCTTCCTCGCTCCCATTCTGTCATATTTGGGTCTAAATGATGCTCCAATTTATCTCCTGTAAGAGGAGGAGAGAAATGCTTAGCAGAGATTACAGCTTACTTAGGTCTGATGCTTTCCATACAAAAAATAAGATAAAAGGTAAACATCTTTGCAACTATTTAATGAGTATTTAGTTTAAGGATAGTATTAATCTCAACTGTGTTATTCCTTGGTAAGTGGAGGTAGTTTTTCAAGATAGCAAGAGTGATAACATTTGCCAAATGGAAGACAGATATTTTAAATAATTGTACTTGTAATGATAACTCCTTACTCATTACCCTCCAAGGAACATTCAGAATACTTAATGTATTTAATAGGTGTTTAAAAGTATAGTCCAAAGCTTTATCAAATAACTAAAACACAAAACAAAAGAGTTAACCAGTAAGTAAACTTGGCCAGGCTTTGGTAACTTCGGAGAGCTTTCTGGTATATAAAGTGCCTGCTGATAAATACAGAACTTGGACACAGGTTTTTGTAAACAGTACAGACCCTATTTAAAGCAATGGGTTGACATTTGCTGCCAGAAGGAATAGGAAATAAAACCAGCCAAGCAAAGACACTCTTACAAGTAGAATCTTAAATAATTCAAGTTATTTAAATATTTCTGCATTTTCACCATTATGACTAAGAAGGCACTTGCAGTCATAAGAGGACACTCAATTTTACACAGGCTAAAACTCAGTCCTGAACAGAGGAACTCAAGTACTCTGTCTCAATGCAGTAACCAGGAGAGGCTACTGACCAGGAAATCTTTTTTCATACAGTGAAAAGGATTATTTGTAAAAAGCCTAAAATAACGAAGCCAAGTTTTCTACCTGACTATATACCCTTTCCTCTGCACAACTTTGCTGGTGCCCATTTTCTTCTTCCCCAATAACCTCTTCGTGTTTACAAATTTAAAAACACACTAATCCCTATTTTATTTTAAGACAATCTAGATTCACTTGCTGCTGCTCATCTCCCTAGATCAGATTTCAGCCTTTTATGCCTTACAGAAAAATCACAGTGTTGCTGACACTTACTGAGCAGTTTTCCTGAAGTCAACACAAATAAATATCAGTAAAATTTTATTTTAGTGTTGGCCCTAAAAACAAGTAGAACAAGAAATGCTGTGGAATTTAGGGAGAGAACTCATAGCGAACACGAAATGCATCAGGACAAAAAAATGGGAGGAAAATAAATACAAAACCAGAAAAATTAAAATGTCAGGATTAATCTGTTCTGTCACCTTTTTCTCCTTGTTTAAGACTTTTCACAAAGTTTTCGTATCTTTTTTGTTTTTCTGGATTTTTTGCAAATGGTTTGAAATCACTAGAACCAGCATCTGCTAACTGCCCCCCCAACAACATTTGCCATTTGTGAGAAGCATCAGCTGGGGAGGCTGGCTGGAACCTGCTGTTTCGTGGCTGCTGGGGCAACATTTTTGCTTTCATTTGTTGTTCAGATGCTTGTTTCACTTCTTTGAGCCTTTCTCTATCTTTCTCAGACAGATATTCCAAAACAGATGGAGCTGGACCTAAAACGAAGAAAAAGAAATTTAAAATTACTACAACTATTTCTGCCACTTTAGTGGAGGAAAAAAACCTACCATTATGCATATACATTTGGAGAAAATAAACAATAAACAGTATATATATATAAGCAATAAACAGTATAATGGCAGAGAAGGCAGAAAAAAATGTACCACTATTGCATCTTTGATACGATTTACCACATATTTACACATTACTTCGTAAACTTTACTATTGTAGATTAAAAATGCAAACCACATTTACAAATTAACTTTTTCATAAATTTACATGTATTTCAGTGAAACCTCATTTTACAAGGAAAAAATAGCCTCACAGCCTACTATATTCTGTATTCCTAAGGCCACAAAAAAAGGAAAAGAAAAACCAACACAACAAAACACAGTACCACATGTACTTTTTGTCTTTAAAAGATTTAAGTCAATGAAAATACAGGCAGATATGTCAACAATTCATCTGTTGAGACAAAACTCAACGATGAGGTATTCTAGCTAAGCCAACTAGATTTAGTATGTTTATATTGGAAAAGAGTGTTCAAGGCTAGACCAAATTTTTACTGTTATACAAACAAACAGAAGACCTGAAACACAAGCACAGGTGTGTGTCACATGTATCAATACCTTTTAGACCCGTCTCTCCCAATTGTTCCCTCCTCTGAGCTGCATTCAAAGCATGCCTGCTTTGTTGCGTCACATCACCCTGAAGTTTTCCAGTCGATTCCTCTAATGCCTTCTGTAAATGGTAGTTTTCATTCCCAGCTGCAATCACAGGTCGAAAGTAATGGACTGGTCTGTAATTTCGTGGCAGGTCAGGTGGTGGATAAATCTTGGTGGGGGAATGACAAAACAAAAATCCACTAAGAAAAATACAACTTTGTATTTAACACTTACAAATATGTTCCAGAAAAAGTCACCTCAATCTAAAAATTCCTCAATTTACATCTTAACAGTAGAAACAGATATTATTATACAAGCTATTGATTCTTTTAGACCCACTCAGTAAGTGGCATCATAATAGAAACTTTGGGAACAAACTGTTACCTATGAAGAACGAAAACACGCACATCAAGCCCCAGCAAAATTAAGACGAGAGTCTTAATATGCATTGCTTTTATTTGAGAAAATGCTCTTGGTATTGCTTAATAATTTTTAAAAACAGAAGTCACCTGATTCAATCAATTAATCTGACTATTGAGTACTTCTGTGCTTGCTGTATTTTAAAGTTTTTCCAAGTCCTTTTCCCTCCCGTTCTTCATTCAAGCTGTTACTTTAAAGGTTATCCCTGTGCCTCCTGTACCATGCAATTTTACATACCATGCAAATGTTCTTCCTTTTTCTTCATTAGAAAGAGGACCGCGTCATACAATTGTCATTCTAATTTATGCAAATAGATATGGCATAAATGATGCAAACCTACAAATAGGGCTAATAAATCAACCTGTCACCAAAACAGTGAATTGGATGAAGCACGGGGCTTGACTTTTAGAGAAAACTGAATGTTACATCTGAAAGATCCAGAAGCAAAAGATGTGCTTTTTTTAAATTTATTTCAAAGTTAAATCAAACCACTCCTCCAGCTCTAAGCCAAATAACAATGGATAGTGTGGAAGGCATTTGTTCAAAGTCCGTATATAGACAAAGTTTCAATTCATCCAGTAGTCTGACAAATTTTAGCTTTGTCTTGAATAGCCTTCAACGCTATAATTTTCCTCATAGCAATCTTTATTGCTGACCAGAACTTTTATTTTTAAGAACATAAAAAACATTGAGCAACAATGATGTCCATACAGCTCACATGTCAATTTGCTGATGTTATTCTTAATAAAAAAATATCAATATCTGCTTACCTTGCTTGGAGTTGATGATTTTGATGCCAAGCAAAAACCATCCAAGATTTTGCCTATATATTTCACTTCTCTTTCAGATCCTACAAAATGACCATAGAGTTGGTCAATATTTAAAACATGTATGTTTGGCAAAAAGAATTTTTTCTGAATATTTTCCATTTTCAATATATTTTATGGGGCATAATTGTAGTAAGATGAACATGGCTAGTAGTGAGGCAACAGTACCACTACCGCATGTAGCTACTAACACCACAAATGCCATTAATTGTGTGCAACTAACATCAACAGGTACTCTAGAAATCACTACAGTATTTCAGGCACTTAGAAGCTGCACTAGAAAGAAAGTGGTATCAAGATAAAAACTTACAAATGCTATTTGAAAATATGCAAGTATATCTACAAAAAACCATTATCTTTGCAAGTATTGGATCATATTTTGTAGCCATGATTCATAATCACTTGTTTCCTTCAGTGGAACTGAATGTTGTACATTGCAAAGCAACACATACTGTCCTTTTAAAAATATAATTTGGGGCTTCAACCTACGATGAGCTTTGGAGAGAGCTTTGGAAATTATTTCCAGATTTGGACACTTCTATATTGAAGGAAGACTAGAGGAAGTTTCAGATATCATGGCTAGAAGATACTAGTCCACTTAAAATCAAAATATTTGGAAAACAGAGACTACACTTATGTCATATTATTTTTCCCAATAGATAGAACTATGGTTCTTACTTTTTTTGGACCTATACTGCTTAGGTGCTGTCCAGCCATACAAGCCATCTCCAGGTTCCTCATCTTTTAGAACTGTATCATATTTTGACAGTGTTTCAGTTGCATAAATATCATCGTCTTCCTCCTCTAAAGCTCCTACACCAAAAGCCTAAAATGTATTTTAAATAAAAATAATCAGAATTCAATAGTGTAAAAAAATACTTTGAAGTCACGTCAGAACACATTTACATGTGTATCTATCCATCTATATCATACAAGATGTCCACTGTACATATATATGCTGGAAAAAATGTACAGCTTCACCAAAAAAAGTGCTACCAACTAGTGAAAAACAACAACAACAACAACAACCCAAAACCAACAAATGAGCCCTCACCGAACACAAAAGCAAAAAAATTCCACTCCCTTGGCAGGACGGGAGAGTGAGTTTGGTCTGTACGGGATGAGGACAGCAGCCTAATTCCACAAGGTAACATTTGCAGTCTGACTAAGAGCAGATTAAGTTCTCAAAAGGAAAAAAACATAAGTTGGCATGAAAATTAAAGAAGTATATTTCCCAGAAATATAAGTTGACATTGCTTCTACATAAGAACTACAAATACCAGGGAGGGAAGCAAAACCTCTCCAGCTGACAAATTCAACATTACTGAAAGTAAAATTGACCAAAAAACGTAAACTAAAAAAATACTGAATATTCATTTTCTCTAATCAAAGTAATACAGAAATTCCCACCCAACTATTCAGAGTGAGGCATTTTATAGTTCTCTTTGACAATATTGATAAGTGAGGGCATTTAAGAGTTTTAGGATTTGCCCTTATCTTCATATTAAGTAAAAAAAAAAAAAAAAAAAAAAAAAAAAAGTTCTCAAACCACACTTCAGATTTCTTACAATAACTCTACAATGACTAGCTGCTTTCCACAGAAGAAAAATCAAAATTTATTTAGATTTTACTGCATTAATAATACAATACATTCAAAAGTGTCCTCACCTGACCCGTAATACCGAGTTTTCTTCCTTTACTGTGTCTCAGATCACCAAGTAAATTGCTTGTGTCTTCAGAACCATCTGTGAAGAGGTTCAGGTGTCCTCTTCCAGACACACCAAACAGAGCTTGTGAGGGGTCCAAACCCTTATAGCCAAGTCCATGGACATTCTCTTTCGGAGTCAAATCTACGGGCATCACATCTTTTGGCGCAAATGTCACATTCTCTGGCTGGTATTCATCCTCTTCATCCTTGTACAAAATAAAAGTATGCAACAGTAAATATGACTACAAGTTTTGTATGTTGAGCTTTTACAACATTTAGTTAACATGATACTAGGCAAGTTTGCATTTCCTAAATCATATGTAAAAATACATATGAACTACGCCTGCTTATGTAGCTAAAGAATAAATTTAGTTACATTAAAACCTTTCTTCACAATAAGCATAATAAATAAGTATGAATATTTTTAACAAAGCTTAGAACTGCACATTAAAATAGCGTTCAAGGATATCAAAGAAGCATTCACACACATTCTTACATAAGTCAAGAAACAAATTTTGCCTGTTCAATACCTCAGAACCCTCAGACAGTCCGGGTGGTAACGCACAACCATATATTTTCACTGCAGGGTCTGTAAAGGACATAAGAGCATCATATTAAATTACAGATCTTTATTAAATTTCTCGAAGATTAGAGAACCAAACCAAATAAAAGGAGGCTTAAAAATGAACTTTCTAATCAGTCTATGAATGCTGACTTTCTGTTAATGAGTTCAGGAACTTCACTGAACTTACCAGGTTTCTGCCTGCGTGGCTTTCTTTTGACTCGCGGCCCAATTCCTTGTCCTTCTTTCCAGCCCATTTTTCGTAACAGTTCAACCCCAATTGTTATTCTAAGAAGAAAACAAAACCAAACAAACAAATTACCTCAAACCACATTTTTAATATTTCTTGAGAAAAAAATATACATATGTACCATTCGAAATTATGTTTTTATACCCCACTTTAAAATCAACTCTAAATGTATCAACACTTGCATATACCCAATATCCCGGTTTCTAAATGTTTACCTGGTAGAAGTCTGTACTTACAAAACAAAACTCCAGTGGAGGCCACTTTGAAAGTGTAACACTGCAGATCTTCCAGTCTCTTTCACGGATTACTGTGACCTAACATTACTTTTCTAACCAATACAACACTTCTAAGTTAAAGGAATTGTTTTGTTAACTTTCATTTAAAATTACTTACTTTGATGGTCCTATTAAATCATCAAATGCGGTGGTTCCTGGAATGGCAGCAACTACTCCTGCAATCTGTTTAGCTTTCTCTTTTATTCTGTCTTTAGTTTTGGATGCAAAATCATCTGTGGTTGTAATATCTTTTGGTGCTATCCCAAATTCACTAAGATCCTGGAAAATATAGACAGAATGGAAAAATTAGATTAAAAATGTTTCCCTCAAATGCTTACTTATTGTAACGTAAAGAAAACAAGATATGACCCTCATATTGGCTAAACTTTTAAAGCCGTTTATATAGTTGTTTTTCCAATAACTTGCATGGTTGTATTTTAAACAGCTTCAAAAGCATTTGTATTTTCTGATAGAGAAAGCGGAAGGGTTGAGTTCTGGGCATTTTTTATGATTGAAATTACAGGACCTTCCTAAGGGAATCTATGAAACATCCTATAGGACCTAGCAGTATAACACTGTACACAAGAAGGAACTTTAAAGTTACTTCCTTCTTCACTATTTAAGTTCTTTAGATTTCGTCGCCTGAAAAACCCGCTGTCATGGCAACTACTTCCAAAAGATCTGTATTTCTTTTTAAATTTACCTCTTCATCCATGAAGTCTTCTGGTCCAAGAATGGTTCTGTCTGCTCTCTTCTGCCGTGATGATACAAAAGCTGAAGGAGTCCATCCTTCAAAGAAAGTACATATTTAAGTAAGGTACTGTAAACTGCAACGTAATATCTGAAAACAATTCAAATGTTTCAACCTTACACCTTAAGGATACATCAAGGGAACATCTACAAAACTGCAGTCCAAAAAACTCAGGAGGAAATACCCTCAACAATACCGTTTCAACTATTTACAGTATCATGAATAACACAAAAAATGCCTTATGACAGTTAATTTGTTTTCACTAACATTACATTATGGTAATCAATTAACCCTTCCCAGAAGATAGGAAAATATCTAACCTTCCTTTGTACCAACAGTGTTAAAGTAACCAGCGGAGAAACCACCAGTAAATGCTCCATGGAAACGCTGATATCGTCCCTTTGCATCTTTAACAGTCTGTTCTTGAAGAGGTACTGGCTTTTTAATTCGTTCACCTACAATCAGATAAATCAGAAACTAAGTCACAACACTGCATAAAAAACGGACTCTCCACTTGCTCCAGACGCCATTTCTTCCTTGTGATTAAGAACTGGATCAAACAGTAGCCACTCTGAAGAGGAAAACATCAGCAGTTTACATTTATTCGCACCCTAAATATCTGTATACACTGTTGATGTACACTGCTAAAGTAAAAGCATGAAGTGTTCAAATACAAATCCTAAATTCTAATGAGCTCTGAGAACACTTTTTTTCCTGTGAAAAGAAACTTTTAGTTGTTAAGTATTGAAGACCCCTAACAGGATTTCATCACTTAAGCGACTGTCTTGAGAAATTACACCACATCAGACGTATCCAAAATGGAAACAAAACACAGACGCTGTTGACTTTAACATAAACGTTTGCACCTTTTTAAAAAATACTTATAAGAATTAAGTGGCACGGGAGCAGGAGTAACAGCTGTACAGAAGTCCTTGGATGATGCTGTGTCTGTCTTGTGAATATTAGCGTAGGATGTCCACATTAGTATAACTGCATACACTTCAGCTTGAATTCTACCCTTTTGTTTGAGGTTTGGAGAAAGGACAGAAAGAAAAAGAAGTGCCCGGCTCTCACCAGAACAGTGCCGGCGCACCCCCGGGGTACCCCCGGCGCAGGCCCACAGGCGGCGCGGCGCTGAGGGCCTGGGCGGGCAGCTCCTCCCGCACGGGGCTGTTCACCCCGCCGCCCCTCGCCCAGGGCCGGCGCCAGCACCCCCCTCACAGGCCAGCACGGCTGCCGAGGACTCCGTACAGCAGGAGAAAGCGGAGGCGAGTCTACACTAGGCCCACATACCACAGCTTTCCCCAAGTGGAGGCCGTAAGGAAGGGGACAGCAGCCCCGCCCGAACCGAACCGGGCAAGCAGGCCCGTCTCAACACCCGGCCCCAGCGCCTCACGCCGTGCTGCTCCCTAGCGCCCGCCGCAATGCATGGCGGGGGTACCGGGGAGGAGCAGGCGAGCTGCCTGGGGGTCCCTTACCCTCCTGCAGGGGCTGCAGCGCGGTCCCGTAGCTCACCACGTCCTCCTCCTCGCTGTCACTCGACTCGGCCGCCGCCATCTTGCCGCGACGGTGGCTCGCGCGGGACAAAGTTGCGTCACGTGAGGGAGGTGGAGCCGCGCGTGCGCAGCGGCGGACCCGGCCCCCAGCCCGGCGCGGGCGGGAGGGGGAGCGGCGGCGGTGCTGCCGCACGTCCGATCGTCCCGCGGGGGCAGCTTTGCTCCCTGCCGCCGCAGCTGGCCTGGCCGCCGAGCACAGCGCAGTAGCAAGTACCCGTCCCGGTCCCCGGCGCGGAGGGTATTTCCTGCGGTGAGCTACGATAAAGCGAGGCGGGGAGCGGAGCCCGCTCCGGCTCCGGCGCAGGAGGTGACAAATCACGGCACTTCAGTGACCCCGCCAGCCCTTTCGGCCCGGAGAAGCCTGTGAAGAAATGCGGAAAGTGCTGCCGTGTGCTGCTGCAAATCACTGGTCCGAGATGTTGGTGTGTTTAAAAATTAGTAACGCCAGAATATGTGAGACATTCGATAACCCATTAATGGCCACTCCATCAACTGCCCCGAAATGTGTAAGACGCCAGATCCGACGCCTCGCACATCACCTGGGGCCGAGCGTGAGGAAATGGACAGCACAACATCTGTGGAACAGATTTTATCTGAATCAAGGTGTAAAGCAAACTCCACCCTGAATCAATATGGCCAAGGGGGTGTGGATTTATTTGAACTACCGTCTTTAACAGATACGTGGCAAAATGTGGTGAATCACGTTGTTTCACAAGCTGTTAAAAAGAATGTGCACAGGAATCGGTGCAGAAGTCTCTGCATTCAAACCCTCACTAAAAGAGCTTTATTCCTCTACACTTTCGGGTATCTCTGCATCTGTTTGGGGAGTCCTGTATCATGAGAGAAACTTTTACTGAATGTATTTTATACAAAGACCACATAAGAACGAATCATATTCACCGGTAAAACACAAGTGTTCAAAATCTGGATTTTAATTTTGTGGCTTCCCACAGTGTTATAAATGAGAAAGTCATGTCGATTTTGATTAACCAGATTTCTCAAGCTTACATTTTACCTTAATACTCAGATTCCCTACAGGCACAATATATTATAAATTAAACAAACACAAACAAACAAAAACCCTAATAAAACAAAACAAAGCTCCAAAACAGTGCAAACCCAAACAAAAACGACATCATTTTGTGCTCAAAATAGACTCTGTCAGTCCACAACTTTTATAAGCAAGGATCACCAGTTTCTTGAAATCCTGGAAAATCACAACAAAGTCTTGAGAGACTCCTGCCCTTATCAGATAAGACTCTGCAAATTTAGTGGCCTATTCTCTAATCCAGTATTTGTGTTTGTATACACAGAACTGGTTTCTTTCAAAGTGAAACTACCCGAGTTTCTTGTGGTTTCGAGTTACCATAGGAAATATTTACACGGTTCTGTGCAAATAGGGAGTAGTCTCTTTAATTTACGTCTCTAATTCACTTAGAAACAATAAAGTAGAAGCCACAGACATTAATCTACATGTATTATCTTTTCTCATCATTACTAATTAGTAAGCAGTTAGCTAGAATATACAGTGGCAAAATGAGTTGTTAGCGCAGTTGCTATTTCTCTTTGTTTAGGGAATAATTGTTCGTGAATAGTCAATTCTATGTGACTTTGATTTAACACACAGGCTTAAATAAACCTTTTTTGCACAATGTTAACAGAAAATCTTCTGAGTGTCTTGCCTGTTATGTTCAAAGAGTTGGAGTAATCAAATATTGACATTTTTTCCCTTTAAGGCTTTTGTCAGATTAGAATTACTTTTGCATCCCAGTGGTATTTCCTTCTCCGTCGTAAACTCTATCTCCCATTTACAATTGTTAAACCAGGTGACAATTGCTATTTGTAGCTGTTAAACACGACAGTAATTCCAGTGTCTTTTGATAACTGCAATGAAACTAAAAATCTTAGTAGGTCTGGATAGCTTGTGTTTAAAATTTGGCTCATGAAAAATAAAAATTGACATTTTGGAATTAAAGCTTAAACACTTGCCAGTACTCAAATTGAGCTCCTAAGCCATAGATGGACTTCAGGCTTTAGTTTCCCAATAGCTTTTCAGCATCTGTTTTTGAATTAGTGCATTAAGAAGGTAGAACATAAAAGTGTATTCCTCTATCTTTTATTATATTATTTAAAACCAGTTCTTCAAATGGATAACTCCTTGTTGCTTAGTTTTAAGTTATGTCAGTCACTGGTACTTCAGACTAAAAGCAGCATAATCAATATATAAAAGAAGGAAGCAAAAACTGGATTCATTTACAGAGGCGCTAAAAACATGTTAAAGAAAAAATGAAAACATAAATATAGAAAGTATAAAAATACAATATTAAATACGTTACCTTTTTACTTTTCAAAACAGAGCAAAAAGAGACAAACAGCTTGACTTCACCTCTGCTTTGTCTTGTGTTCAATGCAAATATCTGCTTGAATATTCTTCCTGCGGAAATGTGGCTACTGTATCAATTGATGAAACAGCCACATGAAGTGCAGACCCTGAGGCATTGTTTTAGCATCTACAAAGTGCTAATTTTCATTTTTTAAAACAATGAACAAAAGTAGATAACTAATATTGGCCTTAAGTACACAGATTTTTATCTATGGACTAAGTGAAAGGCAAGGCATTATTTGGGAAAAGTGCTGATGATTTTGCCCATGTTTGGCTTTACATATTTAATTCCTGCTGAAAGTGTACTGTCTTGTCTCCAGGATGATCTCACAGTACAACAGGCAAAGCATATTAGCTATTCAACGGTAAATGGGATCTTTTTTCAGTGAAGATAACGTTGCATAAAACACATGCCCCGTGCTGTTAACTTGAAACAGCAGCAGTGAAATGCTGCACCTATAGCAAGTCATACCATGGCCATCCAAAGCCCTTATACTGGTTCGAATACCATTTTTGTATCATTTTGCTGTCACTCAGTACTTTTCTTGGTAAGGAAACCTTCTACTGGCACTTCTTAGTTGCAGTTCCTGTCTGGTCACTTTTCAATTCATCTGTCATAAAATGCAGAACTTCTTTTGTTCATGAGAACACCTTCCCATTCTTTACTCTTTCTCATTTGAAAATCTCCTGGCCTTAAAGCAGATTCACATCACTATTGTTACTGTGCCCCCATGCCCTGGTTTTGGCATTCTCAGTCTCTTTTTTTTTTTTTTCCTCCATAGTACATATTTGGAAAGAGTAGAGACTGGGGGAAAAATCAACCTATGATCCCTTTTCCTTTCTCCTCACCTAAAACTTCGCTACAGCAGCCAGATATTTGCTCATTAAGAACTGCAGTCTTCAGAAATAAAGGATGATACTAACTCGACTAACTCACTGCAGTTGAATTCACTGTCTGTAAAGCTACGTGCTGCCAGGGTTACTGACAAAATCTTTTTCCTCTCAGAACAGAAGTTTAATATTCAAAGCCACCAACAATAGGGCAGAAATATATAACCGTGTGGCAGGTTTCGAATTCAGGAATCTACCTTGAGAAACAGCAGAAGTTGATAGATGTTTCCCTTCATACAGTATCACTCTAATGTGCTTTCACTGAGAAGCCTCTGTGTCTCTCTGGGACAAAAGCTGTCTTTGAGGCACCTGGTACCATCCTGTAGCCGCAAGGTCTGTAAAATCACAAAAAACAAACATTCTCTTACCAGAGAGCAGTACCTGTCCTTACCAAGTGAAAGCAGATTCCAATATTCAGTATGTAACAGCTCATCAATGCACATCCCAGCAGGAAATTAATTTCCCAAACAGAGAACATTTCCTGGCAGCCGAAGAGAATACTAAAGATGGAATTTAATATATTCATATATTTTTTCAGGATGGGGGATGGGTAGAAGGACAGGACTGACTGAGCAAGTGGAGTGATACAAATATAAGAGATATATGGCACATACTGTGCACATGTACTTAAATACTGTATATACTGTTGTGTGTCTGCAGTAAGGCCATCCATATTCTGGCCCCTCTTATGTTTACTATTGTGGGACAAAATCTGGGACAACTCAAGTTCTGCCATTCTGTGCCTGTTTTCAGTGTGGCCATTCTTTGGATCACCTGGCTGGTTTATCTGTGAAGATGCACAAAGCCAGATAACACCAAGTTCTGTAAAACAAAGATATTTGATGCAGAGATAAGATTCACTCCTTCAATTTCAACACTTTAGGCACAACATTCTGATCTGCTTTGGATGCAAATTCTTAAGCATTTGATGCTTGCTCAGAGATAGTGCCCTGCCTAGTGCACCAGATCACTGAACTTACTCTCTTCTAATATCAAAGATAAATATTAACCAAACATCTGCATCTATACGCCTCTTTTTCTGAACGGATGTGTTCCAGAGTCCTAGCCTGTTGTTACTGAATGTTTACAATGCAGCAAATCAAACCTTCTGATTAATAGAATTGTGAGAAACTGAGAAAGTCTATGGTATGAACACACCTCCGTTTAGGAATTCTAACAGCAAGCAAAAAGCTAGTGAAGATGTTTAACCAACTGGTGAGAAGAGCTGGGATACAGTTTTTTGAGGGTAAATCAAGGTTTTGGAATGTTCTAAGCTGCAATTTACATTCCAGGGCCAGGGAGTGCTGCTACCCAGTCATTACACAGCTCAGCACTAGCTACTGAGACCGTAAAATCAACACGTGCCCTTTGCAAAAAACGCATATTCACCATATGCAGACAAAACTTAGTGACTTACTTAAGAAATATATCAGTCCTAATGCAGTCACGATGAAGTACCCTTTGTGCAAGGGAGGGGAAGGAACAGTCTAATCTGGCAGTGGTGGGAGTGTTGGGTGATACACCCAGGACACTGAAGATGTGGGAGGAAGCCTGTGCGAGGTCTCTTGGACTCTCCTGAATTTGCTGTAGACATTTGCTGTGTGTACCACTGCTGACTTTGTTTTATTCAAAGAATCCACCACCAACGAAGAAAGGCTGCATTTTGTCACCAAGATACGTTGGAAGTTATTTTTGGCATTGTACTGTGCAGAAACTTCTGCAAATTTGTGGTTTATATGTATTGCACTGGAGTTTTACACTGATCTTGCAAGATTTAAATTTTAAAATCCATTTTCATTTGGTGGGTAAGTACATTTTCTAATAGCATAAAAAGTAACCTAAAACATCTTCTACAGCCTCATAATAGAAATTTGAGCAAGTTAAATGACTTTCCCACTTTTACCTTTTTCTGTTTAGCAAACAATTGGATACGTGCATCCAGTATCTTTAGAATTATTGAAAAAACAGGAAAAAGACCAAAATTCAGCTGACTTCAACAGAGACAGCAGGAGATCTTTGGATCCCAGTTTCTGAGTTGCTGACTCTGGTCTTTCCCGTTAAAAACAGGCAGTAGACACACAGTTTAACTGGACTGCTCTGCATAACTCTCTGGAGACATTGGCATTTTCAAAGAAAGTTTCAGTTAAGAATGTAATTCCAAAGATATTTTTCCTTTGATAAAGAAACGTTGTATCTGCAGATTTTTTTCCTGACACAACACCACCATACTTCTAAGAAAGATGAAAAAGGAGAAAAGGGAAGTGGGGGAAAGTGTGGTTAATATCGATTGAAGTATTTTCCTGTATTGCATCTTTAAACACTAAATGCCCACATAACTCTGTAGGTTAGGTCTGGCTGGTAACAGGAACCAATACTGGCAATTTCCTTACACAAGCATCCAATAACAACATTTGCAAAACCGGTTACACAATGGAATATTTCGAAGACAGGAGGTTTTCACTGCGAACGCTGCAGATTTTTGCAATGCTGAGGTTGATCCCACAGCAGTTTCCCGGAGCCGGGGCCAGCCCTGCCCTCATCGAGATACTGCGGCCCTTATCAAGGGCCAGGGCCGGAGCCCGTCCAGCTCCCGGGGCCCCGGGATCTCTCCCGGGGGGGGGTCCCCCAGATAAGGGTCTGGGAGCTCGGTGCCCCCGCGGGCGGGGCAGAGGCCGGACCTGCGCGCCGTGCCGCCAGGCCCGTGCGCACCCCAGCGCCCAGTGCTAAAGCGCCATGTGGCTGCGCGGGCCCCGGGAGCTGTGCCCGGTAAATACTCCCCGCTACGAGCAGCGCCCTCCGGCTTTGGGGAGCAGCCCCGGAGGAATGAGCCCGCGCTGAAGGACAGCCACCCGCGGGAAAGCTTGTCTCCCCGAGGCGGGCACCGGGCTCGGGGAAAGCCGGCGGCAGCCTCACAGTGCCGAGGAAGCCGCCGCGGGGAAGCGGCAAGAGGCGAGCGGTGCCTTCGGGGCGGCCAGCCAGACTCCGCCACGCTTCAGCGGAGCGCGGAGCAGGGAGCACAGCCGGAGGGCCGGGGAGGAGCGGGCTGAGCCACCGCCGCGCAGCGGGGCGCCGGGCTGCGCTTCCAGTCGGTCACAGCCACCGCCTGTCCCCGGACAAGGCGCTTCCACGGGGAGCGGCCCGGCGGTCACCGCAAGGATGTCGCCCGGGCCACCTGCTAGCGCGGCCAGGGTGACGAGTGGCCGCGCCGTGGGGCGGGGCAGCTCCTCCCCGCCACCACCGGAGGTGGGGCCGGGCGGCGCCGTGGGGCAGCGGCGACATTTCCCGCAGGGTCGCGGTGCCTCGCAGCAGCGCTCGCCTCGCAGCAGCGGAGGGACGGCGGCTCGCCCGGAGATGACAGACGCCCTGCCGCCCCGCGGCTGCCAGGCGGCGGAGCCGGCGGAGGACGGCTACTTTCGGAAGGTGGGAGGCGCGGCGAGACGCTCGGGGGCGGTGGGCTCTGGGCTGTGGGCCCGGGGCAGCCCCCTCCGTGGGCATTTCGGGGTTGGCGGTGCCCTGTCCGCCGCTCGTGGGCCGCTTTCTCCTGGCCGGAGCGCCGTGAGCTCCGTCCCACGGCGGCGGGGAGCTGCCTTCGGGGAGGGAAGGGAGGCGAGGCGGGGAGCTGGGCTGTGGCTGAGCGCGTCTGCCTGGCTGGGGACAGGGGGTGTCCGGGGACAGGGGGTGTCCGGCGCCGGGCTCGGGCTGGGGGGGACGCGCTGCGCGGGCGGACGGGGCGCTCCGCCGGGTCCGGGGTGACCGCAGCCCTACAGCCGCCCGCGGGACCCTCCGCTGTCCCTGGGCCGGGCTTCACCTTGCAGGACAGGTGCACTCGTACCTTTAGGAAATGAATGAAATGTCACCATGTCACCCTTTTTTTTTTTTTTTCCCCTGCGCTCTTTCCTGTTCGCTCCTCACTGCGTCCCCTCGCTCGCTTTCTAGTACATCTCCCCGAGTACCTGTAGGAAAGTTTACTGGAGTAAGGCAGTGAAGTTAATAAACTCGTTAGGAAGTTTTTACTGAACATCTGCCCTAATTACTTTTCAGACTGAGTGGGCGGCTTATACTATAACCTGCACCTGAATTCTTTTGTGCACAACAGTAATTATAGTTAAGTATCGCCTGTAATTCAGCCCTGTGGGCTCCTGTGAACTTCACCGGCGGTAAAGGGCGTAAGTGCCGTTTTCGCGGAGCTTTGATTCCACCTTCTCTCGCTGTTTTGAAGCTCTCTGCGCCTGTGAATTTCGTTAATGGGCTTCAAATAGGGGCGTAGGTACGCGGGGGTTTCGGTGTAGATTCTCTAACCGAGACCATAAACTGTTTATTCTATGGAGGAAAAAAAAAAGCCTTATACATCAGGTTGCTGCTGCTCAGCTCTGCAGAAACATATCCCTACGATGCACTTCAGCTGCCACCTGGATGACCCAGTAGGAAGGCACGTAGGCTTTGCTTTGTTGCCCTCTTTACAGGATGTTTGGGTTTTGCCCCCAGTAGTCGCCAAATTCATAAGCCTGCAGGAGCTTAAGCAACAATATGGCCCTTCAGCAGAGGAACTGTTTTGCAGCTGAAAAGAGCGAAGTTTTACCTGTGCCAGCCACGCTGCAAGGAATTGCTGCTGCCGCATAAATAACTGGACAGGCTAAAACAAAACTTTGACCCAATCTTGTCTGGTTTCTTCATTTGAGTAATCCTACTATAATATTTGATGAGTAATCACTTCTTTCTTCATCCTTCATAGCAGGAAATCACGAAGTGTGGCAAAGCTGTAATTAGAGTTTTCACAGCTATGTTTTCTATAGTATGGGGAGCCTTGAGGTATGTTAGTAAAAAAGCTAACTTTTCATGAACTTCTCAAGTTTGTTAAGTTAGATAAATCAACTCTTCCACCTGTTTGTTTTTACTGATGGGGACTAACTGAAATTTAATAGCCAAGTTGTGCTTCCTAAGTTATATCTTCTGCACTCATACTTGCTAAAGGACTGAGTTTATTTTCGATTAAATTGTTGTATGTTAGGGTTAAAAAAACCAGCATTAGATCAGTGTAAACCCCATATCCTGGACAGGAATATTTTTTTTCTCATATATGAAAATATAATAAGATCACTTTTATACCTAACCATGAGCATCTTTCCCACTTTTGAATTATGTCTTAAAGCAGTAGAAAATGGATATGAATCTGATATTAAATAAATCTGGGTGAGCCAGTATTGCAGTGGGGCATTCTTCCCTCTGTTCACTCAGGTCTTTGAGAGGTTCATCCAGCTCGTAAGTATCTTTAATCTTTGCAAACTTCAGATCAGGCTAGATGCTCAAAGCCTTCTGTCCCTAGAAGTCAGATGTAAGCAGCAAACCAGTATTCCTTGTCATACATTAGTTGAATGGTCTCAAAGATCAGAGCTTTCATTCCAACTTAGTAGTTCTAGGAGAAAAGCGGAGGAGGGGAGGGTGGAAACCAACCAAAACCCAAAACAATCCCACTCCTGGAATCTTGACCAGATAAGCTGTGAACCCAAGGAGATAGTTTGGACATATGATCTTCAGGCCTTACATGTTCATCTGAATGGTATGCTGCATGATTTAATGTCACTGAAACTAGTCACTGAACTCTTCATGTCTGTCTTCCCCCCCCCACCTCCAAGCTCCTTGTATCGCTTTCCCTTCTCTTTTTAAAACCACACTACTGTTTGTTTTCCTGAAAAGATCTGAGGGTTTGTTTACCAGTTTTGTTGGTGTAGAATCACATCAATTTCCAAGGCTAGTCCTCGTGTTTTTAGATCAAAAGACATTTGCTTAATTGACCTTTTTAGTCTATAAGCTGTGGAGCAAGGTGAAAACACTTGCTTTGTACCAGTTCTGCTCACAAAAGGGCTTTCAAGCACTATTCACACAACGAGGTTGCCTGCTGTACTTTGCAAGAATATTGTGCACAATGAAATTTTATAATTGAGAAAAACTGAGCAGTTCATACAACATCCATTTGTTTTAGACTCTTATATTTTCTTTTGATAAATGGATTACTGTGGGAAGTATGCTCGAAGTTCGTATAGTGCCCTTTTGTGTGTTATGTTTTTTGAAGTCTTAAATATAGGATACCAGAAAAAAACCCTCAGTATCCCCAGGATGCAATATGTAAAGCAACTTACTTACTTAATTCTTGCTTAGCGCTTTTTTTCCTGTAGGGAGGTGGCCCTGTAAAACTATGACTGGCTCTATGTAAAGGGCCATGACCAGAAATGGGGAAACAGAGACACAGTCTTGTTTCCTGCTTTGACTTCTGTTGCCACACTAGAAAGATCGGGTTGCTGTGGTACTGCCAGGTGAGTCTGAGATATGATGGGTGGCAGCTCCTGTAGGCTGCTTGCACCATTCCTCAGACTCCCTCTCTGCATTCCCTTCCAGCGATGTCAGAGCTGCTCCGTAGGGACCTTTTCCTCTTTGTTTTCCTCTTTCCCTTACCCCATCTCTGTCCATGATCTCCTTTTTCCCCATGGCAAAGGCCTGTCATTGATACAGGCAAAATTAAATTTTCCTTAGACCTATAAGATGCTTTGAGCTGGCTTGGATGCTGCTGCTTTTTTTTTTTTTTTTTTTTTTTTTGTTAGTCTATTTTTAAGGAAATTACTGTGCAGCCACACAGTGTGTATTCAACTTTATCAGTGCTGCCCCTATTCCCTTCCTCTTACATCTCCCCTCCAAAACAACCCTCTTTAGTCATTTGATTAGCTGCAACCAAACTTGTGAGAAGGATTTTCGTTTTAAAAACAAAACAAACAACAACAACAACAATAAAAAATCCTTGCTGGTGTCCTGAAGATGATATGGCAAGGTGGAAGAAGCACCTTAACTTTCCATCAAAAAGAAGATGGAGCTTTTGTCTAGAACTTTTTACTTCCTGGGCAGATAACGCACCAGGAAACTGGTTCTGCTACTGTTTTGTTTGTCTCAACCATCACATGCAGATAGCTTATTTCAGTATATTCCATGGTACGTTGCCAGGGCAAACTGTACCTGTACTGGCTGGTGCAAGTGCTCTTGGACCTTCAGCCTCATGCCTTGACCTCCTTTGTGCGGAGTTCCACATTCTTTTGGTGTTAACTGGCAGCAACTTGTGAATCAACCATGTGTATCCTGCAAGTCCATCCAAATTCTGCTCCCAGTCTTTCTTCCCTGTGAGAGTCTGTGGTCAGCAGAAAATAATGACAAAATTAATGATCAGAGCAAAGAACAATTTGTTTTAAAAGTAGAGCAAGACATTTAGACAGGAATGATTTTTCAACAGACTGATGGTAATTAAAGCAGGTCTGTCCTCATGGGCTGCTTTGCTTATGTGAGATGCTTCTCCCACCTCTGGGGAAGGTATTTTTTAAGCCTGGCATGGCTCTGTGATTGATTGGCGTCTCAAGACCTCTTCCTGTTTTGTTTTGTTTTGTTTTTTTTCAGTTACTTTTTAATTCTTGTGGGAGAAACAACTCTCCTTTTCAAGCTGTTTTCTCCTTTTTTTCCCTCTTTTTTTTTTTTTTTTCATTACAGCACACCACCAGACTTAACCAGTAAGTTTTCACAAAGTAAATATCCCCAAGACACGTCAGTACAAAGAACTCGGGATATGTATAAAGCAGTACTCATCCAGTCACCAGGTCCGACACTTGCATGGCGATCTATTAGTAGGGGTATGCCTGCCCCATTTTTGGTTTGTGGTTTGTTTGTTTGTTTTCTTTTGGGTGGGAAGGAGCAGAGCAAGGAGGAGATATCTAGCAAGTTCTTTCTAGTATGTCTTTCCCATGTTGCTTTACTGATTTGTAGCACCTTATGCAGACCGAAACTTTTCAAAATCCCTAATTGGTCAGGAAGTTGCAATAAATGATTAGAAAAAGCCATGGTTCATTTTCCAAGGTTACCCCTTCTGTAGCTCTCCAAGCATCTACTGGAAGAGCACTCGTCACCCCATTTTCAGTGTGGTTGTTTTGGATAGCAGTCCATTGTGCTACGCAGAGGCAGAGCAGTAGGACAGCTAGCTTAATGAATCTTTAGATTCTGATCGGTTTAATGGAGATGCTTATTTTCTTTTCTCTTCCCTTTCTTAAAGCTTTGGTTCCATCTGTGAGGCTAGGTACTTAGATATAGACCAAGCTGATGATTCAGAAAGACAGACAGTATATATTAGTCCTCCCTGTCAGGGGAAAAGGCTAAAAACAGAAAACAAGCAGTTCCATAAACAAAGCACCAGGCTGAAAATGATGATAGGTATGGTAACCAGCTCGTGAATCAGCACTTCCCTAATTAACTCTCTCTGCTTCCCCTCCTTAGCTTTTGGGGTTTCTCCTGCAGGGCTTCCCCTGAACTGTGGTTAATGTGTCAGTTTACCAGCCTGCTACACCTGTGCTTCCACTGGGGTTCTTTATAGTCATTAGTAGCCAGGCAACCATCAACATTAGCATCGACACAGGAATATTTATTTGCCTATTTATTCTCTTTCCACTTTTCTGAAGCAGCAGAAACAATGCTGTGATGATTCATGCTCCACATCCTTCCATATCCACTCATTATATACCAAGTCATGAAACCGAAAACTGAAAGTAGGGCTTCATGTGAAACTAAGAATCATCTTACTTAGTCAAGAGACAGACATCTCTGATGAAATATTAATATTCATTTTGCTTAGTGAGTGGTGTGACAAAATGGAGTATTGTATAGAAAATATGAATGTAGAATTTAATACAATAATTAGTTCTAAAACTTTATATTCATCTCTGGTGCCAGGCAGTTAGAACTGTAAAATAACTTGTTCATGGCACAAGTATGCCAGGCTCTGGAAGACCAGCTCTTCCTCCTCCCTCTCCTGCCTTTTTTAAAACTCAGATAAAACTTCTACTATTGAAAGGCTTGCAGTATAGAGCTAAAATTTCAAAACTGAACTAGTAGAAACATACAAAGAGAAACTTTAGTAGTAGAAGAAGGTAAGGAAATAAACTTGATAATTTAGCAGGACTTCAGACCAGTTCTGGAAATACTGGTGTGAATCATGCTGTTTACAACAATGGCCATTACGGCCAAATAAGTTATGTGCATAAGTTAAATTACATATGTTTAAATATCTGGAGGATTTGGCCATTTGCATACACTACTGGGCTTGACAAGCAGCACAGGTTGCGCTGGCTGGAAAGGAATGTTTTATTTTAAGTAAAGCACACCCAGTTTCAACTCTGTGTCACCTTCAGACAGTGTGTGGCTCATCTTAAAAGTTCAAACCACTACTTTATAAATCATATTTATGTTAATTTCAAATGCTTACTGTGATTACTCATTGTCTGGCAAACAGTCATGATTTTTGTGTCCATCACAACTGGATTTCTGATATTAAAAAATACTTCTGTCTTAAAGAAAGAACTTCCTGGCATCCAGATTAAAAAAACTACTTCTCGATTTGGGAGCCATACTTTTGACAGCTGTTTTCCTTCAGTGGTAGGTAGTTTCTCAAGACCTAGAGCCAAAACTTGGAAAACCACAAAGATTTTGCTTCTATCCCTTAGACTGGGGGATTTTAAGGCTCCTTCAGATGGGAGGTAGATGCTGGTGCCTTGTACACAGGCAAGATACTGTCCATCCATAGTAAGCCTGGAGTACCTGACTACAGGCTTGCCAGGTACTCTCTCTGCCCCTGTGTAACCTGTAGAATAAAATCTCCCCCAAATCCCACCTGAGTCCCAAGCAGTCAGTCAGCTGCTCCCTCGCTCTGCTCTTGAGCTGGCTGTGCTGGGCCTGACAGAGGCAGCGCCACGCTGAGATCCCACCAGCACTCACAGTGCAACTGTTTGCCAAATGAGCGTGTGGGGGATAATGTTTATAAAGTTTAAAATAAACCCCGGTGGGGCATTGGTTCTAACACGAGATGAGCAGCAATCCCATTGGAATCTGTCAGCACACCCCATTAATTAGTCAGAGGATTGCGATCAAACATGCAGGCCCTGCACAGGCCAGGCTTTAGCAGGAGGTGCACATTTATTTATCCAAAATCAGTGTCTCTTTCTTTCAAGATGTTACCCGACTAGGTACATAAATAACATATGGCAAGAATTTATAACTCTTGTGCAGGTCTTGCCTCTGATAATGATATATTAAGAACATATCAGGTTCCTGATTCTGCAGTTCAACAATACAATTCAATCAAACAGGAAGAAATAAAGTAACTAGCTAACTGAACTTCAGGTTTTAAAAAGCTTTTATTGGTTCAGGAGCTAAGGATAATAGTATTTAAGCACTTTAAACACTTATTTTTGAAGTGCAGCTATGCTCTGAGGGGAAAAAAAGAGAAGGCTCTAAAAGTGATAGCTGAGTTTACTCTTTTAATTGTCTTCATAGCAAAGTTACTCAATTTACTTGTCTTCCCTCCCCAATGCCAGCAATGAAAGCTTAAATTCTACTCCATTCTTGGTCATTTTTGCAACTTCCTTACTAATAACTGTCCTTTTGTTGCTATTTAATTACTAATTTTACTCATAGTGTATAAGCCAGACTAAAATCTAGCTCACTCTCGAAGTTGTCTTGGCTCAGCAAAGAAATAAACAGTAATTAAAAGAAGCATCTAGCATCCTGTTGACAAGAGATGAAACAGTAGGTGTGGAAACCGCTGGGAAGTTTGGCTGTCAGATATTGTAATGAACTGAACATTAGCATTCTTGGGATTGTCCAAATGTGAACCAAGCACAAATGCTGTCTGGGAAAGGGATCTTCTACATGGAGGAAAAAAAATTGAAGCACTTTCTTAGAGCAGTCTGCTAAATAACTTTTTGGCACACAGAATTTTTCCTTTACACAAGGGGAAATCTTCCCCAGACTCTGTATTTCCTGTGTTTTTCAGATATTGGTTATTTTCACTGTCCTCTATACAGACTTCTACCCATCAGTTTTCTGGCAGTCTGATTACAATGAAGAGTTTAAGCCTGCAAATGAACACGAACTAGCTGAGTTGCCCCGTCCCCTGGGCAGGAGAAGTAAAAAGCGATGTTTTCTAAAAGGTAAAATAAGAGTCCCTTGTAGGCCTTGAGAAGTAAATGGGAGGTGTATGCTTGCAGCAGGGGAGCCCATCCTGAAAACAGACTCCTCTATCCACAAGGAGCCTTTCATCAAGGAGACAGAAGTGCAGGACTCCCAGGCACACTGGAAGTGATACGGATACCTCAGTCTGTCAGTGCTGTGTCCTCTTAGGCCACCGGGCTGTTTTTGCATTGAAGCTTCATACAGAGATTAGTGGCTGGTCCTGAAATGCAGGGGAACATTTCTGCCATTTTTTCTCTTTGCACAGGGTTTAAGATCATGGCAGTTTTGCACTCATTGTTTAATGGGAGCATGTTTGATTTCTGGGCTGGAGCTTGATCAAAGGTCCAGTGAAATAAACACACCACTTCTACTCAGCTTCATGGGCCTGGGAATCAGGCAGCTGATCTTCCTGAAAAATTTCCCAGAAGTAGAGCTGTAAAGAAGTATTTGAATGATGTCATGAAACTTGTTGGGCACACACAAGGGCAGGGAGTTCTGGAAAGGAGCTGCAGCTTTACAGAGAAAATGAAGACAAGGGCACAGCAAGGATACGTTTTGGAAGGATGCCTGCATTAAGTGGTTGAGAAAGAAGTTGGAAGAAAGCATCACAGATCTATACTGGGATACAGAGATGAAAGGCCCAAGACGAGAATCAAGTATTCAAACTGAATGCAAAAAGCAAGAGGATATAATTGACAAGGTTCAAATGAAAAATGTCATGGATAGAATGGAAGGAGAGAAGACTCTGAATACCAGTAGTAAAGACTATACAACACAAAGTGAAGAAAAAGCAAAGTAGGAAAAACAGTAGCAGGCTAGAAACAGAAATGTGCTAAGAGCAGAAAGCAACTTGTGGATACAAGACCGTATTGTACCTTTCAGTGTGCCTTGTTTATGTCTCTGTATAAATGTGTGTAAAGGAGCATCAAGTATTTGGTAGTTAAAGCACTACTTTTAATCTGAGAGGAATGAATGTGCTTGCTACACATGCATGTTCACTCCAGTAACAAGTTAATTTGTGTATTGTGCTTGCTGCCGGTGCTTTCTCAATGAGCAATCCAAGTTTGGGGCTTCTGCTGTAATTGGTATTTCAATGCAGAAACATTTCTGTAACAGGAGTAATTTCATGTGGCATGTTTTTTTCAAGTTATCTGGCAAAGGGTGCTTCTGAAGATGTTTGCACAAGCTTCTTGTCATTTTACTTGTTTATTATAAACTTTTCAAACTAGGGATTTTAAAATTAACAATATTAGGCTATGTGCTTTCTCAGTTGAACTACTGTGATCTGGATCGATAAGCTCATTTCTCTATTGCCAAGTCAATTTGCCTTCACTTGCCAACTCAAATAAGAACTGAACTTCAAGTAGATGATTAGAACTTCATGTTCTATTTAAATACTTGCTTTTGTTGTGCTGGTACGTCATTGCCTGACCACTCAGAGCTTGTTGAGAGACTTCTAAATGCTGTTATATCAAACCCAAATTTTTCTAGTCAAAACTAAGAGGAAGAGATCCAAAATAGTACATAATTTAGTGGCTGGAGTACTTGAGGGAAGACTTGTATCAGACAGATCTGAGCCTCCTTCTTGTGTAATACATCATCCAGTAGGACCCTGATAAGTTTTGTAATGATACCCAGCAAGGCCACTCAGTAGGACAGGCTTTATTTAAGGGTAAGCCTTAAACCAGAGTGGTCTTATTTGCTTCAGAATCAGCAGTTAAGGCTGCAGGGATGTGCTCGTTTGCTATAAATGAGTATTAATGTTCAAAGATATTTGATACTTTAAAAAAAGGGAGGCGGGGCAAAGAATAAAAAAGTGGAAGTGAAACTTCTAATGTATTTTAAAAACGTGTTAAGATTGTATTTCCCTCAAAAAAAAAAAGACAAACAGGTAGCCCTATTCATCTGTAACAGTTACAGAGTACAGCTGTTACGAGTTACAGTTACGAGTACAGCTCACCACAGTACAGTGGCTCAGTCCTGCTCAAACACAGGTCACAGTCGTTTGAGTTGCATTCTTGTGAATTCCGAATTTCATGCTTTACTTTTTAAGGGCTTAATTTGATGAGTATCTGAGGGTATAATAGTCATTTTGCCCTGTTAAGCTCTATTATTTCATATCCCATCTTATCCCATCTCATTTCATTTCCCATCTTACTTGATACTTACTGAGCTATCAATACATAATCTTCATGTAGCCAACAGGTAATGACAAAAACTAATGGGCAGCTAAATCATTGCAGCTGGCATTGTGATCGTATACAGATGAAATAACTTATAAATCTTATTAATATTTCCCATTTTTGGTGCTGTATGCAAAGGTGCTGTTGGGTTAGGGCAGCGTACACTTAAAGATCCGAGAGCTTTTCCTGGTTGCGCAGAAGAGCTGTGCAGATCATGAATACTGTGCCAAAAATAAGTTTGAGATGTGAAGGCAGGAACCTAGGGAAGGAGGGGTAGGAATTGTACTGAAGGTGTGAGCACCAGGAGGAACAAGAGCAGAGACCCTTACAAGGGTTCTCAAAACTGTGAGCAGTGGTGCCACCAAAGCCTGTTTTCTGATAGAGTTACATTTCAAGGCTGCACATATCCCAGTATGGCACTGTGATATTTTGCAAAGGTTAAGCAGAAGCTTTCATAGGAGTTACTGCCTTGCCAGATACTGTTTTTATGAAACATGTAGAAACTTAATAACACAGTGTCAAGTTTGGTTGTAATTGGAAAATAGCTTCAAAAGATTTCTAGGGGTGAACAGGCTGGCTCACACACATACATAAGCTTTAAAAAAAATTTCTGCCTATATTTTAATGTGAAATGCTTTGATCATGGTGTTTCTTTCACTTTTAATGACCAAGTTTGAGAAAAGAGACAATGACAATCATTTGTCACTGATGTCAAGGTAATTAATTTGTATTCATACAGAAACCATGCCATTAAAGTTCATTCAAATTCACTGTTACTTCTTTTTCAAAGTCTCTTCCAACAGTAACAAAAAAAATTGTTTCCTTAATTCTAGGGATGTAATCCTCTTGCTGAGACTGGCCGAAGCAAACTGCAAAATCAAAGAGCTGTCCTAAACCAACAGATCTTAAGAGCAGTAAGAATGAGAGCTGGTGCTGAAAATCTCTTAAGGTACGTGTCGTGACTTCCTAGTTCTCTTCCCTGAGCAATTAATTTTTTTTTTTTTTTAAGTCTCTTAGCTATTGCTTTTTCTAAGTCTGCCTAACTGCTCCCCTAACATACTGTATAAATTACTGCTGGATGCTCTGTGAATCTCCCTGGAGTTTTTTTAATGCTGTAGCTCTATAGAGTTATTACTTGCTATCAAGTGCACTTAGAAAGCTGCCGTGTTGTAGCAAATGAGCTGCATGTTAGACTGCCTTATGTTGCTCTGTTCGATCAGCTTTATTGCTAGTGATAAAGGCAAGTGAACCTTGCTGCATATTGTAATGAGTCTTCTTACAGTTTAAATAAAATAAAGGTATTGTCACTATGCTGTTGCTTTTTCCAAGATCCTTTAGATCTGTGCTGCACAATGGAAAGGACCATCAGTTGCATTATTTATTCCATGTAGTAATGATATAGGAATAGCAGGGTAGCACATATCTAATTTGAGCTGGGTTACAGTTGCCACCAAATTCTCCTACAGTTTGAGGTAACTGGAAGAGACTTTGCCCTTTTTCTATTCTATTTTGTCCACCAAATCTTTTTTTAAGACACAGTTTCTTATGTGGCTGTCCCCATAGGAACAGCCTTATGTTGACCCTGTCCTGAGGCTATTATGTCCTGTCATTAACTGCTTAGCAAACAGTCCTGTAGCTTTCCAACAATCCATCCCTCGGTTACACAGAACTCAAAATTTCCCCAGTACTCATCTGCAATAGTCTCTTATGGCATCTGTTTCTCTGCAGCTGGAGGGATGATGGGTCTCCAAGATCAAAATAGTCAATATACTTCCCTTAGAGAAGTGAAAATGCTTGGATAAATTCACTTACACTTGCCATTAATTGATAGGTTGCCCTTTGCCTGTCACCTGCCTTTATCTCCACTTTCAGCAAGAGAGGTGGTAGGTCCAAAGCTTATGTAGTTTTAGCCTCTATGACTGACTACATTTTGCTTCATTTTCTGGTCACTGACTTAAGGAGTAAGACTTAGGGTCTTTATCTGCCTTTTGTATACATAGCAAAATTCTTATACCCGCTTTTGAAACTGAACACTGATCATTCAGTAGATGTTCCTGCATGCCAACTCAGGCGTGTTTCGAAAAGGCTAAATGAGTAATATCGAGTGTGAACACTGGCTACTCTAACGTTCAACCTAAAGATGTCCTAAAGTTTGGCTCCTGATACCAATATTAACTGCTAAAATACTGAAGTTGCTATTGACAAGAGTGAGAACTAAGCCTATTGGAAGAGTAGAGGAGCAGACTTGTGTCTAAGTTATTAAATATATAAAAGGAATATATACCTGTTAGACTATTAAAACTTGCTAGTTCTTTGAAAGAAGCACTTTGAAAAGTAACCTGACCACTAGATAGTTCACATGACTAGACAGATTTACAGTCTCCTAAAGATAAATAAACAAGCTTCATGTTGTCAGATTCTATTTGCATTTCATCAAGTTTCAAAAGAAGCAAACCAATTGCTGTCCACAAGGAGCTTCCTGCAACAGGACTTGAGGAAAAAACTGGAAATGTGAGTTTCTTTAGTTTTGGCTGAAAATAAATGCTAGGCTTGAAACAGATGATCCATATAGTGCAAAGACTTTTGCTTTTAGAACTTCTAAAGTCAACTTCTCCTTTTCATTGTCTTTTGTTCTGGAAGTTCTGAGTTAAAACTGAATTCACAGTAGAGTTATGTGGATCTCAAGGATATCCCATTGCCCCTGCTGCTCTCTTTTGCTGTTTGTCATTACAAAGTATGTCTATAGTGCAACAACTTGAAGAGGTAATCAAGTGATATAATATCCTGAAATAAACACATAAAAAATCACACAGAAATGCTCTGGGGGGCTAAATGCTAACATCCACCATAACAGCAGTTCAAAATGTTGTCATGTAAATATATAAATGGTGAAGGAAACAAGCAAACAAAAAAATCCCATTTGCACCCAACGAAATAAAATTACAGAGAAGATTGTATTGTATTTAAAGGAAATATATTTCTACCTCTATATTTGGTTGTAAAACATTCTGTAGTAACAGTTTTATGGGAAGGTTGCGTTACTTTATTGTTAAGATCAAAAGTCTCAACAGGTCATAATTTAATTTACGAAGGGGGAAAGTCTCTTTTGAAAAACTATCTCCTGATTCCCCCCCCACCTCCATCCTTATGCTTCTTCTAGGAAAAGATCACATAACGCAAAAATAGGATAGTGATTCTGTTCAAGATGCTTTAGTTTTGTTGATTAACGTAGCTGAAGATAAGCCTCACCCTTAATCACACACAAAAAAATAGCACATAGCAAACCTTCCATGTGTCTGTGTGCTGTTATCTGGAAACTATGCCAGGCTCTCTCTTGACAGAAAAACCTAATGAATTCTGAAACCTGAGGTTGTGTATCATCTCTTAAGGAGACTGAAAAAAAAAATCTTAAAAATGCTGAGAATGCCAACAAGGAGGTCAGCCCAACTTATGGACAAAACCTTCTCCTCAACAATAAAAAAAAAATTATGTCTCTTTCTTTCTGCAGAGCAACTACCAACAACAAAGTACGAGAGCAGGTACTACTGGAACTGAGTTTTGTAAACTCAGATCTGCAGATCTTAAAAGAGGAATTGGAAGGACTGAATATCTCAGTAGAAGTTTATCAAAATACAGAGTAAGTATAAAGCTGTTACTCAATTATTAATAGATGTTCTGTTTACCACTGGAAGCAAAATAGTTTCTAGGTGAGTGTAAATGCTGGACAATAATAATGTGAGAGAACAGAGAACTTGATGGGAAGATAACATATTTGATGGTAGATTTGTTGACTAAGGGTTAGTCTGCATATTTGTGTTTCACTTGGGAAAGGTATGTACTGCTAATCCTTAGATACGAAGTTCCCTTGTGGAGGAGAGTATTGCGAGAATTGAAAGCTCTTGGGGCTACATGGGGAGACACGTGGCACCCAGCAGAATTTCCAGTACTAGAATTGGTGATCAGTTCAGTGCACTCTGGAGTGAGCCAACCTAGTGAGTGTTATAGGATCTGTTCTCAAATGCTGTGCATAAAACAGTCCTCTCTTTAGCTGGAAAGTAGAACTCTAATGCTGATTTGGAGCTCACAGCAGACTTGAGCAATCTTTAAGGTGTGCACTTCTGTGAGAGAAATCCATAAATTAGCTGGCTAAAACAGAGAAATTTGGAGTAGACTAAGTTGGAATTGTTCCAAGGTTTTTTTCCAGCTTTAAAGAACATACTAGACTTCAAATTGCAATGGATTCCTCAAAGATAAAATTTCAAAGTTAAAGATTGTTCATTGTCTGAATACCGCAATGTTTTCTGTATCGGATGTCTTGTTGCTCCTAAAACTAAACATCTGCTATTTGATTAACATTAGCAGCTCAAGACACAAATTAAAGCGCTTCATATGAGGGGGCTATAATTTTGGGTCCCTCTTAGCACTGTTCTCAGTTAGGTGTAAATTTCCAGGTGGACTACAAGGAATTCTTACTGTAGAGGGACTAAGCACATTTCCAGTGGGGTGTCTTTCAACTGAATGCTGACTGGATGCGAAATACCTATGTTTCATTTTTCTTGAAAAGAAACTTGTGCTGAAGTTCCTGCCTTCCACCCCCTTGGCAACTATTTGATGCAAAAATGTTTTTTTGTTCAAGATTTTACCGGTCTTCATAGATGCGCGTGAGAAAAGAGAGCAGTATGAAAGTTATGGCTGTGGGAGTGTGAGCAGGACTCCAGAATTACTATTCCTTCTTCTAGCTAAAGAATATTCAAATTATTTGGATTCTCAGTGAAGGGTGAACAGCAGGTCAGGCCCCAAGGCAGGTAGAAGCTTGCGGCTGGACAGCAGTAAGCTTTTATTCTCTCCTGATCCTGCTTCCCCAATCTGTTTTAAATGGTGCTTTACCTTTCTGATGCTGTTCATTCTAAGCTCTAAATGCTTTTTATGTTCCACCAGCTAAAATAATTCACTCCCTCTGTAACTGCTCTCCAGCCTTTAATAGCAACTAATAGCAATAGCTATTAATAGTTGCTCTTTGAATCTATTGTGCATATAGTCATCAACATGAGGTCACACCCACATCACTAGGTTACCGTGTATTGTGTTATACCAGTCTGAAGGGTTGGCCTTCCCAGTACTTGCACACATCTGAGCTGGACTGAGAAGCATGACGCTATTTCTTCTCATTTCTGGAAATCCAGGATCACCTCCCTAACTGTTGAATGTGCTTATGATGTTACCTCCATGGGTGTGGCACCTTAGAAACTTAAAAAATAAACTCAGTTCCTTTGAATGACGAATGTTGGTGTCTACAGGGACTGTGGGTGGTACTAGAATTCATTAATTCGGTAAGCTGGGATATCTTTTGCATGTGTCTCACTTCCTTTTGGGGAAAAAGCCTTGATACAATCTGTTTTAAGTGTTGCGGTTTCTTCTAAAAGCCCCATCAGAAATTGGATAATTTGCCCTGCCTGCAGTAGTGTTTTGGCTCCGTATCCTGGAAGTCAAGCTGGCAGAGCCACTTTCTGGATCATGCCAACCAGTTTAAAGACTCTTCCTTTGCTGAGGGAGCACTTTGACCTTCCCAAAATGGCATTTTCACCACTAAGAAAGTGATTTTGCTGGTTTTGCTGATAAGACTATACATGAATCACACCTGTGGGATGTTGTAGTTGGTCATGGAATACTCTAAACGATGATTACACAGATTAGACACTCAATCAGTTGTTTTCAGGAAAAAAAGGAATATCAGATAAACCTTATAATTGCTTGATACTGACCTCTTAAACATACTCAACAAGCTATGTATCTGGAAGCAATTCTGATCTTTCTTTTTCATAATTGGGTAATATGCTTAGTGGGAGAGCAATATATGTAGCTTTTGAGGGATAAATGGTGCCGTATAATTCATAATAGTCTTATCAGCTAGTGTAATTTACAGATATGATCCAGGTTTAAGTCCATGATACAGATGTGTGTTCACTTGAGGATCAGATTTTTTAAAGTCACAGTTCTCATCCTTATTGCCCTTTGATATTTTAGAGGTTGACTTGTTTAGAGGTTAACACCCAGCATTGCCTTAGAAACTCAGTAGTTCTCAGACTTCCTACTCTCAGGCCTTTCACTGTTGGTATCCTTTGGCCCTGCTTTTCCCTGTGTTAGACATACGTCACTTCTACATATGAAACCACTGGTAGCCTGTAACATGGTGATGTAACTATTGGTGATTATCAGAGCTCTTAACAGGGCAGATCTAGCAGCTGTGGAGCAGCTTTCTGTCCATGTAACTCATGCAGGTATATCAAGGTTGAGCTAAATTGCAGGAAGCCAGCCTGTGAGAGTCTCCTTTTCTTTCCTTGAAGAAAAAATAGGGTCAAATGAAAAAAAAAAATGCAGGCAAGTAGCTTTCTTCACTCTCTTTTTGAGGAGCCATAGGCCATTAAACCGAGTTTCTTGGACAGGAAAGAACTGTTATAAACTATGTACCTTTTACCTGAACACCCATCAGTAAATTAACATTCTGTCATCAAATGAAACAAAAGTAATTATCTTATCAATAGCCAAACAGAAAATAAATATTTCTGAGTGGGTTTATTTTGGTGTTTTGTTTTGGTTTTTTCCATAGAGAGACTTTCAGCATTCCCTTGGTACCTCTTGGCCTGAAGGAAACCAAAGAAGTAGACTTTACACTCCCCCTCAAGGTAAATTTCAGAGACATGTTTCCAAATGAATAGTTAACAGAAATAACTTCCATTTCAGATTTAAATACGCAGAAGTAATTTATGTACAAATTATTTTTTCTTTCATTTGCCCTAAAACTGAGATCACAATGTGATTAAAAGTTAACCACCAATTATTTGGGTCATTGCTCATAAGGAATCAGAAGATGTTATAAGAAATCCCACTTCAGAGACAGTAGAGTTAAATCAAAGAGAAAAAAAATTCCTTCTTCAGTTTTTGGTTCCAGTAAGACTTTTGATTACCACTCTAAGTGTGAAAGAAAGTAGTGATGAAGGTTTTAATCAGCATGATGCACTGATACTCCAAGTTGCACTAACCAAGCTAGCTCAGTTGGGAAGCACTGTTGCAGCATTAATAGTGCTTGTTTGTTGGCTAATATACTTTGCTGGCTATTTGAGCCACCTTCTGTATTTTTTAGACTACTGTATATAGTGCAATATAGATTTTACCTCATGGTAAACCATCTTATATCACTATAGCATTTGCCTCTGCTTTTACTTCTGTAGGTTAATCTCCATGGTCAGATTATGGTAGAGCTTTATGCCATTGCAGCTTTGTTAATTTAAGTGGAATTGCCCTAATATAGCTGACAAGAATTTGGCAGTCTCTTTCTGTTAACAAGTTTTTATGGTCACTTGATTCCCGTGTTGTTTTAGTTAACAGGGTTCATTTGTCCCTTTCCAAACCACCAAGTGCTGTTGTTTTAAAACCCAATGGAGTTGATGTAATAGGTGTTTGGTTCCTTTGCACTGGACTGGAATTTCTTGTTTCAGATATCAAATCAAATTATTAGTTCTACTGTCTTATTGTTGTCTCGTTGCTACATGTTACTGTACTATTGACTGGAAGGGAGCAGACACTATGCAAATAGCAACTGTTTGCAATTGCAGAAAAAAAAAGAGAATAGTTTAGGTCAATTTTAGATATTCCAATTTTTTACCCTTTTTTTTCCTTCTTTCCACCTCCCCACCCCCGCCCCCCGCCCAGGACTTTATTCTGGAACATTATAGTGAAGATAGTTCTGAATATGAAGATGAAATAGCAGATCTCATGGATCTGAGACAAGTAAGTTCAAGTATAGCATAACACAAGGTCTTCTAATCTACAGTTGTAAATAATATTTGTATGGAATCAGAATATGCCACTATTACTTATAACTTACCGTATTCTTACTGACTTCATTTCTGAAATAAGGAACATGAATCTCCATTGTCCAAGAGCATTACAACCTGTGTAAAGAACAAGTGAAGAAAATGATGAAGTTATGCAAAGTGATTGAGCTATTGACATAACTTTGTAAATCTTGTAAATCTAAGATTTGTCCTATCTACTTTCTTTACTTCGAAGTATTTTAAATTTAGCAGGAGGAATGTTGAAGTGAATTCATCTGCAAAATATTGTAGTAAATAGTTGTTATTTCTAACTATTGTTTGTTTTCTGTATTATACTAGAAACATAAACTTTCTTTGTAGCTTTCATAAAATACCTACAATCTTTATTTAACTCTGAGATTTGCTAAACATATCCCTTTTGCTTCCTTAGTTAACTCTGAGACTTGTCAAATGGATCCTCTTTGCATCCTTAAAGGTTTTGTTCTACTTCTGTGCAGCTGAAAAACTCTTATTTGGAATGCATCCATATGGCCTTAAGCTGACTGTTCTCAGATTCCACACATTTCTATGACATGCAAAAGTCTGAGTGTTTCAGTATTCATCCTGTACCTCAACAGAACACACTTTATTTTAATGTATTGTATTTTAAGGCCTGCCGCACTCCTAGCCGAGACGGAGCTGGCATTGAGATGTTGATGAGCTATTTCCTTCAACTTGGTTATGTAGAAACCAGATTTTTCCCACCCACCAGGCACATGGGAGTTTTATTTACATGGTAAGTGCACAGTTCATGTTTGTCTTTTGTCTTTTTTTTGTTTTGTTTTTCAGAACACTGTTAACCTTTAACTGTCTTCTGTTTCATTTGAAGCATGTCAGTGTGTTTCTCCCCCCAACTCCCTGGAGTGTGCGTTGTAATTTTCTTTTTTTAGTGTTAGGAGTAAATCTGAATACAATAAACCCTTTTCATGCTTTGAGTTAAGCCATTGACTAGATTATGATTTGGGCTGCAGGTTAGCACAAGAGAAAAAGACAGAAAATAATCTTCATTTTGGACAACTGCAGACATTTCTTGGGCTCTGAACCTTGGTGCACGAAGCAAAAGGGGAATGAGTCAGACCTTAATTCCCTTCCTTCAGTTTGTTAAGAACAACATTTAGGCCAGAAGAGAGGAGCGACTTAATTTATTACAATAGAGTGTTGACTACATCTATGAGCAAAGTTGGACTCTGAATTCAGAATTTTTATTTTTATGATGAAAAAAGATGACTACCCTGCAGCTAAGAGGAACTGTTAAATTTCTAGTCATAACTGCAAGGAGAAACTTAAAAAAACAAGCTATAAAGGATCTGACCATGCCAACAGTTGATCTTTGGCAGCATCTAAGAAAGAGAACATAGCAGCACATAAGGATACTTCCCCAGTATACTCAGTGTCTGTGTTGTTTTATAGGCACTTTAAAGTTAGGTATGCTTATGGAGGCACTGCTGTAAAACCTGCAGAAAACTAAGCCTTAAATAAAGCTATTCTTGGTCTTGCAGCACCTAGATTGTCCTTGCAGTACATAATGGTCTTTCTATTCACCTTCATTTTCACTGTAGCAGAACAATTATTAAGAATTCCACTGCTCTTTTGGAAAAACAGAATGAAAGTATCTGTTGTTTCAATGGACTCTGCTAATCTTAACGCTGCTTCTTATGTTTGTTTCCCAAGGTATGACTCCTTCACAGGTGTCCCTGTGTGTCAGCAAAATCTGTTGCTTGAAAAAGCCAGTATTTTATTCAACATTGGAGCCCTCTACACCCAGATTGGAACAAGATGCAATCGTCAGACCCAGGCTGGACTTGAAAATGCTGTTGATGCTTTTCAGAGAGCTGCAGGTACAAATTTTAAAATATCAGGAAGCTATTTATGCAAATATTCCTAATCTCATCCTGACATCCTCCAGATTTCTGCATTTCCCACTGACTTCATTACACAAAAAAGGAGGAAATCCAAGAACCTTAGCAAAGAGCTGAGATGAAGCTTTACTTCAAAACCTGGAACTGCAGTATGAACGTGCAGATAAAGACACTGAATACTGTGGTTAACGATTAATGAACTGCAGTTCAAAGGTCCAAGTAATAGCCCTAACGTTAACTGCTTCATTGTTCGTTCCTTGTTTCACCAGTATAGCTGCTTTTACCTCAGTGATATTACATTGCTGTAAAATCTGTACAAGAAACAATTTAAAGGCTTGATAAAGGGCTTAAAACCTGGTTTTCTATATAGTCTCTTTGAAATTAATCTGTCTTCTCTGAGATTTGATTACATTTTTCCATAGATTCCAAAAGCAAACAAGTTCAAAATAATCTCTGTCCCAAGTGAAGAAAAATACAAACTCTAACAAAGGGAATCATATCCCTTGAATGTTATAGAAGCTTTTGTTTTTTTCCAAGTAGATTTTTGAATTTTTTGTAAATGTCATCTGTGCTACACATAATGCTTAAAGACATCACCTATGTAATTAATATGTTCTATAAGATTTATTTCTGCACTAACAATCTGTGGCTATTGTCTTCCACTGTATGAGTAGCTTTATCGGCTACAAACTGTGGACCACAGCGTTGCATTGTCATAAAACCCCTCTTCTGAATACAGAACTATAAAAAAATGATAGTATTTCTTCATGAATTTATTAAATAAATTGTTTTTCAACCTTTGTATTTCATCTAAAAGAAATTTCAATACTTGAGAAGTTTCTCCATTTTGCTGCTGCTCCTTCCATTTTGCAAATAAAAACCATTGCTTTTCACTTCAAATATTTACAGAACAGAATTAGTTCACAAATTGAAATGCATCATTTGCTGACACAGTACCTTTGCAGGGCCCCAACGCGATGTGCTCAGGAGAGATGCATGTCATTATACCTGTGCACGGCTCCGTAACACTGTTCATTACGTTGGTGGAGACATGATATAGAGCATGCATTAACCATTTCTCTGTGCTGAATGGGAAATATTGCAGAGAGTGTATCGTTAACAAAGCTCTCAGTGTGTATATGCTTACTGCATAAGCAGAAATATGTTGAGAATGAAAAAAAATTCCCCCATACTTTCAGTTCCGTTCAGAGACTGCCATAATTCAAATTTGTGTAAGGATGTATTAATAACCTAAAAGATACAAGCGTGACACAGAAAATGAAAAATCTCAGACACCAGTAGCAGGAAAATACAGCACAACATGACCAGAACTGAATGTCATGGCAAGAAGTAAAATTACACAAGCTGGGATGCTTAAAAAGCAGAGGTCTTATTGTTACACTTTTGTGGCATTATCAGCAATTAGCAGGCCAGTAGAACTCACTAAACCAGTTGGATGACGTGCATGCTGAAGGTTACGCTTCCATCCATGAAACTGTTACTTGATATTTGCACTAGAGTATGTGTTTGTTTTTAATTTGATAAGTGATAGAAACTATTAATATGTTAGTGGAACCAAATGTCTAGAGCAGAATCTAATTTTACCTTATTAAATACACTGTTCTAGTTTACTTACAGGGATGGCATTGAGCTTTCATTGGGACACACAATGCACTTAGCATCTGAAAATGAGATTAATAATCAAGTTTATATGTTTGTGTTTTTTCCTTCCATCCAAGGGATCTACTGTCACCTCCTTATAGTTGTGTAGATATCTTTTTTTTTTCCTTTCTCATCCTCTGTATAAGCCCCAGCCTACCACTCCCGTATACAAGTCACATTCAGTTCAGCACAGCTTTATGGTTAATCACAAGAACTGTTTGTTATAAGCAAATATGAAGGTATTGCCCTTAAAACTTGCAGCTTCTATTGTACCTTTGAGAACTGTGCCTGGAGATTTTTGATGGGAATGCAAAGCTAAACTGTAGGTCAGTTTAATTCCATGTGTACTAGGAATCCCTTCAGATTGCTGTAGCAATACTAGAAAATATGCTTTCAATCTTAATTGTTAAGGTACATGCTAGAATTAAGTTCACTGGTTTCTCTCTTTGTAATGCTAACAAAACCATTTTGTAATTTCAGGAGTCCTAAGCTACTTAAAGGAGACCTTTACTCACACACCAAGTTACGATATGAGCCCAGCAATGCTGAATGTTCTGGTAAAAATGATGCTTGCACAAGCTCAAGAGTGTGTTTTTGAGCAGATTGGTCTTCCTGGAATACGCAATGAGTTTTTCACACTAGTGAAAATGACACAGGAAGTTGCCAAGGTAAGATATAAGACTTAAAACTTAGTCTTTAAAATAACTGTTTACAGTGCTGTGTTACTAGCTACAGCCTCTATTAATATTAACATAATTTATTAAACCTGAATGTTAACAACCACTACAGAAAACCAAAAGTAACAAGGGATTTCTCACAAGCTACAATGAGAATCACAGCCTTTCAGAAGATTAAATCTGCAATTTAGATATAATTATTTTAGAACTTTTATGATATTTTTAAAATTCATAATCCATGAAGTTTAATAGAAACATGCTGGAACACTTGGGCAGTGAACTTGCTGAAGGTTTATTTACAAGCTATTTATTGTATTGCTTTTTCAAACAGATCTTGTCCACAGAACAACATACAAAAGGACGGGGTTGTTTGTGTAGCTCTCTGTTAAGTATTGAACACAACCTGTCTGTTATTTCCCAGCACCTAGAGGTTATGCAAACCTAAAAAGCTTAAGTCCAAAAGAATAATTGAATTCTAACTGTGGGAAGGACCTCGATGAGCAGATCAGTAGCTGCAGAGCTGCAGGCTGTGCCCCAAGAGGTAGCGTCAGACTTGATTGAGGTTGTTGACATAAAAAAATCAGGTATGCCAACAAGATATGAATGTGCTTTCTGAGCCATTTCAGAGCAGCAGATATAACTGGTTCCTTACTAGACAAATGGGCAAAAGCCCTTCCTACCAAATCTGTACTGACTTATCTGTAGGACTGATCAGCTGCAAGGGAAAGATTTTTGGATTCTGTCAGGTGGAGTTGTTTGATCCATCAAAGCAGCATTCACTGCTTGAAAAGCTATTTTATTTCCTCTGCATAAAGAATAGTAGCCTGCTTTTAACTAGATCACACAAACTTAAGGCTAGATTTGATTCCATGGTTTCAGAAGTGAAGCACGAACCTACTGTATAAGTAGGTTTCACTCTTTATCTCAGCTGAATTAACCTGATGAGATGTATTTGTAAATTTAAAAAAACCCCACATTTATTATATAGTGTTTTTATTGAATTCTGAAGCTATATAGATCGACTGACATAGTCCATCTGTTCTTGTACAAAATTTTCTCAAAACTTATTTCCAACCCTTTCTAACTGTCTTTCCCGCCCCCCCCTCCTTTGATGTGATGCAAATGAAATTATCTTAAAGCTGAACACAATATCCCTTTCTTGAACTCCTAAAAACTAATGTTAAATTCTCATACTTCAATTCTGTGCTTTATTTTAGGTGGGAGAGGTTTACATGCTGGTTAACACTGCAATGAATCAGGAACCAGTGAAAGAGAATATTCCCTATTCCTGGTCTAAACTGGCACAAATAAAGTCAGACCATTACAAAGCTCTGGCACATTACTTCATTGCCACCATTCTGTGTGACCATGAATGTAAGAATCATACGTTTTCTATATATTCACATAAATAACAATAATAAACACATGAAGAGTTATAATTTGGTCTGTGAATAAGACTAGGTGCCAGGAACTCTACGGTTTCAATATATCTTAATTGGTGGCCATTTTCCTGTTCAGATATGAGGCCATGCTTTTTTGTTCATTACAGAAGAATGTGAAATTTCAATAAACTGACTTTTGTGGAAACAAAAGGAATGTTGTACCCATTATATGCTACTAAATTGTTTAATTCTTTTCAATATGTTCTGGCATGTAAGTATTACTTGCATACTGCAGATGATAAAACTGATAAAAGTCTTAAAAACTTGAAATTCCCATCAATATCTATTTGTAAAAATATTTGACTGCATTTGGAGAGAAGGCAGTAATAACTACACAATGATACACCTAAAGGAAGAGGGCACCAAGAGATGTGCAATGGTTAATGTTCTGTGTCAATTATTATAGTGCAGTCTAGTGATGATGAAGATCAACAGGAAAAAGCTTTTTCCCAGTTGTATGACTACATGCCTGAAGGACTGAAGGTTCTCACTGTTTTAAAGGACAAAGTTCAGCGAAAACAATTAGGTAACTGCTGGTTTCACCCAGCTACTACATACAATTTGAAAATTACCACTTATTTGTTGTCTGTGTGGGACGACCAACAGCTTTGATTTTTGTTCAGGGAAAGCACATTTACGCAAAGCCATTGTTTGCCATGAAGAAGCTCTAAGAGTTTGTGGACTGTGCAAAAAGCTTCGAAACATTGATGTTCTCCAGGAGGTTCTGACAGCTGCACATAAGCGCTCACTTCTCAAATATGCTCAGCAAGAGACGGAGGATGACTTTCTCAGTCTCATCCAGGCTCCAGATATCATTCGTAAGTATACACAGGTAGAAATGAAGTGTATCTAACCATACACGGATATGCTTTCACAGGGATATGAAACTACTGTTTCTTGTAGCACAGCTCTGACACTGGTCTAAGTTGTTAATTCCATCTGGCTGCTATTGTTTCTTCCTACTTTAGTTCAGCTCATCCAAATCTTTCCTCTTGGGAAACAGTGGGAAAGAATGAGCTCGGGTTTTAAATATTAAGTTTTCTGTATTGATACTATGAGCTTTGAAGATATTTTTAAGGTGATTCAGATATTTGTCTTACACATTTTCACAAAAATTAGTTCTTCTACAGACTGGTAAGAATTTAGGAAAAGTTTCTATCTAGCTTGGAGTGCAAGAAAAATAAATTTGTACATCTTTTAACTAATACTTGAGAGAAAAATATTTTTTTAATTTTTTTTTTAGCTAAAACGGAACACAAAATAGAAACAATCGCTCCTCAGTTTTCCAAGGTGAAAGTTAAAGACTTCTTTCACAAACTGGTAAGTAACATGCTAATGCCAACCAACCTCTGTCATTTTGCTAGCAAGTATAAATTCATTGTAACATGAGGGAAGGGATGCGAGTATTTTAGCCTGAAAAAATGATTCTGTACTAACTGGGTTTTTTTCAGAAGTTACTGGAGAGATCACCCCTAGCTTCAGAGGTATAAGTCAGCTTGAGACTAGCAGAGAATAGAAGTGCCATTTGTATAAGGCTTTGCACAGCATTCTTTCTTGATAACCTTCATAAAAGTCCCCTGAAGTTTCAATGGACAATTGTGTACAAATTAAAGGCAGGGAGAAACATGTAGTACTTGAAGGTGTGATGTTGCAGGTGACAAAGCCGGTCTGTCAGGTGGCTCTGTGTGTATCAGTGAGCAAAAAGAAATGGGAGTTGAGGTTAGGATCAGAATAGGCAGCGTTTCATAAATCAGTTATCTCCTCCAAAATGGAGTAATATAGGACCTTAGAGCCTGCTGCAGCCAAAAGACTCTGCAGACCTTAACAGAGATCTCAGAGCAACTTGGCAGTTGTTCTCGTCCCACTCTGCTGAAGCATCACCTGAACAGCCATGAAGTAGAGCTGAGCACTTCAGGGGACATCTTAACTTTCTGGGATAAATGTCACTGTTCCACTTCAATTGAAGTAGCTGGAAGTTAACCTGAGTAAAACCTACATAACATGAGCTTAAAGCATTATAACTTAAAAAATGAGAAATGCTTACCTATGAATGACAGTGAGACGTAATGTGCCTGCTGCTGTGTTACCTGCAGGGCCCACTGACAGTGTTCTCAGCCAAGCAGAGGTGGACGGCTCCACGTACCATTCGCATCCAGCAGGAAGCAGGAGAGCTAGGATTCAGTCTGAAAGGAGGTTCGCCAGTACAGATTTACTGTCTTGATCCAGCTTGTTCTGCAGCAGTAAGTACATTGGTGCAATATTAACAATTTCTCTCCAGACTCTGACTTTACCATCTTTTAAATGTAACTTTAGCTTGTTCATACTGGTGTATGGAATATTTATTGAGTTCTACTATCCATCAGTATATCCATCAGTTCATATAATCTGAACACATTTTCAGTGCTATATACACCTTAGATGTTAGACTATTCATATCCCTGACATCGCATTAAACTAGAGTTGATTTCTTCCTCTGTTCACACTGAATAGAAGGTCCCAAATTATAAAAGCAAATGTTATTCCCTATCTAATTCACAAAGCTAGAACAGATAAAGGCTTTTGAAAGTAGCAACAACAGCAAAGATGAGGATCCGGACGGGCAGGGAAGGTAGCATGTGCCCAAGGAGAAAGAGGGGAAAGAACAGATTACTGGCTTCTAATATGTTGTTCTTTTGGGGGAAAAAACAAAGGGATAAAGCAGCATGCAGTGATGAGCATAGTTTAGCTATAGGAAAGGTAGAAGCAACCACAGAAGTACAAATAAAAATACTGAAGAAATAGAAGTACAAACTGGAGAAAATATCTCATGGGCGATAATATAGCAGCAAACCCCACATTTCACTTAAGAAGAAAAGTAAAAAGGACATAAAAAGAGACAGTATTTATGTATGCCAGAAGCACATTTATCAATAGTAACTCCAATAAGTAATTTGTGTACATGAAAAAGTTGCATGTTTCTATGTTATGTATATACTTTAGTTCCACGTGTCTGGCTAGACAATGGTTTCATAGCATCTAAGAGGGAAATGCCTTTAGGGCAGATACTGCATGATCACAAAAACACTTTACGCATCTTTATAATTCCAGATAATAACTTGTGCAAATTTTTTGACAGTCAATGGGCCTAAAAGAAGGTGACTACATTGTTTCAGTTGGTGGGGTGGATTGCAAGTGGCTTGGAGTGAACGAGGTGCTGGAAAAACTCAAAAGCGTGGGAGAGCAGCCCATCGAGATGGAGGTTATCAGTTGCCAGGATACAACAGCGTCTATGGTATGTAATGAGGCAAATACATTTTGCAGATTGGATATGTGAGAGTCTTTTTCACTTTCCTGGCTTCAGTCCCTGATTGTTTGCTTTCATGTAGTCAGATATCCCACTCCACCAGTGAATATCTAAAGCATTCAGGTATACGTTCAGTTTTAAACAGCCTGTTTAAATTATCATGACTTAGCAAGCTAAAACACAGTCTGTGTGCATAGGAATTGTTGGGTGGTGGGGGTTTTTGTAGTGGAGCTACTTAGATTAATTGAATTATAAATTCCAGGGCATATTTTATTTTTCCTTAACTTGTCCCAGAGGATGAAAATATTACCCTGTTCAGCACTGGAAAAGCCACAGTGAAAGAATAATGGAATGAAATAGAACATCTAAGACTTCCTGCCTATTTTCTATGCACTGCTAACATAAATGATCCATGACTTTTGTATTAGATCACAAATTAGTGTATGTAGTTTTTATTTTGCTGGACTTTAACTGTCTAGTCAGTTACTAAGGTGCTGTAGAAGCTTTAGACTAAGGAAAAATTATCACAAGATTAAAAAATGTTAAGCTCTAAATAACTTAAACTTATTTGTAGTGTGGGAGAACCTGTATTTCAGCTAAATCCAGTGCTTCATGCTTTCAACATTCCCTGGCAAGCTTAGGCACTGAAGTATTGTTGCCTTAGAAGGTACTCTTACTTACAAGGTACTTTTACTGCTGTTAGGTTTTGTTTATTTCTTTAAGAAGTTGATTTCCCTTATTGAAAGTAAGGAATTGCACACCTGCCATTCTAAACTGCTGCTGGACTCACAAGGCTGGAATATAATCAAATTGTTTCGGGGCACAGCTAAGATAAGGCAGAGAAGGCTGTGCCTTTCAAGTATCCCAAAAGAATGTCCTACAGTAACTCTTGTTGTCGTAGTTGCAATCAACATGGAACCTGTCCAAAGACAGCAAAAAGACTCTACCCTTTGGAGATTTGTGCAAGAACTACATATATAAGCTTTGCAGAGAAGTTAGTGTATATATTGTATAGTTATGCTAGAAGCCAGTAAACACTAACTATAACACAACCCATGGAAAAGATTCACAGGTCCCTTCACGCTTTGCACAGTAAACCCTGGAGTCTGTTAATAGATGGGCAAACTACCAGACTCGCAGTGCTCTGAAGGGCCCTGTGTTCAGCTGGTCTGTCATTAGCACAGCAAACTTGCTGTTGTCTGCCTTGGAAAACTATTTGCACAGTAACCTTTTGTTAGCTTCAGAATTTTGACCCATTTTGGGTGACTGATTCTTATAACACTTCTCTTTTTCCTACAGCACAGTAAGAGTGCAACTTACTCTGTGGGAATGCAGAAGACGTACTCCTTAATCTGTTTAGCCATGGAAGAGGATAAGACTGATCAGACCAAGAAAGCCCCACTGAAACTGCCTTTTCTAAGTTGGGGAACTAAAAACAGACAGAAAGCTGCAAGCACGCTCTGCCTGCCCGCAGCTGTGGCTGGAAGTTCTCAGATTAAGAAGAAGCTTTCTCCTTTCACACTTCTGAATATGGAAAGTTCGTTGTATTGAATCTTTTAGAAGGAACTGTTAACATGACATTTTTCTTTAAAATGTATAAAAACATATATTGATCACTTTTATCTTTATAGATATGTTTATAAATTCAGACTGTGTATTGAGCCACTATGAAGGTCAGAGGCTGGGAGAAAACTGTAAAACTGAAGTATTTGAAGGTTAGAATGAAATGGTTTGCGAGGTATGGAATAAGCAATTTTCTCATCTACAAATTGTTACATCAGGATCGGATTCCTTTGGAATTTCAAAATACAGTATCGTGACTAATTTTTTATAACTGTGATAGATGGGAGTTATTTATTACAAACTTGACGCTGCATGCAAAACAATAGGGGACACATAAAAGGATGATTTCACTGTAAAGGTTTAGAGTCAATAATAAATCACTTAACACTATTTTAAAGAATTATCTTAACAAACCCAAGGGGAAAAGAGAATAACGTTATTTGGAGAAACTAGCCTTGTGCCAAGGGGCAGTGTCACATAGTCGTGGTTTTTATTGCATACACATTCTCTTTTCTGAGAGTACTACGTGTATTCTTCTGAATAGTTAATTTAATTCTGGAAGAGAATTAGAAGGCTTAGAAGTCAAAAGATCTTTTGAACTACAAAAGGCTTTTACTCTGTTCTTTTCCTGATCTGGGTTACATTTTAAATGCCTGCTGATTCAATTGTTAAAACCAGGCTTTATTCCAAACTTGAAATTATTTAACCTACTTACCATAAGACTTGGATCTCATTAGTGTTGATAAAATTGATAGCTATGGAACGAATCTCAAAACTGACGTATTCCAGTATATTGAACAAGAGTACATAAATTGCAGTGATGCTTTAAAATATGAAGAGAAAAGTGTTTCTGAGTCTAAACGGCAGAATATTTTTTTACTATCACGCCAAATTAAAAAAAAAAAAAATCCTCCCCTTGGAACGATTCATGAGCAAGTATTGGCTATATATATATATATTTTAAGGAAAGAGACAACTGTGTGAGCGTTTCTTCTGTTTTCTAAAACTGAAATTAATGGAGGACTGCTAACACAGTAGTGTTAGTTAACATTGCCATCTACAGAGTAGATATATGCTGTTTGATACTCAAAACTTAAGGAGAAAGTTTGCATATGGGTGTGAACTTTAAAGTTGGTCATTTATTTTTAGTTTCTTATGTAATAGGTGTAAATATGTTGATGATACTTATTTAAGAATAAAAATCAGTTGCTGCCATTTCATTGTAGCTTTTTGATTCTGCTACACCTTGCATGATACAGCACCATTTGCAGATCTTCACTCTTTACTGCTGACATACCTCTTGCATGTTTCTGTAGTGTTGCTTACAATGATCTAAGAAACTGTCTTAACTTTGAAGGGTATACTGGACAGTACAGGAACTTATAGTCTAAAACTTGCTTCCTTACGAAGAGCATTAACAATATTTCTAGAGTTTCCCTATAGAGGTTACATTAAAAATGTTGTAAATTACTTGTGACTCATCTATCCTTAGTAGTTACTCTTCATGTGTATTTGTAGTAGCACTTCTTGTACATCACAGGCAATCATATACTGATACACAAGACCCTGCCATACAATATTCCATACAGAAGAGATTTACTTTGCATGTATGGATAAAATTACTATCTGGCTAATGAAATCTTTAGCAAAGTTGTATGAATCACATGAATCACCCTTCCAGGTCTTAGTTTCTCTTAGTCCACCATGACAGTCTTCCTACAAGTATCTTCCCCCTCAGCTGCATGATTAACTGCCTTTCCATTCTCATCACTACTCACTAGTCCTTGAGGAAAGGTTGGGGGTATTTTCCCATTAATATTTAACTGCTCCCCCAGTACATGTTGTGGCAGTTGCACTTCCCCTCCACCCCCCGCCCCAAGAACTGGTGTGGCAGTTGCACATCCCCTCTCAGAACTGGGGCCTTCAATGGGGCAGTTAATGGCCTTTTTTGTGGGCACCCGGAGTCGGTTGACAGGGTCGTGAGCAGAGGAGGGGCCCAGAGAAGCAGAGAAGCTTCTGGAATGCCCACAGCCCAGAGGAGGGGCCCAGAAAAGCTGAGAAGCTTCTGGAATGCCCACAGCCAGATCTGATCAGACTATAAATGGGGCTCCCGCCGAAGACTCCTTTTGTGTGGTCTTCTTGGAGCAGCAGGTCTGCTGAGCCAGAGCCCTCCCCTTAGACTGGAATGCCGTCTAAGGAAACTTCCTGGGATTGGGAGTGCCTCGCCTCCTCATTTGGGTGAGTGATAATTTACTGGATATATCCTTGAATCAAGTCCTTGCCGCAACAGGCGAGTGTTTGTTTCCTGCAGGCAAAATGGGGTAGAGGACTCTGGTTTTGTTTCTTGTGAGTGCGTACATGCACGCTGTGGATCCTCATTATTCTTATTTTGCTGCACCCCAATAACCTCCTCAACTGATATACGAACCTGCATTTTATGTTATCGGAGTGCTAACTAATTGTATAAACCATGTTTCTAGTCGGTTTACTGGCTGCACTTTTCTGGCCAGAATAAAGTCTGGTTTGGACCTTGTTGTCTGCCTAAACTGACTTTGGGGTGCGTCCGTGACATATGTCAACATTTGGGGCTTCTCGAGCATCTTACAAATACATACTTAGTATTTTCTATCACCTAACTAAAGACTCATTCAACACAAAATGGTAGCCAACAGCTAGCTTAAGGGAAATACTAATTTCACAGCAAGTTATATTTTTGCTCAGACCACAGGAATATTTGTAATATGTTTCTATCCACAAGCATGTACAGGGCTACTATAGTGCCCTAAAAATAAAGGTCTGCAATAGACTCGTAGTTCAGCCTATAATTCCATTAGTACTAATTGTTACTACTTTAAACTTTATTCAATGCACTGAGCAGATAACCATTTGAAGTACTAAAAAAGTGTTTGCTTTGCAACATCAATAGCCACATACCTTTACGTGTGAAATCCAGTCTCCATAGCAAAGTGACGAAGTCTGAGAGGGAATAAAATCTAAACAAACATTTATAAAGAAGCTTAAGCATTCCCTAGTTGTAAAAAAGTAGTATCTTGTCTGTAGTTCTGGAAGTTCTGATGTTTATTATTCAGTAATTTAAATATTTATGCCCAAATTATAAGTGTATTTTCATCCTAAGTAAGGAATCAATATAAATAACAGGTCTATGTGCTGTCCATGCTGACCGCTGGATGAGATTGGTTACAGTGGTGCCAAGGTTCTATTATTCACTTTTCTTTAGTTTACAAAATGGAATTGAAAATCCTGCTCAACTCCCTTCCTGCTGTGATCCAAATCGCAAGTAGTATGAAAGAAGCATTTCACATACCTCCTTAATGGAGGCATAAGGCTAAAGGCAATTTTGTCCTTATTAAATAGGATAAGAATATAATTTCAAATAAAATGCAAGATGTCAGGAAAACCAATCCCCCTCTTCACAAATAACTTTTGAAAAGATTAATCCTGGAAGAACAGGATGAATTACAAATGTTGGTCAAAGCTTCCCATATGATTTTCTTTGTAGCACACATTATAGTATAATTGATATTAGAATTAATAATCAATATGTCAAATTATATTGTAATTGATTATAATTATCCCAACCTATATCCAAAAGTGCAACATGAATTAATCAAGATTTTGGCTATTAGGGAAAGGGAATCAATTTGATAACACCCTGTGAACTGAAAAAGGAACCAGAGAAACACGTTGGTGTAAAATCAAAGATGTATTCCAGTAGGACTTTCCAAAGAAACTCCAAGAAGTTATAAAACAAAGATACTACTATAAAGCAATGTATGCTAACTTTTATAAAGCATTGTAATTCACATTTTGAGTTACTGAGAAGGTAACTTCAGAAGTTTCTGGAAGACAAAAGTAAGCAAGCAAATTGCTTTTCCATTTTTTTCTGTGGATGCTGAAAGACAGCTTTCTCCTAGCTTTTTGTACAAGATGGATGCAAAAGACTTTACAGCCCTCTTTCCAAGGTGATTTTTCATAGCTCAGCCTATCTAGAGAATTAGTCAACACCCTCCAGTTGTTGCCAGGATTTTAGAAATTACCATAATATGTGATTATTAAAACCAAAATTTTATAATTCACAAGAAACAAACAAAAAGCCCTTGTTTTCCAAAACATGACTACACATGCATGTCAAGAACATAAAAAGGTGTGAATTTGTTGTGCTACCGTTTGTCCAACCACTAGCTCAAGCTCTTTGACAGATGCATTACAAAGCCGGTGGATGCTTCCGAACTGTTGCAGTAAAAGCAGAGCTTTCGTTTTCCCAACTCCTGGAATTTGTTGCACTGTCTGAAACATTGATGGCTCTGCCAGCTGAGAACATGGTTTCCGAAGAAAGGGGTTGCTGTTGGGATCCCTACTGTGCTCACGGACCTGAAGCAAAACAAAACCATAAGGGACCCTGAGTGCCCTCTGCTGGAGTTCTGCTTTTCGTTTTCAAAACAGTTTCTTTCATCTCGAGAGTTCAATGCAATCACTAGAAAGTTTAAAAACCAAGCTCCCTCCTTAAGTGTGTGCCCATTTTGATGCAGATCCACAAAGTCTTAGTAGGAAACCAAGTTTCTCAACACCAATTGTGAACTAAAATAATTATTTTGTCATCTTTTTGATGCAATCAGAGAAAGGAAAAGAGAAACAACATAAGAACACACTTTTTCCAGCCTGAGACAAAGCAATATCTCAAGTCAGTTTTGACAAAGAACTCCCATGAGGATTGCCTAATGCTATCCAGTGGCATCTCTGTACAAGATCACATTAAAAACATCCACTATCTTATTCTTCAACTTTTTTCTTTTGTTCCCAAATGAGCCCTCTTTCCACTGAACTATACTATTAAAATCGTATTGCTGCTGCATGATATTTAGTCCTTATGTTCAAACAACAAAATATGTTACATTCCTTCAAGATCCCAGGTGTTCTTTCTGAAATGAGTGGTGACTGTGGGGAAAAAAGGTAACTCTCCTCATGTCCCATATTTTACTAAATGTTTGTCAACTAACATAGAAACTTACTAGCTGAATAATAAGTTGAGAAGCTTCTCCTTGATTTGCCACAGGAAGCAACACCATTCCAAGTTCTAGCACAACAAGCTTTTGTACTGCTAAGAAGTACTGATCACTTATTTGGGTTTTCTCTACAATTACAATTCCCCCAAGACTGCTGGCCTGTATTGAAAGGAAAAAAGAAAAGACCTTGTTAATGACAAGCTGACGCAATGCAAGAGAGAGCGAAAACTTCTGTCAGGTACGAGCTGCCTGAAAGCAAATGCGAGGAAGAATAGAAGTTTCAGCAACAGTACTGAGCTTCAATACAGAGTAACTACGCAGCTGCGTAATTTTTCAGTTTTCAAGTGGAAATTATCACATAAGTTTAGCTCCACTAGAATTTAAAAATAACACAAGAATGTTTTCGGAAGCATGGAATAAACAGATACCAATTGAAAGCTTTTCCTTTTCTTTTTCTGTAGTACTTACATTTCTAAACCGAACCAATCTTCGTTTGAATTCATCCCCTGCAACCAAATCTGCTTCAGAAATATATAAAATGCAAGTTCTGTTTGAGAGATGAAAATCCACAAGTCCCAAGCCATCTTCAAAGATAAGTCTAATTTTCCCTTAAGGTGAGATTGTTAAAAGAAAAAAAATAATAGTTAAAAAAATTTATAAACTGATAGTTACTTCACCGCACAACCTCCCTAATGTGTCAATAATCCTAGTGACTTGACAATGAACTTTGTATTCTTTAAAACCTTTATTTTTTGTAAGCGAAACTGGTAGAAGCAATCCAAAGTACTGTGTGATGCCTTCAGTAATGCCAATTAATAGCACTTTCAAACTGTGGATTTGAAAGCTTCTCAGTAAACTCTGGACTTGAACAAAAACATCACATACTGTTCTGAAAGGATCATCTTAATTTAGTTTTCCATGCCAAGAGATGATAGCACTCAGCATCCATGTAAATGCATGGGATTTCAGTGGAGGTGAATATTCGCAATAGCCCCAGTACTGTGGTTCCAAAGCAGCAGATACTTCTGCTTATTCTCTAAAGTGCTAAGCAACTATGCAAATATGACAGAACTGACAATGTAGATACATGACAGACAAATATGAATTCTCAGCCTGCTAACACAGGTTGTACCATGAACATGGGACAAGTTAGGCACAGAATAAAGCACATTCCAGCCAATCTTAACAATACTTGGTGATAGAGGGGAGCACTTTGCCTGAAATTTTTTCCCTCTTCCAATTTGTTTGTGCTTACCTTGTAGCTTTTGGGCTAACTCTGACCCTCTCCATTTCTCATTTCCAATCACATGCCCGTAAGGGACAACTATAGATCCTGCTGTCACAGGAAAGTTTGGTTTTGTTGTCATCAGACCTCCTTTAAATCTTTACTTCAGTAGCAGTTACACCCTAGAAAGAAATGTGGAAGGGATACTAACACAGTTTATAAACCTGTTCCAAACTTAATCTTAAGATTAAAGCTTATAAGATGTAATACTCTGGAAGAGACACTGTCTCCTCCCCAAAGCTATGTTACACTTGTGGTTAACATTTCAAAATCAGTAGGCAACTCTGTTTACTTAAACACAGGCTGATAGCTTGCAAATTCCACTCCCAACTTTGCCAGTCAATCTGAAAAACACTTGAATTAAGACACACAGATGGTTAAAAAATAACCAGAACAAAGCAAAACAAAACCCCTTGCCTTTTCTATGCCTTCACCCACCCTTGGTGGGAACAAGTCTGCTTCAATTACCGAGCTGACCCCAGAGGTATCTCCAGTCCTGAGCTGGCAGAAGCCTCACAGAATCGCACAGAATCACTGAATGTTAGGGATTGGAAGGGACCTCGAAAGATCATCCAGTCCAATCCCCCTACCGGAGCAGGAACACCCAGATGAGGTTACACAAGAGGTGTCCAGGCGGGTTTGAATGTCTCCAGAGAAGGAGACTCCACAACCCCCCTGGGCAGCCTGTTCCAGGCTCTGTCACTCTCACTGTGAAGAGGTTTCTTCTCATATTTAAATGGAGCCTCCTGTGTTCCAGTTTGTACCCATTGCCCCTTGTCCTATCATTGGTTGTCACCGAGAAGAGCCTGGCTCCATCCTCGTGACACTCACCCTTTACATATTTATAAACATTAATGAGGTCACCCCTCGGTCTCCTCTTCTCCAAGCTAAAGAGGCCCAGCTCCCTCAGCCTTTCCTCATAAGGGAGCTGCTCCACTCCCTTCATCATCTTTGTTAAAATATCTGTGTGGCCGGACACGACATTGGAAGGTGGCTCCTGGGAGGGATTATTTCCAGGTTTGCCAGCTTTATGCCGTGTTCTGACTTTAGGGGAAATGGGGGCCATTGAGAATAAAGCACGATTTAAAGAGAAGGGCCAAGGACAAGCCCGTACCACCGCAAACACTCCCTGAACCACATCCCACAGCCCGGGCCAGGGCGAGTCATCCCCGCGGGCCCGCTCCGAGGGGAGAGGGGACGGCCCAAGCGCGGCGGTCACCGGCCCAGCGCTGACCTGCCCAGAAGAGGCTGAACTCCGTCCCTCAGCCCGGCCCTTCGGGGTCACAGCCGCTCCCCGCAGGCCGCACCGGAGACTCCGCCAGCCCTCAGCAGGGGCGTCTCCTCACAGCCACCAGCCGAAGCGCCCGCCTCAGAGCGCGCCTGGCTGACAGCGGCGGCTGCAAATCGAGAGCGAGAGCTCTGCCGCCCGTGAGCGAATGAGGAGGCGGGGGGGGGCGGGCCTCGCCGCTGGTAGGTTGCCATGGCCGGAGGAGGGGTGAGTAAGGCACGTGCTGATTGGAGGAGCGCAAACCCGCAGCAAATCCGCCGCGCCGTTGTTGCCACGCGGGTCGCGACGGGGGAAGCGTCCGGAGAGGCGAGAAAGTAGTTGTGAGGCGGCGGCAGAGACGCGTTTGTGCCCGGTCCCGATGGCGTTTAGTTTCAGGAGAGGCCGGAAGGGCCCCTTCGTGAGTATTGCCCCAGCCGGGGCGGGTCTCGGCTCCCGTGGAGCAGGGTCCGTGGGGGAGGCGGAGGGCCCGCCCCCGGGAGGGCGGCCGCGCCTGCGGGTGGTGCCGGTGATCCCTCCGCAGTTTGCCTGAAGTGAAAAACGGGGAGAAAAACCCCAAGCAAAGAAAAGAAGGTGTCCGGGGGCCGGGTGCGGGTGCTCTCCTTTCCCTCAGTCCCGGGTCTGCTGTGAAGTGAAGTGATAAACATTCATAGCGGAACCTTAGGGCAGCCAAGGGTTGTAGGATTGTCAGCACTGATGCGGGTATTTTAACGTGCTTGAAGTGTTTGAAGTTATTTTTTAATATTAGGATGAAAATGAAGTGATGATCTTCTGTTGTTGTCTTCTGTGGGCTGTCAGCATCCTTTTCCCTCAGCTGTATTCCCTGGTAGTTACACTAAAACATCTACAGTCGGCAGCCTCAGTGAACAAAATGGGCATGCCAGGCTGACTGGAGTATGAGGGAGCCGTGCGTGTGCAAGATCAGGCTGAGGAAGTCAGTCTTTGTAACGCACCATTTAGTTACCTGATGCAGCCTCCTGTAAAGACAGAAATATTTCCCAGTTCACCTGTTCATTATCCTGTTGGAGAAGACACTTAAAGAATAATTGCAAAAAAAGAAAAAAATTCTGTAGCAAGAATAGCAGAGACTTAACCTGGTTTACTCCATAAAAAAGTAACATCTGTCTGAAGGTGATGGACTTATTTTCTGATGCCTAGAGAGAGGACAAGAGGGATTGGCACAAATTCAAACACATAAAATTCAACTTAAACATAACAATAATTAAAAAAATACTGTGAGGGTGGTCCAACACTAGAACAGGTTGTGAGGGAGGTTGGGAAGTATCCACCCTTGGAGATACTCAAAACTCGACAGAATCCCAGGCAACCCTCTCTAGCTGACTGTGCCTTGAGCAGGGACTTGGACTGGACAATCTGCAGAGCTTCTTCCAACCTCAACCATTATGTAATTCCATTCAAAGTACTCTTTGTAGGGAACTCTGGTCCTAGTTTTTCCAAGCTAGTATTTAATGTTATCCTTTTAAAAAAATGGTTGGATTTACTGATAAACACACATTAGGATTTTTTGTTTTGTTCAGGCTGAACCTTTGATTGAAAGACTTGTTTAGTGATAGTTTTTTTCTTCCGTCTCACACTGCTATGACTGAGAATTACTTCTGGCTGACAGACCCTCTCTACAAGAAAGGAACTAATACTGTTACTCTAAAGCAAGACTCAAATATTTTGAAAAAAGTTAATTTCTACTGCTCCTTTTTTCTTGTATATATACAGGGAAAAAAAACCCAACAAAACTTGAATTGATTAAGTTAAAATTCTGTTTTGCAGATTGTGATATAGTAGGTGGAGAACCAACATTCTTGGGTCTTATGTAAATTACATTTCTAACCTTCATTAGCAGCTGTTCATACATGTTAAAAAGTTAAACTTGGATCCATTTTAAGTCTTCTGTTTACATTAATTGCATGTAATTGTTCTTCCCTTTTGTATTATTTTGCATTGTTAGTTATTGTGCATGTTCAATTCTGTGTTTTTTTCATTGTGATCCTTAAAGTCACTGTCAACTAATTTTATTTTAAATTGTTTAGAAACATATAGCTCATGGCCTGGTCCCTGCCGCTACCATAGCTCCTAAACCTGCAGTTCCCCGCACCCCTCCCCCTCGTAGTCCAAACCCTTCTCCAGAAAGGCCCAGGTAGGTTTTGAAGGGGTTTTTTTTTTGTTTCATCAATTACAATAGCATACTAGAAAAGCATGATTAGAAGAATTGCATGTCCTTGCTGCAGTATTTATACAGACATTTTCATAAATAGAATATATTTTTAACTGGGACAATTCCCTTCTTTGAACTTTAAAGATAACCATTTTTCTCCCACTCCTAAGCATGCTAAATAATTAGGACCATGACCATTATGAATATGTATCTTATTATAAATCTTAGTCAATTAAAGACAAATGGACTATTTAAAGTTAGGGCCATTTTTAATATGGCTGCTAGAGTGTAGGATTATAACAGTGCTTGTACTGTGAGTCAGGAAATTTTAACTCATTAGAAAAGCATAAATTAAATGTTACTGACACGTCATTTTGTTGCATACTAAAAAAAGCAGGGACTTAAAAAAACTGGCATGTAAAACTATGTTGAATGAGCTGTATAGGCAAGTTACATAAAGAGAAAATACACGTTTATTTTTCTTTTCATTTATAGTTTCTTACAGTTTTTCTTTTATGTTTTCTCTAGGCTTAGTTTAATTCTGGTTGTTTTCTGTGGTCTTTCTAGTGTCTGTAACATTCCTACTTAAGCCTAGTTCATTTCTTCTTCCTTTTTGACCTTCAGTTGTCATTCCTCTTACAGTCCTCACCATTTCTCTCCTTTAATCTTTGTTCCTACTTGTTTTTTCCTCTTCATCTTACCCATCTCTATACTTCACAGCATCCCACAAATAGGCACTTCTATCTACTTATGCTTTCCCTGGTTTGCAGTGTGCCAGCATTTATTAACAGCTTCAGAGTCATCAGTAAAAGGTTCCAAGTAGGGAATAATGGAAACAAAATAGCAGAACATGGAACGCATTTTCAATGCCAGGTAGCACTGTTATGGCTAAAGTTAAAGCTAAATACTGTAAATTATCAATGTCAATTTTGGGAACATAACTCATTATATTCCATGATTTTCACGCATGTGATTTGGAAAAACAGATAGGTATTGTACTTTACTCTTTGATAGCTGTTTTACAATAGTTTGCCCAGTTTTGTGCTTTACTTTGCAAGTTAATAGCTTATAACCAGTCCCTTAGCACTTTCAGTGGTGTTTATGCTTGTTAACAGTGAACTTTTTGCTTTGCTTAAATAGCAAAGACATTTTGCAGTGGAAAAAATATGAAATGTGGAACACAGAGAAGAGATTGGTATTGTTTCATTGTTTTATTCTGTTTTCTTCCAGATCTGCTCTAGCGGCAGTTATCCTTACAACAGCCCTCACAGGGCAGACTCTTGCTATTCCTCAGCCTCGGCAGCGATCGCTTTCTGAAAGTGATTCCACCCATGTGGAAGAAGAATGCTTTGAACCATATGCGACAGTCACAGAGCTCAGAATGGGGTAGTGTACATTTTCTGTTTCGTTATGTTCTATTAGAAGTAGAATCTGTCAATGATATAACTTTACTAAAGAGTTAGAGCAAATTAATACAACTCCTGGTGTTATAGCCACTTACTTTGTCTCACTACATCATAAATTGGGTCTGAAGTGTCTACGATCCTTATTCCATTTCTCGTAAAGTGATGTCATGCATGCAGTCTTCAGAGAAGGGAGATTTGGATTGTCCAGCAGTCACAAGTAAAAACGTGTTATTTCTGCCAAATGATGGTCAATTATACGAATGGTTAGTCACTAAGGAATCATCTGAATTACATGTCAGATATTTCCTTTATGCTAAATAATAATTTCAGACTCCTCTTTTGGTAGATTTAGCAACCTGCTATATCTAATCTGGCATTTTGTTTAAGATAGAGAAAAAAATCTAGCTCCAGCGTTAATCGTCTCTTTTAAAGGATACCCATAGCTGCAAACAAGGAATCCACGCTAACAGAAGCTTAGATGTCTGTTTGTGTCGGCTGTTTGGACTAATGGTGTATATTCTAAGACTGATGGTTCTACTTTACTAGTGTTTATTTTTTTCGAAGAGTAATCAACACTGAAACAGGGTTTAAACTGCTTTCTGCTTACAGGCCCAACTGGAAACTTGATGGTAATGACAGATCTGCTGTACAGTCCCTGGAAATATCAGGCAATTATTGTGAGGATGAGGACATGGATACCTATCTTTCAGATGCTGATAAGGAGGCAGAGTCCAGCTGCCAGAGTAATGAAAAAGGGGGAGAAAGCTTTAGCACCAATGCTATTTATGCTGTTCCCCACAAAAATAAAAGGGTAGGATTTGAAAATGCATTCATTCCCTTACTGTGTTTTAATATATTAATGCAAATATTAAATATTTCTGAGGCTTTTCATTCTCTTGTTACTCTTTAGACATTTATTCAATTTTTATTTCACATGCTTCTTTTTGTGGTTCATTTACTCCTGCATGAGTTAGGTTTGTTATTGGTTATGGATTCCATATCTCTGATTATTAGGAACCTTTCCTTATTAGGAAAACAGTGGTATCGTGTATTATTATTGTGCATAATTTAGTCTTGTAAAATGTTCGGTATTTTATGTTAAGCATGATACTTACATAGTAGCTTATTTGTTAAAAGCAGTAGGAATTTACTTTTACAAATGGTGAAGGCTTAGTTATTCGGTATTCTGCGAATGAGCAAAGACCTGTATAGAGACAGGGAGATTCAGAATCAAACAAAATAAATTACCTTGTCTTGAAGACCAGTGGAGTTTTCTATGTTAGATGTTTGGATTGTCTTAACCAGCAATGAGCAGCTAAATACTCCTAAGGCGCATTTAAGGTTCAGGTTGCATCTTCATCCAAAATGGTACAAAAATTTAATGAACAGGAAGAAGTAACTGAGTAGTAAAGAGGCAATAAAATGTATGTGAAAGAAATCAGAAAACAGCCCTAAGTGAAGAGACAGTAGTCAGTAAGAGGAGGGGAGGGGGAAAAAAAAGAAAAAGGGACTGACTGGAATACATGGGACACTGGTATGCGATCAACAGGGAAAAAGAGCAAAGACATTGTTAAAAATTATTCATTAATCCCTCAGTGTTGTGATACAGTAGATAAATGGTTGATCTTCTAATAAGAGAGAGTTTAGATACAACACAGAACAAGCAAATGTAAGATAATTTCACAGACTTGTGACTGAATAAGGTGACAGGGAATATTGGCCCTGTGAACTGAACAACTGTCATAGTTTCCTACATCCTGTTCATTGTAAGGTTTAGATTTTATTTGCATAGAGCCCTAAAACAGTAAAAAGTATGTCTTATATTTTATTGTCTTAAAATATTGGAATACAATTCTGAATGTGACTGGGACATTAGTACGCTAAAGGTTTCATACAGATATCAAGACACATGGGCTATTTTAACAGTGTTATCATGATTTAGATAGGCTTGTCTTATTTTTACATAGAAAGAGTTTCCACCATGTCCCAGTACTGATGCTGACAAGAAAGAGGCGCCTTCTCATGAAACTGAGTTTCAGGTGCTGGTAGATGAGTCAAATGTGCAAATAGAAGGTAAATAAACTTACTTTAAGTTAAAATGCTGTACCTTTTAATATCATGGGGATTTTGAAAAATAAAATAAATTTAATACTATATGATATATTCATTTTTCTTTAAAATGGCAATGAAAGAAATTCTACTAAATACTTAGCCATTTCTAGTAACTACAGAAAATTAAAAATCTGCATGAAGAGGGAAGATTGATCTATATTCACTGCATAACCAAAACTCCTAAACATCCACTGTCAGCCAGTGTAAAAAGAGCTGGTGGGGGGAGAGTTATGTGAACTCTTTATCTTGTCCAGTGCAGCCATTCTCTACTATGTTTCTGTTCATATATGTGCCAGAATCAATACAGTTTATACTCTGGAAACTATTGGAGTGGTACTGTGCTCAAAGAATGGGAAAAAGTACAAACTATCAATATTTTTTAAAAAAAGCTGAAGAGATAAGAGAAAACATTTTTAATCAGTCATTTGTCTTGGATAAAAAAAGTCATGTCTGAAAATTAGCAGTAAGAACAATACTGGAATTGTTTCTCCTTTCTACAGAAATTGTATCATTTTTCCCGTCTCAAGGTCTGTGCCTTAAAATTGTATATCAAGTCACACAGGAAGGTTCTGACAGAATAGAGAGCTGAACATGATCATCAGTTTCAGGTTCACCCTAAGCTCTGAATTGTTAAGCTTCACAAATAATTATTTCATAATAAGTAATTTCATTAGATCAGGGACATTTAGTTTGTAACTGGACCTGTCATTAAGCTATTATCTTGTAACAGTAGTGTATTGTGGAGAAAAAAATATGACAAGAGAACTAGACTGATCTACCTGCATAGGAGTTTTATTGCATAATTATCTTGTCCGTTATTTTAAAATCAGGAAGAAGGGGAATTGGAATTTGTTCCAGAGCTGCAAAATGCAGTTTTTACAGAGGATGGCAGCGCACCGGTAGCTGTTGGATAGGAAGGAGGAAGCAGAACTGAGTTGGTTTTGAAAAATCTTTGTCTTTCTAAATTTTATTCTTACTGGATCCCAGCGTTGTTTCAATATTAGTTCAGTGGAGTTATTTTAAAGGCTTTATAAAGAGCAATATCCAGAAAGAATAGGTTGCTTTGATAAAGCCATTTGGGAAGTGGATGCATTAAATTGAAAAGAACAGGATATATAAACCGTTTCTAATCCCTCTTCTACATGGTAAATGCTGCAGATTTTGGAAGCTGTCAGATTTGCACTTACCTGGTTTAGAGACGCAATAGGATTCAAGCCGAGTAAACCCAATGAAAATATTTCGTTTGTCATTTACTTATATTCTAAAATCATAGTGGAAGACAACAATGCAACTTCATTTCTTCCATGGTTAAATCTATACAGTGTGAGGTAAAGTAAGGTCTCATATCAGTATTCTGATACACCATGAAAGAGATAATGGAAGGTCAGTGATCCTATTTGTGGATTTGGGAGGATTTTCTTAGATTTATTTGCAGTTTATAATATGTGTGCTTATGTGTCCATATGAACTCTTATAGTTTACAGACTTACAAATACTTTTGTTTTTAATTGACTGAAAGATCTGTTTTTCCTTAGCAGAAGATGAACATCCTGGCATGAATTTAAAGGTAAGACTTATATGAAAGATAATTTGTGATGCATTTTGGAAAAAAGTGTGTTATGAAGAGCTGACAGTGTACAGTCACTTAAAAGGAAATTAATTTATTGCCACTAGGGAATCTTTTTCTTTTGGAGCACAAGAATGGCTAATCGTTCCTTTTGAAAAATACAACTAGATAGGTAAATGGGCCATACAAAAGTGGTTTTTTGTTTTTTAATGTATCTTCTGTTGTTTCTTGTACGAAAGAAAGAAACTGAGAGTGGGAGACATCATATTATAGTAAGAGAGAGTTCTTGCTGATGATTTTCAAATTCTGAGCCTGGCTTCACCAGATTTTTATCTAGTTTTCCAACTGGGCCCATATGACAGCTTTCATAAGCTTGAAAAAGAATACCCAAAAGTTTAGTTTCTCAGATCAACTTGCTGGAATATTATTTACAAAAATAGTCACTTCTTCCATTGTTAACATCACTCTTTTTCTTCAAGTTCTTGACTATATATATTTTCTTTTGAAATTGTTCTTGAGTTTTGACTCGTTTAGTCATCAGTGTCTTGATATGTTAAATTACATGGCATCATATCCTTACAGAACTTCACTGCTATTTCATAAATCATGGAGAAAGTTTGTATATCAATCATGTTTACCTCCAGTAAATACAGTAGTATAAATTTGGCCTGTAGTTCTTTCCTGGTGAAGGAACCTTCTGAAAATGTAAAAATATGTACTTTTTTAGGTTTGTTTGGTGGTTGTTTTTTTTTTTTTTTCCACCAGCAAAGGAAGAACAAGGTTGTTCACCTTTGTTGGAGAACATTTTACATTTTAATTTATTTGCTGATTCCCAGTTAGGGACTGATGGTTCATATAATAATTGACTATTCTAAAGTCATATTTTATACAAACTAACAAGTGGAAGCAATATCCATCCTGTACATCTCTGACAGCTGAAGAAAATGTTAACAGTTTCAAGTGTCCACAAGTGACTGATGGCAGTGATAAGTGACAAAATGATGTCAAGATGGGTAAATGGCAAGTTGTATGTTGTCAGTAGTGAGTCCAACCTTAAATTTTTTTGCTATAAACCAATCTGCTTAAAAAGTTCTGTTTCTTAAGTTCTCCAGCAGTGATGCTGTTCAGAGTACTTCAGAAAGCTGTTAAAGCAAGTTATCTTGTGTTTTATTTCTCTGCTAGGAAGAAAAATCATTAGCTGAAAATCTGATATGTGAAAAGCCTCCGCCATCCCCAGGTACTTCTGATTTTTCTATTACTTTAGTACAAATCTGCACTTTAATAATATGCATATGTGTATAAAAATATGTTTTCCTGCTTGTATTCTCTGAGCCTGGACAGGATGCGTGCCTATGATGAGTTCATGGGTTTTTGTGTATTTTGTGTGTTTCTGTGCTGTCAAAGTATCTTAAGTGTTCTCACAGGAAGTTAACAGTGATCGTGAGCGCATGAAGCTGCGGTATGTCATCAATAACAGAGACAACTCTCTTTCAGAACCAGTTCTTGGGTTTCATATATATCCTATACTAAGGAACTGTTCTGTACTGTTATATTCATGCCTGTATTAGGTTATGCTGGCTCTTAAAAGTCTGATGGTAAGGGTAAAAATCTCAGCCTTCATTTTAATAGGCAAGCTGTTTAGCCCATACAGATGAAAAGACAGATTTTAAAGCGTGATCCATTATCACTGATGCAACAATATATCCACGATTTTGCAGATGATCTAAAATTACTTTTGTAAGGACTGTTAAGTAACTTCTGTTCAGTAACAGATCACTGAAGCCTGTTCAGTGGGAAGGAGGGTAAAGGTTTTAATTACATAGGTGATTAAAATGAGGAGGCAAGAGAACTGAGTCGTCCATGCAGGGCACATGCACTTTGTTTAACGCAGTGGATATTTCTGTCTAACCTCTCTGGTCACCTGTGCTAGGGAGACAGAAGTCTGTTGACACTTTCTTTGCCCTTTAACGAAGGAATGTTTTCATTGTCTGAGAGTAAAGATGGGAGCTTGCAACCACTCCGTTATATAGCTCTCTTTTCAAATCCACTTTTTTCTTTCTTTCTGGCCTTATCTTTCTTGGCAGTGTTAGGTTAATGGTTGGACTCGATGATTTTAAAGGTCTTTTCCAACCTAAGCGATTCCATGATTCTTCTGGGAGTCATGAGCTGATTTATAAAGTATCATTCATACATAATGCTAGTATTAGAAAAAAAATTAATTATAATTTGCTGAAACTTGTATTCAAGTTTGAATACCATTTAAATACATTGTACTGTGGCATTACAGATGTATCTATTCGGGCAAGGCAAGCACGGGAAAATATGACTAAAGAAAAGCTTAGAGAACTAAACCAAGCAAACTGGTCTCTGAACAAGGCGTATCAGGCTATGGTCCAGCAATTTGAGGGAACAAAACAGCAAATGGAAGAACAGCAATTAAAGCTGAAGAGACTAGAACAAGAAAACAGAAGACTTAAAGAAGCTGCAGAGAAGTCACATAAAGGTAAGAGAAACACAATAGCTATTCTGTAGTTATCTTGTGTGATTTTTCTAACTTCATGCAACCTATTCCTGCAGTAGTAGGTTCCTACTCATTGATTTGAGCAAGTATCAATGCTGAAGTAGTTTCTGAACAGTTTTTTTCTAGATTTATGGAAATTTTGTCAAGGAATACTTACATGATCATGAAAAAAAATCCTTGTTATTTTTAATTTGATGGGGTTTTTGTTAGTATTTTCTTCATGGGATTATTCCGTTACAGTATTTTGAGAAATGTTCTCTTGTGATTCTAGCTTATTGAGATTTTTTTTCCTTACAGTTAACAGATTATTGTGAACATTTCTTGAATTTTGATTGGACTTTCTTGTTGGGTATTTGTTTTAATAGAGGAGGCTACGGAATTACTTTCTCTCAGACAACAAGCACAAGAACTGGTAGATGAAAATGATGCTTTGAAAATGACAGTCCATCGTTTAAATGTAGAATTAAGTCGCTATCAAACTAAATTCAGGCCATTGTCCCAAGAAGAGGTGAGAATCTTGGTTGTAAAGACAGTTTGTACTGAAATGACCTATTGTCCTTTCATTCGAGTTTTCAAGACTATAATCTCCAGATTTGCCACAAAATCTACAAATGACATCAGCTTTTTCCTGAAGTTTAAAATAAGCATTTATTGTTAACTCTAACTTTAAGAAGTTAGACTTTCTCCTATATTAGTAAGATATTGAACTTCCAGTTTTGTTGAGTTTGTTAAGTGTGTGTTGCACATGGAACACATATAATTAGAAACAGAAGCTTGTTTGGGGTAATAGTTGTGACTGCAGTGGACAGTGGCTGGTGCCTCAAAAAGCAGGAAATAATTTCAGTATCTTTTTGAAAATCTGTTTTAGCATCTAAAACTGAAAGGTTTACCAATGAAAGGACCACCACCACCATGGCTGGTAAGTAAAATAATATTTTCACTTACCTGTTCATTCCTTTCTAAGTAAATCAGTAGAATTTCTTTACTGTAACCAAAATATTCAGGATATTATTTAGTTACACTGCTGAACTATTACATACTAGTATAATATTATAAATGTTTGCATAAAAAGATGTCGGGCAGAACTTTGCAATTTTTACTTAATTTACAGTAAGCTACAGACTCCACACAATCACCAACTTTGAGCTACTGAATGCAAATTAACTAGAAGTACTGTTACCCTGAGAATCAGAAATACCATCTTCACTTAGTTTTGTCTAGCATGTAGTTTGCTTCAAGGTCTATTGCTTAATTGTTAATCTTCTTAATTGTTAACCTTGTGTTGTGATTATTTTTAAGATGATACTAAAAGAAAATAGCGTATTTTCAGTGATTCTGAAGATAGGAATGGTCATGGGTCCACTAGTACCCTATGAACTTCTGGCAAGGAGAAGGCAAATAATCTGTGAAACTGAACACATTTGTAATATATGAAACAATTTCACCTTGAAATGCTAATCAGATCTTAAATTTTCCTTCCTCATTGTTATTCAGAACTATATAGAAATACGAAAGTCCTCCTTCTGCTCTGTCTTTCTAGATATAGTAAACAAGAATCACGTATGTATTTAGTTTTAAAGATGCAGGTTTGAGAGTGTAAAAGTTCTTTTCTCACTTACTAACAAATCTGTGCAAAATTTCATTATTATTAAGTGTATTCACTGTAGTGTTTTAGATCAAATTAGTATTCATTTGCCTCCACAGTCTGCTGTGTTACATACTGATCAGTAATAGCTGCTTTTTCGGGAAGTGTGCAAGTACAGTATCCAGCCCTGTCCTTCCCAAAGTGCTGCTCTGAAGTACTTCTGCAGCATCCATTTTGCATACGGTGTTCTGTGTGCTTGTATAAGTCCTGCACTTTGTCTGCCAGGCATATGTGAAAACTCTTAATAGCTTTTCAAACTAGCAATGTATAGCAGGAGAAGAAGTAAAGAATATTGATGAGATTATGGTTTGTAATTGATTTATATGGATTTTTTTAAAGTTGGATATGAAGTATTTGTCACCTCTTCTGTTGGCATATGAAGATAGAATAAGAGAAAAGGAAGATTTAACTCTTGAACATGAGGTAAGTTGCCATTTAAAGGAAATATACCTCTACACTAAAGCAGAAATAAATTATGGAAAATTTTTAAAGGGATTTGTCAAAGCTGTCTTCTGCCTAAAATTAAAAGTTACTTTGTTTTACTTTTCCATGACTATTTATTGTGCTATCTTATCCTACTTGGCTCGCTTGTTTTTGTCAGCCTGTTTAGAGGTAGAAGCGGGCACCACACTGAAATGTACAAGAATTGTGCTCTCTGAATAGAGTAAACCATAAACACACAGTGATAGAAAGAATTTACCATTATCATTGATATGGAGATGCAGTGCCCTGTGTAGCTGCTCTTCCAGTTACAGGCCTGTGGGTTTTGTGGTAGAAGAATGTTTACTTCTAGATATTTAAGGAATGGGTACTCTTTTAGCTCTTTAGAAGTATTTTTTTGTCACTGAATATTTTAAAAATTGTGATTTGCTTCAGAGCAGAACCGCTATAGCTTTTAACAATATCTTATTTTCTTCAAAAAATTAAGCCATAAAATAAGCAGAGAACACTGAAGGTTTTATATTACTGTAATTTCACCATATTATCCTACTATATTCAAATTCATGTCATTCATACTGAAAATGTATAGTGTCATCTAGTAATTTCCAGAATTCAGTTTTTTAAAATCTATATTTTAAGGCTGTACAACCTGCTTAATTCAAATGACACTTGACAAAAATGTGCCCCAATTCAAATATCTATATTATTTTTAATCAAATATTACTAGATTGGTGAACCAATTTTGAAGTTAAGTACATGCATCTGAGTTAATGATGAGTAGCGAGATAATATGCTGTTAACAGAAGAATTAGAAGGCACCCAGGCATGTATATTTACAAAAGTTTTTGTTGATGTAAAAATTAAAATACTTGCCTCTAAAGAAATTTATGTGGAGTCCTTTGTCTTCCAGGAGGATATGAAGAATTTTAAAGCACGAGTGGAAGAGCTGGTGAAGGAGAATGAAGACCTGCATGAGCAATTAAATAAAAGTAACTTTATTACCCCTACAGAATGGCAAGTTTTATAAGACGTTCAAATATGATTTTATAAGTTTACACTGTTGGAAGTCAGTTGTGCTTTTTCTTTGGACATAGTTAATACTTGAATTATATTTTATTTATAAGCTGGTTGTCATTGCAGGCAGCAGCTACAAACTCAGGCCAAGCTGGTCTTGGAAGAAAACAGATTGTTGATGGAGCAGCTCGAAATTCAACAAGCTAAAGCAAAAGACAGTCACAGACAACATGTTCAAGAAGGTAAAGTGCTAGTCATTTGAACTACACCAAAGATGGTACTGCAGGGCTGGGTGTGTTTTGTTTTGGGTTTGGTTGGAGTTTTTTGGGGGGAGATTTTTGCTTTTAGGAGTCTTTTGCAACTTCAGATATGCCTACAAAGCATCGCTGGATGCAGGTACCACTAATATGAGATCAAGCTCTGAATGTCAATTGATACTGAAATGTCAGTGTCACCTATTGACACTACAGCGTCCTAGACTTGCTTCCTCTGGAAAAGTTACAAGAACTGCTAAACAGCAATGCATTAATTTTCATAGTTTAAGAGCACTTCAAACTTTACAGGTTGTATTTGTAAAGTGTTATTTGCTTATTTAAATGTTCAGTTTAGAATTTGTAGGGTTTTTTCATTTTCTGCTTTGGAACCGATGTTTATCGCTTAATAAATTATAGTTAATTATATAAATAGCAGTATTTGGTTTTACACTTTTATAATTTGATACTGCTTAAATTTACATGCATCTTCAAGTAATGATCTGTTATCCTTTGCTGTCTTAGAGGTTTGTTTTTGCTTGAATTCAGAACACTTGATATTCCTTGTCTTGCTTGTAAATATTATTTCTTGACCAAGATTAAATTTCCTGCTGATAGTTGTCTTTTGCATTGGCAGATTCCTCTGGATATTTCATGTTAATATCCTCCTACTGGATATTAGAAAGAGAACAAGCATGTTATAGTTTAAAATCCCAAGACTGAAAGCAAGATTTCTTAGTGAAGTTTAAAAACCGAGATGGAATCTTTATTCACAGATTAGCATGTTCTGAAAATGATTTAATTATGTGCGATTAACATACGTTGCTGATGAGAACAGTTTCCTTAAGTGAACTATAGAGCAAAACTTCAATTCCGACATTTTTTATTCATCTGCCACCTAATTCCATAAATACTTTCCTTTCTGCTTTTCAAGTTTCTGAGTTTCTTGTTTAGAGTTTTACCTCTGCGCATCCATCTGCGTTTAGGAGATAACAACTCATCATGTACCGGGCCTAAGGTCAGACAATACCCCAAAATCAAGTGTTCCCCTTCCCAAATCTCAAAATAGCTTGATCTGGTAGGAGTTGTCAGAACATCCCTAGGGAACACTCAGATTTTGTTAGTTATCGCTGGAGTTCTCACAAGGAAACAAGAGCCCTGATCTTCCATTCAGTTCCTACAGCCGTTTGGCAGTGTAACTAGTGATTGACGTACATGCTACAGGAGGAACCGGGAGGTCAGTGAACAGAAACTAGGCAGTCTCCAGATGTCTGCCCTGTCTACTGGGCTACAAAACTCATGTTCCGTATTAGGTTCTTCTCCTGCATTAGTAACATCTGAATCAGAGGATTTTTCAGAGTAAAATGACACTTCAATGAGCAAATAACTTATAGCCCTGAATGAAGTAGTCTTGAAATTTCAGTACTTTTCTAAAACAAACTGCTTGATACAGCAAAAAAAAAAAATCCAAACCATTAAAATACAAAACAAACTGACAAATCCACTTTTACATAATGCTACGAACAACTAGGAATTAACCAAGTATTGGTTTAGTTGGAGTTTCACTAGGTTATTGAATTAGTTCTGTTGTACTCTGTTTGTTTGTTTTCCCCTCCCAAAAGCTTCAAAATTGACCAAACAGATAATAATGTTAGAAGATAAGAAACAGAGTCAAGAAGAAGAGATAGTAGGGTACCAGAAGCAGTTGGAAGCTTTGCGTTCTACTTGTGAAGAGCTGAAAACCAAAGTGGATAGCAGAATAGCAGCAGAGGAGCACATTGCTTTGGTGAATGATTTAAAAAGGTATGAATTTACATATGGTGCACAGAGAAACAATTCTATAAAGCATTAACATGAACAGATCCACATGCGCATCACTCTGTAGGTAGGAGGTGAGCGGAAACTTATGCTGGTAATCTAGGAAGGTAACTGCCGAAGTAAAAAGAAAGGTCAAGAAATATTTCAAAAATACTGTCTCACTTTTTATAGATGAAATTACAAAAGGAAATCACATGTCTAGAAACATTGGTAGAAGTGTTTCTACCGTAGAGTATGTATTGCTAAATAGATCTTTTTAAATGGTAGTAGAGAAGGCATTAAAAATATCATTTTTGTCAGATCTAATTACTTCTGCCAACACCGTCTTTTAAATGTTCTCATTCTTTTGTTCCCATCTTTGGGAAAACAGCTGAAGGATCCTGAAATTCTAAAATAAAAATACTAAATTTCTCCAGTCTTTGCAACATAAAAATAACACAAACCAACACAACACAACAGTGCAGTCAAACAGTATAGTCTGTAAAGTAATGTTTTTCTAAAGACGTTCTGTAAATGTGTTTGCTTTCAAGCCCAGGATAGTGCATATTACTGTTTCTCGGTACAGTGTATTCCTGAGAAATTCTCAGACCTTTTTTTGGCATTCCTAGTAATTTCTTTGAAAAAAAAATTAGGAAGGGAATACAGTTGGACTACACAGGATATTTTTGTAATTTAAATTATATTTCAAGTGCAGTCAGGATGAATTATTTGAATAATTTTGTTTCTGTTATGCTTCATTCCTTATTTGATATGTCATGAGATTGTAACACCTCTCTTTGATGTATCTTTTTCATACCTTCCTCGAGGGGATCTTACTGTAACTTAGCTTTTTAGTGAAGTAGGTCTATACATGACGCCTGTTCTACACTGTTGGGTTTTGCAGCCATTTACAACAGGAGCAGGAGAAAAAGCGCTTTGAGGTGGAAGATCTGATGGGAAAGATAACATCACTGCAAGGTCAAAACAAGAAACTGCTTTTAGAGAAAAATAACTTAACGGCTGACAACAAGATCCTGGAAACTGAGATGGAGATGACAAAAAAGACAAACAGGTCATATCATGTTCTCATTTTCTTGTATAGAAATGCTTATATTTCTAAAAATAACAGCAGAAGTACCTGTAAAAATATTGTTTGACATCCCAGAGTGTGTGATTTCTACTGATTACGGAAAAAAAACATGTTTCCCTAAACATATCTTTGTCACATCTAAAGGCCTGGTAGTCATGTAACTTTATTAAGCTTTATGTGTTTTTCATGCACACTTTTCTATGTCTACGTGCAAATTAATAATATATTTTTAATGCTAGTATTAATAGTTAGCTATAGCAATTAATCACTGTCTGCAGACCTTCTAATGCACCTGAGTTGTTCAGAGTTGGCCCCACAATATTTTAAAAAGTAAAACCAAGATTGTTATATTTCTTTAGAAATTTGAGCTTGTAGCCATTGCAGAAATTGTTCTTTTGAGTCATTGTCACTGTTGTTATTCACACAACACATTCTAAAGAAAATCAGCCCCCAAAGTGGGAAATGATACTTTCAGCATTACAAATACTTTGAGTCAATGCATTTTTAACAGTATGTTTATTTGATTGTTTGAGACTTGAACAAGTTGATTTGCACATGCAATGCAAGTCTTTTAATGCCATTATTAATTCCCAATCTGAAGGTTTACCTTCTGTTAATTTTATAGGCGATTAAAGAAGAAAATAGATCTTTTGAAACTGCAGTTGGAGGAAGCGATCGAAAAAGAAGTTGCAGCCCATCACTATCTAACAAACCTTATTGGTTTGGTGCAGAAGATAGCTCAGGAACGTGACCATCTTATTTTTTTGGTAATTACCTTTAAACAATTAATGTGACATATTGATATTTCACAGAATTATCCTACTAGCACAACTTATTCATTTGAATTATCAAAAAAGAAAGCTATAATTTCAGTTTAACGATTTAGCTACTTAAATAGACTCTCGCAAATAGGATAGGAGCAGCAGAAGATTATTTTCTAGAAGAGCAGTTAAAAGCAGCTACCCTGATTTCTGGAGGTAACATAATTAAGCCTAAATGCACATCAGCATTAGGGTCTGCAATGGTATATATCAAGTTTAAAAGAATTTTTTAATGCAATTTTAGAAATTGGCTTCAATTGTTAAATTACGTAGGTTAAAAATAGCACACAATCATGAATATTTAATATGTGTTTCAGAATCTAAAGGTAAACTATTATCCTTGAAGTGGTCTGTATGGACTTTCTATCGGGGATGCACATGCATGTTATTACTGCTTCTTGGTGAGCAGTCGTTTTGACAGGCTGGTGGAGAGTTTGGAGCAACTTCTGTTTAGTGGAAGTGTCTGGTCTGGAAGTTACCAGGCTTTCTATAGGTGCACTTGGTCTCCTTTACAAGATCTTGGACACAATTTCAGTTTTACGTAGTGGTACTCTGTCTTCAGATTGGTCCTGGAAAGCTTTTCACAAAACCTTGTTAAAATAAAGCTGCTTTTGCTTCTGTTGTTCCAGTAGTAGAAAAAGTGTTGGGTAAAAAGATTCTATAGCGGTTAATTCCTAATTCTGAAGGAGGAACTATGGTGACCCAGCTCAAATCCTTGGCCACTGCAAATTGGACTTCAGGATTGTGAAACCAGGCACAATAAACACCTCCTAGGAGTTGGGGAACCAGTTCTTATCTCTCAATCTCTGGTATATCTACTTTCAAATACTCAGCATACCACGTTAGAAATATCCCAGAGATCCAGAATTACCTGTAAGTCCAAGGTGTGCCATTTGGCTTAATAATACCGTAGTAGATGTTCAGAATACCTCTAGCAATAAAAGGCTGTTTCAGAAGGCAAGATGTCTTAACTTTAATCACCACAAGGTACCATGAACCCGGTCTTTGCAAGTGTGCAGTATTTGACATATTCTTCCCTTCTGAAGTCTGCACCTTGAAAGTACACAATAGAAAAAGCAAGTTTTTTGCATGTGCAAAAAGCTCAGAAAAGGTCCGTGGAAAGCACAGTTTTTGTCAGTTGACAAATTATTAATTAGCCATTATTAAAATAATTTCCAAGATTCTTTTTCCGTCTTGGTTCTTCAGACTATTGGAGCTCAAACCAGAATAGCTTTGTCTTCCTCAGTGTGTATTTTGTCTGCTCTGTCTAAAGTAATGATTACATTTAACTATGTATGCTATATGTTTGCAGACCAAATGTTTGGAAAATGAGAATCGCGGTGTTCTCAACAAAATAGTAGAAGGCAGTCTACGCTTGGGAAGACTGGAAGAAAAAGTTAAGGTAAGCAGTATTTCTTAGCTAAATATTATGTAAAATGTTTTCGTTTTTTTAATAAGAAAAGTCAGTAGTTAATGTGTGTCAGTGTTATGAGAGACTTATGGATTATTTTATAAAGAGTTTTTAAAAAGCAAAATAGATTATCGTTATAGTTTTCACAAATATTTTTTCACTGTATTTGTATATTGCATGTCTGCCAGGTCATTGCATTTACATAACTACCTGGAGAACTATGACTAGTTGTAAAAATAATTTAAAATTATGTTTTATTTATACTTCACTTTTGCTCTGTGCTTTGTAGCCCAATTATTCTCTCTCCTGCTGTCTTGAGGCTGTACTAATGCTTCAACTTGAAGTCTGTTACAACTAGATCTGGAAGAATGAAAAACATATCCCGAGTGTCCAGTTATCCTCCAGTATTCCCATATGGCCGTAGGGTAGGAGGTTTAGAAACTCAGTGCATGTTCAAACATCTAGCCTAATTAGAGAATACAGTATAGGTTACCTTTACAGCTGTCTAAACAAATACAAAGCATAGTGTGTATGTGCAGTATAACAGTGTATAGGGTGAAATACATTTGAAACTTTAATGTTTTAACAGCTTTGGTGCTACAGTAATTGCCTTTACTGTAATCTCAAAAAATGGAGGAGATCTGGTATATTGGTTTCTATGTACAGAAAGTAATATATATTTATTTCAAAAGTTGTTTTTTTACTAAGTCAAGTTTGTGTCGTCTACTCTAAAAAGCAGAGAGTCTCCATACATTGCATTTTACAGTCGAGACCTGCACTGCTATTCCTGCATCAAATGACACGAATGTGCACTACTATGTTAATGGAGACCAGCTCCTATTTCTTTTTTTGGTAGTGCATTATCTTTTTTCTCCTATAAACACATTTTTCTTGTTATCTTTAACCCTTACAGGTATATAAAAAGAAAGCAGCTGGGAAGCTTGGAGATATCAGTCTCAAAATGACCAAGCAGGAGAAGGAATTTGCTGGGAAGACCGCTCAGTACCAGCAAGAAATGCAGCACCTCCGGAGTCTGCTGCAGGACAAACAGGAAACCCTGGATGAAGTGCTGCAGCAGAAAAAGTAAGTCAGTCACAGGCAGAAACAATCCAGTTAGATCTGACAGGTAACTGCACACAGCTGTGAGCTTGTGCTTTTCATCACAGCCTCACATGTAAAATCCAGGTGGCTTTTCTCACTCGTGTTTGAGCTGAACTGAAAATGCTGAAATGCTCCTCTTAATTCCCAGCCCCAAGAAAGACTCTCTGAAGGAGGAATTTATTCTGGATGACTGCTACTGTTCATAAGACTTCGTCTTAAGAATAACGTAAATCTGAACATAGTCTTTGATGATTTGGGGGTATCTATAAATCATCAAGATATATGTTAATTATTTAACAGCATTTTCTATTAAAGGCTGAACACTTTTCAGAATAGCACAAAATTAAAGGAATCTAATGATGGGTTTCCTTTTGAATCTACCTTACTGTTCTGTTAATAAGTGGTGTAGATTGGCTGTGTGCAGAATAAGACAACAAAAAGATAATTTAACAAATTTATACAAGATTATGACTGTCAGTGTTGAAATATCCTTTTAACAATAGAGTTCTTTAAAGGTATTTTTCCCCTCGGTAATGGGAATCTTCATAGCACGTTCATGTAATCAGCATACAGGAAAAACTTTTTATAACTGCAGAGAGGTAATTAAGCAGTTCTTTTGCAAGTCATCTCCGCCATTGTGAAATAATAGATTTAAAGACAAGAGAAAACAGGGTGTGGTATCATCTACCTTCTGTCAGCATAGTTTCTCTCAATTTATACAGCTATTAAACAGGTGTGAGGAGCTGGGAATTGTACAATGAGCATCCCCTTAATCTGACTTAGCCACTGCCATTAAATTCTGTGTTGTAAAAGTCTACTGTATCTGGTGGTGGTGATAAAGTTTTCTTGTAAACCAAGGGAAGATGCCACTTCAGGTCTGGAAACAGCACAGTTCTTTCAGCAAGGCACTGCAGCAGCGATGAGCAGCCCCGCTGTATTAATCTGAACAGGTCTACGGCAAACCTGACGGACAGCAGTCAGGACCGTGCCCAGAGGTGCAGCCACTGCAGGTCACAGCGTGTTCAAAAGGAACGTCTGTTCAGACACACCAGTGATATTCACATGTTTCCGTATTTTTGTGTCTTCTCTCGTTGTTCTGTTTTTGACAAGTTTACATCCAAACTAACATGGGCTTCATAAAACATAGCAAAGGTGACTTTCCTTTGAAAGTTTTTTCCCCTCCTGCATCAACTTTCACCTGATGACAAAAATCAGGGGTTGCACTACCTTGCATGCAAGGGAACAGAATTTTTCCACTTGGTTTTCAAAAAGAAATGCATATAGATATAATTGTTCTTTTGATAAATAAAAGCTTTTAAAGCTTCTAAAGCTATGCAATTTTTACCTTCCTAGAAATTGCACCATAGAGCCTTTTCAATAATTACAGCCTTTGCTAGAGAATATTGGAAACTCACAGCAACCTTTTGCCTAAAGCAACTGATGAGAAAGCAGAATCATTTTCTGTTCTTCAGGCAGCTGATAATCATGATGATGTTTTTATTGTTTACAGAGTAATCTTATGAGTCAGCTTTATCACATACCTTTCCTTAAATGCATTGCATGTTTCAGATATAAACAAAGTTGTTGGTGTGGTTCTAGGAAAGAAAATGGTTTGACCTGATGATCTTAAAGGTCTTTTCCAACCAAAGCAATTTCATGATTCTATAAATGCCTCAAATCTTATCTCATGGGGCACTTACCTATGTAAGTTTTCTAGGTCACAGTGTATTTCATAAGTCTTCTGCAGAGGAACAGCATTTTGAGATAGTCACAGCTGCTGTACTTGGGACGTTCACTGCGGGTTTGAAAGCCTCAGCAATGAAACTGCCTTAGACTGTCCTCAGAAGAAGGTCAGCTGTAGAAAAGCTTCCCAGGCACACACAGGCAAGGGAGAGGAGCGGTCTTATCTGTAAGGTTACCTATAAAATAGTAACCATGATAATGTTGTGATAATGATTCCTTAAACAAACTGTTACAGGATTCATGAAAATTAATTCTTGAGTCAGCAGCTGAGATAAGATTCTCAGAGATTAAAGCTCTGAATGAATTTAGCTCAGTGAGGCCAGAAAACTCTTGTCTTTTGTAAAGAAGAATCTGCTTTCAGAATGTGCATCTGTTTAAGTTTTGTGTCCTCAAACATCAGTACAGCATTAAGGTTTTGCTTACTCTCAAAAAGACACAAAACCTTACATTTTGGCTAGGTTAGGGGTTGAATGAAATTTTTATTTTTACTCATCTAAGTAACAACAGCCTACATTTATGAGAAACAAACAATGCTTTTTGACTAAAGACAAATGGAAACAGGACATATTTACTACTGAGCACGTATCTAGTTTTAAACACCAAGTGACAAGGACTTGTGTTGGAAGAGATGAACCAGCTGCTGTGGGCACAACAGAGTGCCAAGGGTGACCCTGTACAGGGTCTTGGCATGGCAGCCATGGCCAAGGACAGGGATGCTTCGCGGAGCTTGAGGGAATTTCTGGTGAGATACAGAAAAATGTAAGAGAAGGGTAGTGAGGGCCACTGCCCACTGAAATAGGAGCAAGGAAATTTTAGTGTTGAGAAAAAAGTACAGAAGTTAAAGTAATGAAGCTGCTATGTAATCCAGGTTCTTATCGCAGCAGGGAGGTTGTGACTAACAAGAATATAGACACCCCCCCTCCCCAACCCATTCTGCTGAATGTATTTTTATATTCTGTTCACATCAGAATTTTAAAACAACAAAAACAGAGACAAAAAACATGTGTCTAACTAGACTTGGGTCATAACTGCTACTTCCTGGATGCCCACCTGGAAAGCAGCTGAACTGTAAAAGCAGCACGTTGTGCCAGGCTGAGGCATCCCGAGGCCGCGGTGTGCTCTGCGCGGAGCCAGCGCCTGCCACGGGCTGCTCACTCCTGAGAGTCCGCCAGCACTTCCAGACGCTGCATCTCTCAGCTCTGTTTAAAAATTAATCCTCTAAGAAGAGTTCAGATACACCACTACCTCTAGAGGCATCTGTTTCCTTGCTGCTGAAGTAATTTTAACCCTGTGGATACTTTTAAAACAAATCTCTTTGAACTATTTTTTGTAAAATCAATGCAGTTGCCGTTGAACTGAACATATGGACTGAAAATGAGCCCCCCATTTGTCAGGCATGCTGACAGCATTACACTACAACTCAGAACTTGAGGATCTTCAGTTTATCTTCAAATTTTCTCTGCCCCAAGCTCATGCAAGCATTAACAATGAAACAATCTTTTTTTACAAAAAGGTCTGGGTTTTAGAAATCAGCAGATGAAATAAAGCCTGGGTAACGTTCTGCACTGCTTCTATCTAGATATCCAGTCATAACATGAAACACAAAAGGAGGCCAGACTATGTCAGGGCCACTTTTTACTGCTGCAGTCTCAGTGTTACTGAGCGCAAAGGGCTGCGTAAGAAGCACTGATTATATATTTTCCATTACGCGCCTTTTGCTAGAAATGTAGCCTGGCAGCATTTAATCTCAATCCATTTATGTTTTGCATTGATTTGTTTCTCATTTTTAGAACCTGGTATTCAGAGGGATTAGTGTCCAAGGCTGGCTCTAGCGACTGCTTCAGGTAGCGGTTGAAGTAACTGTGTCAGTCTATAGCATTAAGATTTGTGTGCTCATTTCCAATGCAACAGCTTTGCTTTCCACTTCAAATGACATGCATTTCCTTATTATTTTGTATTTTGACACATATTAGAAGTGAGTCAGAGGAAAGCCAAGAGCTTAACCTTGACCACATATAACTTACTAAAAAGTCTGTGGCTGGAATACCCTGCATTATTAAACCATGTTAGCTGCCACGTTTGAAAAATAACCTTTTTCTTGAGAAAAGCATTGAATAATTCATTCATTTATGCTTGGGCAGTCAGAGAAATCAGCCCATAAGGTTATAATGCCTTGAGGACTGTCTTTGCCTCTGCCTCCCCAAAAAAAGAGTTTACACCACTTCTCTTTGACCTCCACAACAAGGCATCAACAGCAAAGTCTGACACTCTTTGATCAGATATGCAGAACTCAGCACCTGGCAGAGGGGACACAGAGGGGACATCTCTGTCACAGGAAGCAAAACTGCAGTCACAATGGATCCTAACTCAGTGCACAGTGACAGTCACGGTATTTCTATCTCATGGGGACCCACTTTTTTGTGCGGCCTTAATCCAACTTATTACATGGGTCCATCTCTTTTTTGCTGGTCATATCCTCTCTAGCATTACACTTAGTGGGCTTTTTTTGAAACAAAATGGAACTAATTTCAATCAGATAATTTCAAGCATCTACACACATGCAGTTTATACTGTAATTAAGTACTGTTGAAAAGTGCTTTTAAAATTAAGATTTCTCTTCATTTTTTTCTAGGAAAGTGGAAGGGGAACTTGAAGTCATTTGGGAATCCACATCCAAAGAAAACAGGAGAATGAGAGAACTCTTACATAAATCCCTGGGGAAGAACACATGGAGTGCTGTTGCAGTTCATGAGCCAGACTTGGATGAAATCTCTGAGAAGGCCCTAGTTCATGGACATGATTTTAGCTATTGTGATGTGAAACCTTCATCCCTTGCTAAAAATGAAATTCAACAAGAATCTTAGTGATGAGAATAAAGATGCGTTACATATCTTATCCAAGAGAACTCAGTGCCTGAACTGGACTTTGCCAACACCACGAGATGTAATAGAATGTTTACTCACTTCAAAATTACTGTATTTTTTATTGTCATCAAAATGACAACAGCATATTTTTTATAGTTTTGAAAATCAAGTATTTTATGTCATATTTTTCAAGATAAGCATCTCTGAGTATATAAATGGAACCTTAGAACTGTATATGCAAATGATTTACATATTTGTATCATCTGTTTTTACTTGTCCTTTTGAAAACATCTCAAGTTTTTGTAAAAATCAACAACTGCACAGGGAAACAACTATCAGATTGGTAATTCCTTACAAACAGAAGTGGCATTTTTCAAAACACTCTCAGTATTGGCTTAAGTGTTCTTCCACTTCAGGAAACGGGGCAAGTTTTAGAATTCCACTCCTGCCACACCTGCTCCCTTTTCCACAGCTGGCAGTGGGAGCAGGTTGCACAGATGTCCTTTGAGGACAAGCACCTTGACAGCAACACTAACACCATGTTCAGAAATGTTACACTTGCTTTTTTCATTTGCATATCATTAAAACATTATGTTAAACTTTAAATGAGCTAACATTTAATCAAATCCCTGGGAGATAATCCATACTCACTTTCTGCAGCATTTGCAAGGAAAGTGAGAAAACACCACGTCCCATTGTTGAAAAGTCCTTTTGTAGCTCAGGACCACTTTTTGGCACACCAAAAAACCCTACTGAAAGATATTTTCAATACCTATGTACATATCATCCATTTAGCATTCCTGGACAGTAAAATCCTGGAACTGTTTCAGATTAGCAAAAGCAAACACATTTTCAAGAATGTCACGTATTGTACGAATAGAATTAATGATTAGACAGGTGATTCTCTCCAACTCCTTCCAACAGTTAGGAAAGAAACTAATTTTCTGCTTTATGAACGGCTAAAAAGAATTGTTTTTTCCCTTAAGTCTCTTTCAGATAAAAGACAAATCTTAGGCTCTGGATGTTTTTCATCTTGCATTAAAACATTTGCTTTCAGTATGTTTCTATGTACAAAAAGATGAAATAATGTTTATTGCAGACCACCCATTTTATGATTAGAGAAAAAAAAAAAAGGCATTACGCGTATATTCTTCTGATTTTTTTTAAGAAAACACACAACATTTAAATGCGGAAAAAAAAACCCCAAACCAAAACCAACCACAGAAGAAATTCCACTGAAATTATGAACAAAGTTGATAATTTTAAGAGTTCAGATTGCCTAGCAGGCCATACTGCTACTTAAAATAAACAAAAATCTAATGTCTCGAAAGCTAATCAGAAGAAGTAACATAAAGAGCTTAAGGGATGATCATCATCACTTCTATGCTTAAGCAGCAGTTAAAAACAATTGTCTCTGAGGACTGGAAAAAGACCTGAATGAGCCCTAGAAACCAACCGAGTGAGAGGCATTTTGTGTATTTTGGCAGGTCCTGTCTTTCCACCTTCAGAACACTGAAAACTGAGGTAATTCTAGGAGGTGTAATTAAGGAGAATTTCTTTGCCTTCTTTGATAACCAAATCCTGCAAGGAATTGCTACTGGGAGTTTATCAGTACATTTTATTTTTAAATTTAAAAATTACTTACATTTATAATTCATAACGTACACCCCGCCCATGATATTGAAGCCAATTGCCTGGCAGTGCCACCCACGAAGGAGCCGAGCTCCTGACGCCAGCGCCAGCCATGGCTGAGGAGCACCGAGCACTTTTACAACTTACCTTTACAGATGTCATTACACCCAATAACACGCTACTTGAAATTGGGGCTATAAAAGTGAAAAGTTATATTTAGTGGGAAAAGAGAGCTCGTTCACATCAGATTCTCAGGCTTTCCACAAAGGGTCCTCCCAGGCGGTGCCCGCCCTGCAGAGCAGGCAGCAGCGGCAAGCAGGCAGCGGCAAGCAGGCAGCAGCGGCAAGCAGGCAGCAGCGGCAAGCAGGCAGCGGCAAGCAGGCAGCGGCAAGCAGGCAGCGGCAAGCAGGCAGCGGCAAGCAGGCGGCGGCAGGCGGCGGCAGGCGGCGGCAGGCGGCGGCAGGCGGCGGCAGGCGGCGGCAGGCGGCGGCAGGCGGCGGCAGGCGGCGGCAGGCGGCGGCGGCAGGCAGGCAGCGGCGGCAGGCAGCGGCGGCAGGCAGCGGCGGCATCCCTGAGGCAGGACCTGCCCTCACCCAGCCTGGCACCCAGGGCTGCCCCGGCAGAGCTGTCGGGAACGCTTGGGAACAGTGGTGGAAGCTGCACAGAATTGTGACAATGGGCCAGAAGCCGCCTCATTCTTGTCGTTACCAGAACTGTGGGCAGGTTTAGTCAATGCACCCGTGTCTGTTCAGTAAAACAGGGAAAAGAGGTCCTCTGACTGTCCTTAGGTGCCCAGGCCTATAAACACCGTTGCCATGTTGCATTTTATTACAGCTTGGATTAGGCAAATAAACTTGTCATGAACCACAGAAAAGATGCAACGTAACCAGCACACTGAAGGACAAATGGATGGGCTGAACTTAACTGTTCCAATACAGAGACCTTTTATTTCGTAGACTGTAAATACCTGGAATATACATTATACTGTATATTGCCATAGAACATGGACATTTATCCAGCAGGAGGAATCCTGATTCAAGTCAGGTAGCTAAAACAAATTACAAAATGCTTTGGTTCTATCTAAAATCAGAAAAAAAAGTTTTAAATGGGTTAGGTTAGAATTACATTAGAATGTGGAAAATTAATAACTTTTTCCTTTGTTTATTAATACCAAATACATGCTAACGTGCAAACACAAGATCCATCCTTTTGGAAAGAACAGACAACATTCTTCTATGATACGAACTTCTCATTACAAATTAATTCCATAAGGATGCACTGCCAATGAAACACCGCTTTAACAATCAGTGAATTAGATGCCAGTGCTGGGGAGTCTAGTTTATAACATGCTTTGAATTATGTTCCAGTCAAGTAAGAGATGGATACAAACAGTGTTTCAGAAAACTCTTTTTACTTTATCAAAGGAGCAGGAAAATTAGACAGATTAAATAAAAGGGTATCAGGTGGACAAGTTCAAAGAAATAGATGCATCATGTAATAGTGCGAAATAACAGTAAAAGTAGAGTGAGCAGCAGTTCTCAGGTACGGCCACCAAGGACTTTGTGAGAAGTGACCAGGCAAGACAGTGTCACACCGTTTGACTTGAGCTACAATACTAGCCGTGGAGCAATTTAATTGTTTCTACTCCTTGCTACTATATACAAAAATGCAATAGGGCTAAACCACAAGAACGATAATCATCTGGCAACATTTACTGTAGGTTTGTCTTTGGAGGGAGCTTCTTGGAAACACGAAGTTACACATTTCTTCTCTAACTAGTGTGCGAAAACTAGGGAAGAAACAAAACTTGTAATCATTCTTTCACTTTCCTGTTCACATCAAGGATGGAAATATATTACTTCAAGTAACCTTTGAACCAAGCCACACGAAGTAATAGCATGAAGTTCATGGAAGAAAGTAGCATTGGGAAAAAGTACCAAAGGCACAATCTGGCCTGTAGAACAACAGCCCTGAGAAACTCCAACTCCTGATGCTGACTGAGGCTGCAGAGCTTGTCACACACGTTCGTGCAGAACTTGTCACCTAAACTGCAAAGGGCTCCCATGTACTTTGAGGACATGATAGGGATATTGTGAACCCTTGAAGCCTGTACCTCCTGCAGCAACCAAGCAGGCAAACAAAGGTCTGTGTTCCTCTCTCCAGCTGGCACGATTTGCATAGAAATCACTTTGCACATACCAAAGCACTCGCTGCCAATCCTGCTCAATGTTCACAGCACCAATTCACAGCTTTCAGGATGTTTTGTATACACAATAATTAAGCAACCACAAAAGCTTGTCCTGAGTTTAACTATTCTGTCTTACAAAGCTGGTACATTTGTTCTGATTTCTCTGCCATGCTTGGGGTAGTTTTCAGTACACTACAGAAAATTCAGGATCACTGAAAAATGCCCATATAGGAGGATTTTCTGGGCCGCTACTGACAGATGCTGGCTTGATTTTTCATCAAAGCTGTGTGATGAAGGAACCCTTCCAACTTTAATGGCCAATACATTTTAGCCGTTCACCAGCCCACTCTTACAGCACCCTCCCCATTTTGTACTGTTCACAAATGTGAATATTTACAGTATTTTCCTCAGCTGCAACTTAAACACAACCACTGAAGAGAACAGACCCAGGACACACTCCAGCAGAACAAACCTTTTCCCAGCCTGACAATGAGACGCTGCTTCTTTCTGTCTAAGGTTTTCAATTAGTTCTTCATCTACTGTATTACAGATTTTTTTTAATATATATTTTTTAGACCTTCCCTTGCAGTTTGTTGTTGAGAATATAAAGAAAGTCACCAATAAAAGCCCTTTCAACATTGATACATGTATTATACTGTTTCTTCTCTGCTCAATTGGCTTATTACTTTGAGAAATAAAACCAATTTATTTTGACAGAATTACTGATAAAATTCATACTCACTGTAACTCATTCCTTTACAGTCCAGTGTCACAGCTGTTACTGCCAGGCACTATAGTACTACAAAGAAACCAACAGAATACTTTGCCTATTTTCACAGGTAACAACTTTTATGCGTCTTTAAAATGTCAAAATGAAGATTTAACCATCCTGTTCCAAGTAAATCATCGCCTTGTATTTGGAAACAAATTCCAAACACATTCAAATGTGAACGTGTTGGAATTTTGCATAACCAAGTAAATGAGTTTGGTTAGTACACCGGTATTGAAGACAACTGTACCTAAAACCCCAGGACTGAGATTTTTTTAATCATGTTATTTCGCCTTGTTCCATAGATACTATACCAAATATAGATACTATGCCAAATAAATGCTTTGGCTGTTTTATTCTACTGCAAAAACTTTCTCCATGCCAATGTATCTTTTTTGTGTTACCCACCTTACATTAGCAACTTACTGTTTCACCTCAGGCACTGCTGACGGGGTATATTGATTCTGATACACTGCACCTTCCCTCCATTTACAGTATCTTCTAGTTGTAAACTGAACCAATGAAGTGGTTTCAGGTTCCTTTCACAAAACAACACAAAAACACAGAGAGTTCTTCAGTTCCTGTCCAGAAACTGGGAAAACAATTTGGAATTTGTGGAACTGTAGTCACATTCAAGTTTCATTGCTGAATTTACAGACTGCGTTCTGTCCATAATAACTGAACATAATTTTCCCTAGAAAAATGTTTGGATTAAGTAATGTGATTATAAATTGAAAAGGAAAGACCACCACCACTGTTCCAAAACCAAACCAGCGCACTCGAGAGTCTGGAGTAAACCTCAGTAGTTCTAATGCATTTTCCAACTACTGTTAAAATATACTTGTATTACTTTTTACTCCGTTGTCAGAGCAGAGTATCTCATACTCTGTGCTTCGGTTGTGTAAATACCAGGGAGATTCTCACACTCAGACACATTAGGGTATATTCTGTGAACTGAGGGACATTCCTTTGGTAATTTCTAGCCTATTAGAAACTCGCAGGAGAGAAGAATCATCTATAGAAGCTGGTTGCCGATTCTCTGAAATGCTTATCATTAAGCTGAGATAAAACAGAACACATAGATATTTCAGTGTGGTTTTGTAATGACTACCAGAAAGCCTGCTGTAAATTATGTACAATATAAAGGAATTCCTTCCCGGAACAACTACACTTACACCCATTTAGCAGTCATTTAAACCCAGCTGTTTTCTTCTTCCCTTCCTCTATTTTTAAGCCAGAAAGGTGCTGTTGTCTTTCTAGCCAGGGCGTTGCTCTCCAACAGCTCGGAAGAGAGAGCCTAAGACTTTTCACCATGAAAAATTGATGCCACTGCCCTGGCACGCTGCATCAGGGCTTCTAAGAGCTTTTCCTCCAGGACTACGAGCCCCAGGCTGGCCAGGCACAGCGCCTCCATTTAGGAGAGCTCTGAGTGCTCATCCTACTCTGCACATCTAAGGTAAATAAATACAGCAAAAATCCTACAGCATCAGTCAGCTTGACTCTAGAAGAGCAGATGCACTTCGAAGGCTTTTTTGCCTTTAAAATATGGTTTCTCTGCAACATCTCCAGATTTTTTTAGCTCCTTTTTTTCTGTACTAATTTCAACATCTATATGAATATATCTAAAGATTTGATATTGTAGCACTTAAAAATTGTTTTACATATCAAATGTTTCGGTTTTGGAAACGTAAAATTAAACAGAGACTTCAAAAGTAGGTAGTACAGAACATCATGAGCTCTCTGGAGTGCGTCTGTTCACTGCTTTCTTCCTCAGCTGGGAATGGACGTGCTAAAGATCCACCTTCCACAGGTGGGGTTATCTGGAAACCTCCTTGATGGAACGCCAGTGGAATGCAACCTGGATTTTGGGCTCGAAAAGGAGATCAAAGTGAGGCACTCATTCCTCAAAGGGAAAAAGAAGAGGAGCCGGCTGTGTATCAGGGAAATCACCAATTCTGATCAGGCTGTGAAACACCTAAACTTTGGCTCCTGAATGCTCTGACAAAATTAATTCAATAAAGTCCAACTAATTTTCTTCACAGGCCACCAAAATTCCCCTAGAATATCCTTGAGAAGACACTCCTTGATTTTTTGTGATCTTTTGGATAGAACAACATATCCAATGTTTACCAGTTTATGAAGAGTGTCTGAAGAGCTTTGCTTAAAAAAAAAACATAATAAAAAAGTCTTTCTTCCTAAAAACCATGTACTACTCAAGGCAGGTCTAGTGCAAAACCTTTAGCAAACCTAAAGACCTTTTCAACAGCCTTATTTATCACAGGGGCAAAACCAACAAGGTTGTAACCAAGAACTAAATAGGGAAAAAAATGAAGGTATGTAAATACCATATATATTACAGGCATTATGAACTACACAGTCATCTAATCTTTTCTATCGATTCCCACGAGATGCAAAGATCTTGTGATCCAGTGGCATAACCCAGCATGAACGCTATTAAAAAAAGACCGTTTTCTTACATTCCACTTGCAGCACACCTGCAATTACTCAAAAAAATAAAAAACCTTAAAATGCCTTTAAGGATGACGGTAGTGAGACCACTTCTCACAGCACATCTATCAATGGCAGGATTCAAAGAGCAAGTGCAAGTCAACAGACCTGTCTTCTGATTAAAATTAAGTAACCTGTTAAGTAGCAAGGTTAGAATGGAAAGTATCCATTCGAGATACCGCTAAGCTACAGCCCTTAGCATTTGCTTAAGTATTGGTCAAAACACAACATGTGCATTGCTGCAAGCAATAAATACCAACTCCGACAAACATTAACCTTTATTATTAGTGACTAATGATAGTAAAAGGTGTATTTATAAACTGTGCCCTTGCTATTTCCCAAATTAAAGTTGAAAATTACTTTTTACAATTTAATTGGTAAATAGCATTTGAAGAGGTTCAAACTACACTGTTTAGACAGGACCAGCCCACAGAGTGTTTGCTCCTGCAACCCCTTGGAATTTGAACTCCTTGATCTCTTCATTTCTGTATGTGTTTGAGAGGGAAGGACTCTTTTCCTATGGCTGTAAAATGCCATTTCTCTTGTCCATGAAGAAAATAACTCTAGAATCCTTGAACTCAATGTTTATCTTTTCCTTAAGTGGCTGAGGAAAAGAAGGATTGCCAATAAAATTGCAAATCCTTTAACAAGTTTATAGCATCCCAAGAAGATTAACCCCTAAAACAAAATTAGACAATAAATGAAGATACTTTTCCATTTTTATAAGGAAACACAGGCTAGTTAAGGTCAAGTCACTGGCAGAGATTTAAGGCATCTATTCAACAGTTGGGAACTCTACAAACACATTCCAGGCTGACTAAAGAAACTTTGCTTAGGCAAAAACTCAAACAGTGTATTTTCAATGTTGCCTTTATTGTACCTGAAGAAACAAAGTAGAGTATAGATCTGATGCAGAAATAAGAGACATCTGAAAACATCATGAGATGTGTAGAACTGCAGAAAATTTCAAAGATCTAAAAAAATTCCTAAGTAACACTTAATGTGGAATTAAAGATTACATGCTCCATTATCTTTTCATCAGAGGTTTCCCCTTTTTGATGTCTGGAAATTCCAGGGTAGAGATGATGTGAAAGGTGCATCTACTTCATTTTGAGGTACAAAGCCCCATCGTATGATTCATCTGCTTTCTTTTCACATTGGTTATTTCAACAGTCTGTGGCATTTCAGGAAAGACACGGGAATGATAAGAGTATAGACCTTAATTTCAGAACTATCAGCTATAGAGAACAAAGAAGTACATTACATAATATCATACCAAACTAGGCATCTGCAGCTGATGGATAAAGAAACATTAGTCTAATACTACATCACAACTACCATGAAAAATATTTTAAAGTCCTTGTAAAAGATGCGTAAAAAAGGAATAAGTTGTTGATATTTGGCTTTTCATATGTTTGTAGTAAGACTACAATTTTACCACTCTTTGTTCTCTTTATCTATAGGAAAAAAGAACTTTTGTCTGACCATCATCCAGATAGTAATTTTTGAACAAGAAGGAAGAGCTTCTCCTGAAGTTTAACCCTATTTCTGTGAGAATTAAACAAGAGAGAAGAAAAAGATGGTGAGGGAAAAAAAATACAGCTTTGGGTTTGTTTTCAGTACTGACATCGTTTTGCAATCTGTCTTGGAGAAAGACATTCACAGCACAGAGTCTGGCTGAATCATCACAAAACACAGCAAATATAAGCCAATGTAAGTCTGTTTCATGCTTTCTTAAGAGTCCATTTTTAGTCAGAGATTTACATCAACGTTAGGAAAGACAGGAATTCCTGCTGATCAAGCCTACATGCTTAAACAGAAGGTTAAAAAAAATACAAAAAACACCCCAAACAAAACACAAAACCACAAAACCAAACCAACCCAAACAAACACTAAAACCAAAACAAACTGTCAAATCATGTGAGGAGCCACTTTCTTGATACTTCCAACACTGTATTACCATTGTTCATGAGGTTTTATTTTAACAAGATGACAAATCTTAATGTCAGTGACTAATACCAGTGTACCTTTTGGCTTTTAACAGTAGGTGTATATTGAAAAAGGTCAGCTGAAGTTAGATCAGGTTGATCAGGACTTACCGGTTTGGATGTCACACAGGACAGGTCCCATACAACTGCACTGCCAACAAAAAAGATGTGAAACATGATTACGGGGGCTTTTGCAAGTGTTTTAGGGATGATTAGCAGGAATGGAAGAAACTACCTTACTTCAGCATTCAAGATAACAATACCTTTTCCCTGGATGTACAGCTGCATAGAAATAGAGAATTGCATTTTTCACTGTAGCAATATTTTTAAACATTTACAAAAATGAAAAATGAATTGGAACTGCAAATGAAGGGAACACAAGCTGCCCGCTCAGTTGTTTTCAGGTTAATGAAAAGCAACAAGAAAGATTTCTGCTCACACTTCTCTATCTTCTCAAGATAAAACCGACTATTTTTACAGCACGCAGCTGACATCTGTGCAGATGTTTTTAATGCACCCATAATGCAACAATTACTTCAAGGTTATCTTTCCAAAGGATTTCTAGATTAGAAATTGCTTGATATAAAATCAAAGTAGACTCTTCAAAAGTTCACTCTCACTATGTAATATGCTACTTAGGTACTGGACAAACATTCTCAAAAATGGAACAAAGACTTTTTTTTTTTTTAAAGATAAACTAATTGGACTATTGGTTTACCTGTGGTTCCTATCTCAAAGCTTCTTGGCTGAGAATGGGTTTAATGATTACCTTTTATAACCTCTGTACTTAAGCTGCTGCTGCTTCTGCGTATTCTCGTTTCAGACATGGACATGTCTTGCTGTCTAACTGCCTGGTAAATCTAATGGGAGAAATAAAGAAATATACGATACAGAGATTCCTGGAGCCTGATTAACACCAAACAATTATAAATAAATAAGGTAAGTGAAAGTATGAATTTTTAAAATACGATGATTAAAACATTCTGAATACAAGACTTTAAAGAGAGAAGTTGGGCACAAAGCTGTAATAAGATTCAGTGACCCAAGCCCTGCTGCATTCCTTACGTGGGCAATTTTTTATTGTAGGTTTAATCTTAAAAGTTGGATTCATGATGATTTCTTTTAAAAATCTTTAGTTTGAAACATAAACCAGATGTCTTTATAGCCCAAGTATTTTTGAAGATCAGCAATACTGAGGTAGCTCTTCTGTAAATGTGAAATGCTGCAATTTTTGTAGTAAGAATTACTGGATACTACCTAAAGTTGATTAAACATGGTGCATTGCTGAATTACTGTCTGTAGAACTGCAAAATGATCTTCAACATTCAGATACCAGTAATTATGGCTGTAGGGTCTGAGGAAAGGAGACTTTTGACTGAACCGGCTTTTTATAATCAAGACCTGACCTGGGCAATTTCCGTCACTATCTCAGGTTGGATTTTCTTCCAATACTATGGGAAACAAGCAAAATCCTCACAAAAATATCACGAGTCTACATTTCAATTTGAAAACAAACTGTTTACATTCTAATTCTAAACAGAACAAAACCTTCAGTAGACGACATTCACCCTTAGTCAACACCGATCGGTGACTCTCCTTGAGGCAAAGAGCTGCTAATTAGACAATTACCGGAGACAACTCTTGGTTTAGCAGAAACCTGCATCTCCCAAGGAACTGAGGCAAGACCTAATTATAGAAGATCAAAAAGAAGGTCTCCTAGATAAGAAAACAGACCAGCTCTTGGGAGAAAGATTAAATCTGTCTGGACCTCTGGAGGAATTCAAAGGAGGGACGAGCCACAAACCCCAGACCGTTCCAGTAAGAACATCCTCTCCGGATGTAACCTGAGATACAAGGACATTCGCTGCCAGGTGGGTATGAAGAAAATACAGAGTAAATAGGCCGGATGAGATGAAGTAGACTTAACCCCTCCCCAGTTTAATCTCCAGGTAGGTAAGGAGATGGAATTCCTCTGCCTGTGAGCCAGTGTGTTTGTGTGTGTGTGTATAGTTTCTGGTGATATTCAACTACAATATTTTGTACCTATATATATTGGCGAAACTCAAGCAAACAATACGCTGGACTGATACTTGTTTTTACTTCCTTAGAGATTTCAACAAGTAAACCAAATGGGTGAAGAAAGCTTGAGGAAAAGAAAAGGAGAGGACAACGGACAAGAGGATGGCCAGTCCATTCAGAGTGATGAACCCCAAACAACGAACCTACAAAAACAGGCAAAACTTTTCCTTCCCCCCAGTCAGTCTGTGTGCGACCGAGGGGCTGGCAGAGCAGGGTATCTGTGCACACACATCGTACAACTGCAACCGCACCCCGGTTTAGCACCCATGTACTAATATCTTGACAGTGTGGCTCGTTTATGTTTTAGGAAACTGCTAATTCCTAGTTAAATAGCTCTGATATAAACACGATTACTAAGTAAGAATATGTATTTATGTTCTTGAATTATCTGATAACTTCGAAGTTGATTAAGTGAGACACTTGATAAACTTTGTTTCTTTCCACATGCACTTCTCAGAAGCTGAAGTGGGTTGTTCAGCTCGTTGCTTCGGGAAGTTTGTTAGCGTTTTTGGCCATAAAATAGTCACCAGTACAGAAAGACAAGTGGAAATTTGTCTCCTCCAGAAAATAACAGCTGTTTAGAAAACAGGTGTGCCACTGGCTCTCTGACAAGTCGCTCAGGAGGGAGTGGAACTCCTCTTTACACAGCCTGGAAAAAGATTCTCTGTGTGGTTTCAGTGTGGTGCAAAGAGTGGCAAAAAATTGATGTTATTAGACTAGCCATAACTAACAAGAAAAAGTAAGTAGCCCATGCCACATTTTTTTCAGCAGATGCCTCAAGTTTTAGTGTTTTTCTGACTTTGTAATGACCTATGTGTTACATGAAACTACTATCTCTTTGCCGCCTAGCACTATCAAGATAACTCCTGTGCAAAAGTACCTGAAACTAGGAGAGGAAAACAACTGCTAAAAGAAACAAAACAAAACACAACTCCATCCAAGAAAGCAAATTTTTGAAGCTTAGAAAATTCAGCATTCCTCAAGTGCTCATAAATGAATTTCAGAGTTTAAACAAAGAGTGGAAAGGGGATGTTCACCTGTACAAGGTTAGATTTGAGAGGCAAAGTCCAAATAATTGTACTTTTTGAAAGAGCAGGAGCATGCCGCAGGGTGGGTACGCATCTTGGAAAGAGAAACTTCACATAGTTTTATGTATTACTTAGTAAAAGCTACATGTTGAAAGCCGAAAAAATAAAATCGGTAATGATAATTACTGTCATTGTATTAAACCAGTAAGTAATTATTGAATTATCAGAAATTGCTTTACCACAATGTCTCCTTTGATTTCCAGGTAGGCCTCATCAGTGGAATCTGTATGATTGTCGGTACAATCATTGGCTCAGGTATCTTTGTTTCTCCAAAATCAGTTCTTGCCAATGCTGGAGCTGTGGGTCCTTGTTTAACCATCTGGGCAGCCTGTGGAGTGCTTGCAACATTAGGTAAATGAGACAACAAACAATATGAATCTTCGCTTCAATCTTTTTATCTACTGCTTCTGCATAATACTCTTATTTCACAAATTAGCTAATAGCACCTAGACCGAAATCTATCATATCCTGGTAAGTGTAGCAGTGCTCAGGCAAAAATTTTAAATATGTGCTGGTTATAAAAGATAAAATTTTGAAATCGTAAAGCACATTTTCAGTTCATTTTGAAAGCAAGTTTTAGTTTTGCTTATTCATCCACTAACTGCAATAAAGAGAATACTTTTCTACTTAAATCACAGACAAAATGTGAAATTTACTGGTAGTGAGGTTGGTAATGATACTATTTTTCTGCTTGTGTAATTGTATAAATCTAACATTCTATCACCTGAAAATTTAGCACTAAGCACCTCAAAATATTTCATGAAGTAAACAAAACCAGAATTCCTTGGGCCTTGAGTCAGATACACAGCATACGCAAACAATGTTTTAAGCAAGTTGCCAGCTACAGCAATAAATCCAGAAATGCCACTGTACTTTAAAGCTGAGCTTAGTAGATGTTTTACCTCAAAATTGTGCAGCAAGTCCATTTTTTTTACTCAGGTTTCCAAAAGGCAGGTCAGCCACTGCAGTTGTCACCTGGATGCTTCTTACAGTGTTGGTTTCGTAACGAGAAATCCAATATGAAACCAGCATGTCTGTACTATATTTCTGAAGTCTGAAACACCAATTGTAGTTAATTCTGGACTGTAACTTCATAGTTTCATTATATTTTTTCCAATTGCTCACAAGTAAACAAAATATAATTTTGCATATACAGTAAAACGTACAGAAACATAAGACTAATGATGCATTGCATATACTTATTTCCTTAACTATTCTACCTATTAAAAAGTGACAATCTGTTCTAGTCACTGATAGCTAAAGAAGTCTATAAACTAAAACAATAATAAATGCTCTTCTTGTTATTCAGGTGCACTTTGTTTTGCTGAGCTTGGCACAATGATCACAAAATCCGGGGGAGAATACCCTTACCTTATGGAAGCATTTGGCCCAATTCCAGCATTTTTGTTCTCTTGGACAAGCTTAATCGTCACAAAACCCAGTTCGTTTGCCATCATTTGTCTCAGCTTTGCGGAATATGCGTCGGCTCCTTTTTATCCAGGTTGCGATCCACCCCAAGTTGTCATCAAGTGCCTGGCAGCAGCTGCCATTGGTAAGATTCGGCCTTTTTAAAGAAAGAGGCGAGATCCCTAATTGCAAAGTGATTTCCATTCAGCCCCATCAGTGAGTGCATTTCCGCCCACTACAACTTCAGTAGGTGAATTGTCATTAAGACACCAGTGACCCTACACTGAAAGCAACAGTAAACTTTGGAAGATGGGACAGCCAGTCCCTCCCACAAGAACTAATTCAATAACACATAAGAAGGATAGGTTTAAAAATGGTTTGTTCCTAGTCTAAGTTTCTTTCATTCTTTATTAAGACAGATACAGCTGTGTAATGAATGCTTATCTCTAGCAGAAAACGAAGAAAAATTAAGTGTGGAGATGTTTTTTCTGTATTTATCGGAATGCTGTGCAACTTCAATATTTTTTTTTTATTAAAGGTACTATAAAAATCTAATTCGGAAAACTGTTTTTCCTCACTATTTTAAAAGTTATCTAGTGTTTTTAAAAACCTGTATCAATAATATGGACAAACAGTGGGAGGAAAAAGCAGTACAGTAAGGGCGGGGGGAAAGAGGCTTTAAGAGGCAACTTTTCTTCAATTCTGAAAAACTCAATACAGAAATTAATAGATTTCTTTCCTTTAGTTATAATTACAATAGTGAATTCACTGAGTGTGAAGCTGGCAAGCTATCTCCAGAATCTTCTCACGGCTGCTAAAATGATCATTGTCATAATCATTATTGTAAGTGGAATTGTTCTCCTTGCACAAGGTAATTAGAAATACTTTACTTGCAAAAATTACTTTAGCTTCTGCTATGTCAACTATAAAATTTTCCACTGAGGGGTGGGTGGGAAATACAACACTACAGAACAATTAATAAAAACTGGTATTAACTGATTTTAACAGATGTTTCAAAACATGAAACAGATGTTCAAATGTTTCTTCATCTGATGGGGATTAAAGGAATTAATTGCAACACTGATCAGTGATCTACATCTTGTTTGCAGGAAAAACTGAAAACTTTGAAGATTCTTTCAAAGACAGTAAAATTTCTATTAGTTCTATCGTTTTGGCATTTTATAACGGACTCTGGGCATACGATGGATGGTAAAGTATCTTTACTAATCACTAATATGGACAGATTTAGATTTACATTTATGTTCCACATACAACATTTATATTTAACACTCAGAAGAGTGCTTTCCAGAATTATTTTCCTAAGAATAAACTTAGTTACTGGCAGGAATATTTACCTTAATCTCTGCCACATTCCACTAAGGAATTTACATGTTTCATTTCCTGAAACTAGAGGGAATATCAGTTGGTCTACAGCTCTGTTGGCACAAATTTGATATCAAAGTCTGATCCATTAATGCTATTCTTCAATGTTCAAACTCTAGAAGTTTGCATGTAGAGTCATATTTCGGAAGGAATTAAGAATATAAATCTTAATTTACAACACAGCAAGTTCCATTTAGATGCTTAAAACTGAATTTATTTTTAAATGTGTTACTCTTTCAGGTTCTATTTCCAAGCTTGAGTGTCTCACCTCAGGCATGCAAGTCTGCAATTCAGACGCTCACCTAGAATTTCTATGGCAGCAGGGAAGCTGGTGCCTAAATAACTATTTCAATATGTAACCACCAGGCACCGATGTTTGAAAATCAGCTTGTTGAACTGTAAATACTAAACTCCTCCTCACATTTTCAGAAGTGGATGAGCAAAACACCAACCAACCAACCAATCTTGTTTCAATCTGATCTACGTGCTCTAGCAAAAATTATAGTTCCGATAAGCGGAATACTTTAGAAGGTTTTCACTAGTTTTCTAGACAATATGACTTACAGAGCAACTGTGAAACATTAGCAGACTTGCTCTAGTCCCTGCAACAAGCACATTTGTGCCTTTCTTTGAAAAGACTCAGATACTGCAAAGCTTGAAGTTCAAAGGCAATCCTGTAAATTTGAGATAAATGTCTGCCAAATTTTCATTTTGTTATCCCGGGATATTTTTATCCAAGAACTAAGACAATCTCATTTCAAAATCTCGGATCTTCTAAAACTGTGAGGAGGACCTGATAATGGAGGAAAAGGTGGTGAATCAAGAGGCTGACATTTGGATAAGCTGCTCATAGTTTTTTTGTCCTGCAGTTTTACCACTTAAAGATTGGTTGTACCATTTTTTAACTGAAAAGGTAAAAAACAATAACACAAGAAATAACACTTGACTCCATAATATATTAGTATTTCAACACATGACTGCTAATAACATTGTATGATAGTTTTTTCTCCTTTCAGGAATCAACTCAATTACATCACAGAAGAACTTAAAAATCCTTACAGGTAAAAACTATGTAGGAAAGCAGTGTTTCTAATGACAAAAATCAAACACTTGATATTTTTGTACAAGCAGGCATATATTTTGGTTTGTTTTTAAAAACAATGGTTATTCAAGGTTTGAGCACTGACAAAGATAATTAACCTCTTTTACTTAACTTTGCGTAAGTTTGTAGTTTTCCTTTTTAAAATCCTGTTTTCCATGGTTAGACAATAAAAAAATGTAAATACACCTAAAGATCATATGGGGAAAAGTAAGAGACCACAGTTTACTATGACAGCTCTCTGAGTGATATGGCAATGCTGACAGAGTCTTACTTTTGCATTCTTCAGAAACCTACCGCTCTCTATAATTATTGGAATCCCCTTGGTTACAGTTTGTTATGTTCTGATAAACATTTCGTATTTCACCGTAATGACTTCAACAGAACTCCTGCAGTCCCAGGCAGTTGCTGTGGTAAGCCACTTTATTTTGTAATAGAGCATCTGGAGAAGGCTGTGTGCATTAAAATATCTTCAGCAGTAACAGGACCAAAAAAGCAGCTGTAAATTTTCTTAAGATACAATTAATTTCTGTCTAAGCTGCCAGTGTCACCTTTCCCCCCATAATCTAAAATTTATTTCAGTAATGCTTAATTTAAACAATAGTTCTGTCATACCCCAAGGAAAAAAAGTGGAAATGAGAGTAATGTATTCTTCAGCTAACATTTTGTAAACTCTGCAGCTCAGAGTGTTTTCCATAGGTACTGAAAAGACGGAAGGAAAAATAACATGTGACTGCCACTTTGCCCTTTTCAGTGTTTCCAGTATTTCTAAGAAATAAGCACAAGCAAAATAGCAGTAGATCAAAGCTGCTTGTTCTGGAGATAACAGCAAATAGTCCATAATTCACTTCCTCCTTATTCTTGCTTTTTTGCTTCACAAAGCTAAGGAAGATCCTTTCTACATTATTATAAGACATACTAGTACAGGCAAAATTAAAGATCGTATAAATTTCTAAAAATCTTACCAAACACACCTGCCCCTTCAGTTCCACTCAGTAAGTTTTCCGTGGGACACGTGCCTCTGAAACAACTGTTGAGAGGTCATGCAGAATGTGTCCTAATGTTAGTTTTTGGGGAAAACAAACTGTACATGACATGGATGCAAAACACAGTGTAGCACAGTGAGGAAGTACACTCACAGCAAAATACTTAAGAATGTTAAAAAATAAAATCTTCTAAAATGTAGAACTTTGGTGCATTTTCAGCATCTTGCTTGCATTAAGAGGTAGAGCAATGTATATCATGTTATATCCTAAGAACCAGTTCTCTTCAACGTGCCCCTAAACTTACAATCTGTGCACAGCACCCATCAGCTGGCACTCAACTCATCAGACCAAATTCACATCAAAATCTGCGAACTGCCACTGCGCGGCAGAAAGGCAGCGTGGCAAGAGGAGAGCGCTGTGTAAAGAGGCCTGCACGTCTCTAAGCAGACATTGTGCTTAGCACTGATGAGTGTCCTGCTACTGGACAAAGAAATACCACTGATATTCTGCTTGTGCATTTGCTGAAAAAAGGTAACCACTCTCCCAACTAAAAATCCAAAACCTGCCTGTCAAAAAAGTTTTAATTCAGATTTATTTACAGTACATCAACATACCTACATTAGATCCAATCCGCCCTGCAGTAACAGCTGACGTACCGCGGTACAGGTGACATCTGAAGGGCACTGAACGACCGTAGCGTGTCCTTGACTCTCACCCCGTGGCGCAGGTTGCGGTGCCGTCACTGTGGTTGTTGCTCCTTGTGCGCAGGCTGAGAGCAGCTGGGGAACGCGGGGCGCTCTGCTGCAACGTTATCTCGCTTTTTGTTTTGCAGATGCGTCCCTAAACCACAGGTCTTTAATAGAACTTAATTTTTGTGTATTTTTTACATCTGTCTCCCAATGTTTCCTACAGATGCTGCATCGCAAACACCATGAAAACGATATTCCACTCTTTATAGAGTAGTTCATTAATTAATCCGACCCTTCATTTGGTAAAACATTCTTTTAAAAAGTATGCAAAATATACAACATATGTTTTTATTGGTAACATACCTTAGATACCCATTCACTGTACTTTCAAAGAGGCTCTAACATTACCAAATATACCAAATGGTAGCCAAAGTGACAAAAATTATTCATTTTAATCCCCTATCCCAGACATTTGGAGATAGAATCCTTTATCCAGCCTCCTGGATAGTTCCTCTATTTGTGGCCTTTTCTACAATTGGATCTGCCAATGGGACCTGTTTTACTGCAGGCAGGTAAGCTCCCATTCTAACTATCTTTTTAAAAAAATTAAAGGATAGAAAAAATTATATATACACATTTATGTATTGACACACATATAGACGTTCTTCTGATCCAAATGTACAAAATGTAATTAAAAAGTACCTGCAAATTTAACTATAATGTTTTATTTTCAAAAAGAAGCAGTGGCTATGCAAACTTGAAAAATTAGAAAATAATGTCTCATTCTTAATTCAAAGCAGGGATAGCACAATAGTTTTTTTCCACCTCTCATCAACTTTAAAGCTAAGAATTAAACAGTTAAAATTACCAGAAAGAACGTGACTACACAGTAATGACAAATATAAGAACTGGAAAGATAAGCAATTCTTTTCTATCCGTTGCTCAATGCTTCCATTCACTATTGAAAATATTTAAAATTTCAGCTCCATCTGAATATGATAGGGCTGTAAAGACCGATTTTTTTGACAGAAAGTTGGCAACGTAGCTTTTTGATATGAAGCAAATTAAAAAGAGAATATTTAATTAAAAGGGACACAGCAGCTTTTTTTTTTCCCAAAAAATTTAAAATTCAATGTGCAAACTAATGTTTCTGAAATTATTTTCACATTCACTGCTTTAATACTGGTTATTTCCCTTATTTCAGTCTAGTACAATATTCCTTAAATCCCACTACGTATCAAAGGAAATACTGATGAAGATGTAGCCACATAATAAAACAAACCTGAAAATATTTTTTTAATTAGTAATGCAATTTAAATCTAGGTGCCACACTAATGAGATTGCCTTGTTTTTGTTTTGTCAGACTTGTTTATGTTGCAGGTCGTGAAGGGCACATGCTAAAGGTTCTATCCTACATTAGCGTTAAGCGTTTAACACCAGCACCTGCTATCATATTTTATGTGAGTATTTTAAGTACACAAAAATTATCAACAAAAATTCTCCAGTAATACATGCTTTCACAATTTCTTACCAGCAGTCTTGACACATATCGTTGACTATCGAGACAAGAAAATTGCTACATACATACTAGGAAAAAAAGACTACATAAAAACCCCCCAACTTCTCCCTGTGAACAGTTTCATTCCAGAACTGGATTTTAAAATAAAAATGTTTTTAAGGATCCACAGCATGAAAACAAATTAAAAAAATTAAATGAATTTAAAAAATTAAATTACTGATAAGCCTTAGGTAAATCCTTTATTTCACAGGATGCCTGGAAGCAAGCTTTCACTACACTGCTTCCTCCCTGTGAGAATGCATTTACATCTCATAAAAAAAAAAAATCCATTCAGTAAATCCATTTAAAAACAGATCTAGAATCTTATTATATTTATATATTTTACCTATTTATCTTCAAGGCAAAACATAATCAATTCAAAATTCAATTGCTCTGTCAACTCCCAATAACTTTAATAATCTAAAAATACATTTAGTATCTTCACTTTCTCCAAGATACTACATCAACAACAAACCAGATTAACACATACATATTTTAAGTCTTTTGACTTAAATTGGAATTAAGATTGCGCACAAAAATAAACGCATGTTGGCAGGATGTGGACACCCCCTTTAATGGTCCTGCAATACACTTACAAACGTTTCAGAAAAAGCATTCCCAGGTTGCCCTCTGGGACACTGTGACCAGATGCCCATCCTGAGACACACGTAACATTCACCCGTCTTTTATAACAGACCATACTGATTTTTGTTTTCATTTTTAGGGGGCCGTTGCTATTATTTATATTATCCCTGGTGACATTGACACACTCATAAATTATTTTAGTTTCGCAGTCTGGATATTTTATGGTTTAACCGTATTTGCACTCATTGTTATGAGGTTTACCAGAAAGGAACTCAAGAGACCAATCAGGGTAAGTTCAGCATTCGGGACAGTTTTTCCTCCACTCCCATAAACACCGAAACAGGAACTCATCCTAACTATTTGGATATTTAAACACCATCCTCAGGCAGACAACTCCTTTTTCCCTGCCCCCCCTCACCTGAAATCTAGCCATTTATTTGCAGTTTTTCCTCTTTGTTCCAATTTTGCACTAGGACAGAGCTCACAAGGACTGGGAGAAGATCACACAAGGTTTATTTTTACTTGCACAGACCATGGGCACAAGCCAGATTTTCAGGGATGTGACATTGCAGTCAGCAGACTGCCACTGACAGAGCACCCAAAATAACACCCAGATTCACTACACTGTAGTCAGGTCCCACATCATTAAAATGCAAATTTTTACACGCAATTTGTAGTATAGACAAAAAGGTCTTGCTCACTGATTTAGCAGAACAGTTCTTCCCTATCCATATTCCTGCTACTCTTTCAATTGCCCCATCCAATTCCAGAAATTTTAAAAGGAAAAACTGTGTAAAGCACTGAAAATATCCTTTCATGTATGAAACTTCTGTAAGAACAGGAAAAGAATGACCAACTAATTGTGTGCATTGTATCTTGCAGATACCCATCATCATTCCAGTCTTAGTGACATTAGTCTCCATTTTACTGGTGTTGGCACCAATCATCAGCACACCTGAACTGGCCTATTTGTACTGTGTTTTATTTATACTTAGTGGACTTATAGTTTATGTACTTTTTGTTCATTTTAAATTCAACTGGCCCCAAAAAATATCAAGTAAGTATATCTTACACAGCCAGCTCCAGATTCAACAGAACATTGCTAAGCTTTAGATTAATTACCATAATGAAGCTCATTATATGCTCCATCCCATCTAAATCCCATGAGCAGGGTGTGGAGGGAGGCAATTTCCCAGAGGGCATATAGCGAGCTTTACTAAAGATTGTACTTTACTCCTTCCTTAGGGGAAAAAAAAAAAAAAGTGTCCGACTTCAGGAAAAACAAAATTTAGTTCACAAAAAAGCACTACATCACTGCTGTAGCACAGAGAAACGGACTTTTAAGATGAATAGAATTATTTTATCTGTAAGTTAGGTTTTTTCCGATTGCCCGTATTTCAAAACATTACTTCAGCCATCAACTGAAGATTAGCAGACATACATTCTTATGCCACAAAATACTGTGCTTTTAGCTCAGGTCATCGATTTTACTATACTTACTAAAGAAAATGTTAACAGCATTAACACCAAAAATAACCACAGTGCTTCTGAGTAAATGAAAGCTGCAAGAACCCAGTGTGACCATTTATAAAACGGTTTTGCAGAGTCTCAAGAGAAACTCTTGGCAATTATCTCAGGGAAAACAGGATACACAGATATTTCTAAAAGGGAAAGTGGAGTCAGCTGAAGAAAACAGTATTACTAGTTCTACAGACATGAAATAGATCCATCATCTGTTTCTCGTGCCCCCTGGGATTATTAAATATATAATTGTCCAATTAGCAGCATTGTACTCTGCTAAAAGCAAGTTTAGAAACCCTGGCATGTTGCAGCTTGAATCTTAAGATTGTTTTTACTCTCCACCCCTTATTTTTTAAGTTTGAGATATCAACACAGAGAAGACGACTACTCACAAGGATATTTTTCTCACCTAGAAAAATAATATAAGTCTCAATAGAAATACTGTTCTCTCATAAAGCCTCTAACAATGACTTTTTTTCTCAGAGCCCATCACTATGCACCTTCAGATGCTTTTGGAAGTTGTTCCAGCAGAGGATGTTCCTGAATAAAACATTTTCTATGTACCAGGTTGTTTTTGAGTGCTATACTGGTTGAAGGAGATCCAACTTAGTTTGGCACACATTTATACTTTCTAAGTTGTTATGTTCATACTGGTGTATTATTTTCGCAAACACTTTAGTACTTGAAAAATAAGAATAAAAGATTTCTGAGTCCAGCAGAGCTGTTTTCATTGTTTGCTAATGTTATGGTATCTTGTTTTCTGCATTAAAGTTCCTCAAAACAAACAAGAGGAACTTTTCAATTATGAAGACGGCAAAACTTACCAGCACCACTGTCGAGATGCTTTTGATCACACTGCTAAAAGAATGAAGCAGCTCTTATTTACAGCATCATGTTCAACAGGCCACACAGAACGGACAAAAATAACACAAACTCAGGCTAACTCTGTTCTCAGTTGCTCAGACCAAACACTAGCTATCAAAAAAATGAAAGACTGTGGAAGTGAGAATCAAGTGAAAATGGAAAGCACAGTTGATGGGACAAGGCTGATATATTTTTTTTAATTAAAACAAGATTATACATCTCCAACACCATCCAAGTTACAAAGCAATGAGCAAATGCCGCAGAAATTATCCTCAGCATGAATGTGACTTTACAGAAGTAATATCATAATCCTAGAAACACTCTATTTGTTAACTGATGAATTAAATACAAGAAATAGATACTACATTAACATATAGATGCAAGCAGCTTTTACTCTCCTTGCCCAAGAAACTTATGGATTCTGGGTAACATTCTTTACTATTCCCTTGGTGCAAATGCATAAAGAAAGGAATTTTATCAAGTCACTTGTCAATATTTTAATGTGATTAATTTGAGAAAGACTGTTTATACTGGAAGCACAAAGTCTTCTCAACAACTTCTAAGCACATTCATCCTAAATATATAACACAAGAATAATAAGCAACTGGCTTAAGATCATAAGTTCATACTAACTCTAGCATAGCAAATTCAACTAAAGCAGCTATTTCTATTATCCTGCAGCCTCAAAGAAATAAGATAGAACTTTAGCTCCCATATACTTCATTTTGCATCTACCTACATGGAAAATAATCCCACAGATGCATTAAAAAAATGATGGGTTGTGATTCATTTGAGGATGATTTTGTTATTATAGTCAGATCCATGAAAATATCAGCTCCACGTGCAACCAGGGTAAAACAAAAGCAAAAAGAAAGTTAAGAATATCTAAGGAAGTCAATGGAGGGGGAAAAAAAAAAGTAATTATGTCATTACATATAAAGTGCTTACTTGCCACAGTGTTTTGTCTCAGTCACACTATTACAACTGCTGCTCCCCCAGCCCAGTTAGTAGAAACATCACTTCAAAGAGAAGGACTATAAGGTTCAGGGAAAGACCAAAGGAATAGAATAGTTTTGTATAAAGAATGAGTATCTACTACTGTTTTGAAGGCTGAAATAGAGATACCTGACTGGGGGACGACAGGAAAAATGATGATAAAAGTGCACAGGCAAAGTCTTAAAGTGACAAGAAAAGGGGAAAAAGCAAGCTATTTCTCCTATATCTTGAGGGTACAGGATTTCAAGCAGACAGAGCAGAGATGGCCTCAAAACACAGGAAATAGTGGTTCTTAACAAAAAATGCTGACCACTGAATTCCTTAGTGCAGGAGCCATGTTAGAAGTTGACATCAGTTTCAAAATACAACTAAACTAATTCAGCTAAGAATCCACAGAAAATCTCTTGCTCATGAAAACTCAAGATCAAAAGTTGCTTGAGGCCAGAAGAATATTCTTGGAACGTTATTGCTACATTTTTTTACACTGTTCTTTATAGACTGCTAAGAACATATGGTTAAAACCAGCTTTTGCTTCTACCTCATATAAGGTGTCTTTTCAAACAAAAATTACAGATAATTTGTGTCTTTTAAATAACCCACTAGATTTATCTACCAGCAGAAAAATGATCTTACATTATATTTAGATAGCAGGTAAGTGAAAGAAGAACAAAACACAAAGGCAAACATCCTGCCCCATCGCTTTTTCTTTCAATTAGGTGATTTGACAATCTTCTATTTGCATCACAATGCAAAGCAAGACCAAAATACAGTTACATTAGCTATTTCCTTAAGTACTTCTACAACAATTACAGCTTTGCAAGTACCTGTACTCAGGTGAAGGTTATAATTGACCTCCACTGTAGTCAGGTTCTCAACAGCACTCATTTTTTTTTAACCATACATTAACAATTGCAACTGTTTGTCACATGGTGGTTTTCCACTGGCATCAGCAATATTCTTAAATATTCAGAAAGGTGTAGCTTTATTATATGCTAATACTAGAAAAACTATAACTGAAAACAAATCCTGAATCTGCTATCATAGGGCTTGTTCCGCACCAGCTGCACAGCAGTTAGTGACTACGGTGAGCTGCACTGTACAGTATTTCATAGCAAATCAACTTATTTCTAATCAAGCAACAAAAATTGCCATTGGAGTTGAGGCATCATTTCTTGATGCAGAACTGACAAACGTGATGATCGCCAACAAACTGACACTGTATGAACATGAGAGACATGGCAGAACAATTGACAGGGCATCAGGATTTGAGAAACTTCAAAACTTAGTATTGCTAACACAGCAAATTCACTCAGATAAAATTATCTAGAAGCTCTCTAATTACTAATAAACTCAACTGCTTCACAACTCAAATTTAATCTTTAGATTTTACTGTTTGGATGGCACACATACATATGTACACATTATCATTACAGCAAATAATTTTGAGGTCCAGGCACTGGAAAACATGCACAATGTTCATCTATGGAGTATTTCTTCAGATTCTCAGAGCCATAAGGTAAGTAGTTGGTTCACTATTATCCTCATAAAATTAAAGACAGTTCTGTAACTTGTTTGTTTAGCTTTATCAATTTTAGTGGAAATACTCATGCAAGAGACACTATTTTGAAGCATAATTCTTAGAGGAAAAAGATCTGTCTCCGAATTAATCATCACTTTCTGTTCCACTGTCTTCTGAGGAGTCAACCAATTCTTCAGTCACTGCATCAGTGCAATGCAATTTTTTATTACCTAGAAGTAATTAGCAAAGTGTAATGTATATAAGCAAGAAAAAAAGAGAGCTTCAGAACAAATATGTAGCAATATTAAAAACAAACAAAAAAACCCCACACACTTTATACTACAAACTAGACCAAAACACTAAAAACTACTTTTTGTCTGTGCTATTCTGATAAAAAATACCGTGCTGCCTATAGTTTGCTATTAAGGATCTTCTTGTCTGTTTTCAGAGAATTTGAGCACACCAGCGAAGTGTCACGTATCTCAAACAAATGAGTATTTCAGATAAAGCCTATGCAAAAATGAGGATGTTAATAATTTTACTCATGATAAACACTGACTCATTCATCCCTTACCAACTGGAAAAGGGCTTTTATCTTCGAAGTCTTCCCAGTGTTCAAAATCAAAAGACACATGAGGATTCTGTTGAGAAAAAACAGTTTGAAATATCCGTACTGACGCAAAGTCAGTATGTTCAGAACATTCAATAATTCTCAAATTAATTTTCACTTCACCTTGTTCTTCAGTAATTTGCACCACACTCCTTTATTCTCCTTCACAAGAACAATAATAACCTCCGTTTCCTTAATCACACAGGTAGACTTTTCTGCAAGTATATCTCGATGTAGCTCCATGTAAGCCAAATAATGTTTGTCTCCTGAACAAGCACTACATTATAAAAAAGTTGAAAAAAATTAAATGCAAGCTGACAGTCGAATATTTTGTTAATTATACTTACATTTCTTAAACCTACCTGAAAACTACCTTCTTTTCAGAGAACTCACATTTACAGTCAGCTACACTTGCTATTTTTACCTTCACTGTAACAGTCTCTTCATTTTGAAACCACTTTATTTCTGGATTAAAGCTAAAATAAAGAAAGTTTAATTGGATTTTTTCCAAAATAGACAACTGATTTTCAACATCTGTAGGCGTACTCAGCCACAATAATTTGTCACTGAATAGCAGTGTCAGGAAAGCACGTGATAGGAGGTCAGCCAAGCTTGCCGCAAAAGTGCAGTGATCTCAGTCGTTGGAGGAGCACATCTACTAGTTCACGTGGGGACACACACTACATTAACTTTTATATCCAAAGGGATTAAACCTACTCCTCATTTAAGGATGGTGTCAGTTTGATTTTGTAATGACAAAGGGAAAGGTAAGAGTAGCAAGACCAACCTCTGAAAGACAAAACTAACCACAGGCACAAACACTCATTTCTCATCAAGGTTTGGCAGTTCACATTCAAAAACAAGCATGGGAACGAATCACTCTGAATTTTTGTACCATTTACGCTGATGCAGGGTAGAGTCTTCTGCTTCCTTAGTTTGAGCTACATCATCTAAAAATAAGAAATCCAGAAAATCTTATATTTATCTCTACTATAGAAAACAGATACTTCTAGAATACCCCAGTACCATCATAAAAATAACTTGCTCACAATCAAATTACTACTGCAAGACTGTATTTGGAATTTATATTGGTACTTCCTATTTGGAAAGATTTAATAAAGTCCACAATTAAACTGAGAATTTTAACTAAAAAGAGTATTATAGTTGGTATAAGAAAATTTAAAAATCCACCAAAAATGCAAAGTTTTCCAGGTCAGGCAGAGGTTTTCCCAGTTTCAAGACAGGGAAGAAACAAATAATATTGATATTACCATCACAGCTTGAAAGATGACACGACAGTCACTCTACTACACCAGGACAAAAAGCCTCCCATGACAAGCACTGCAGGATCTCATTTGACTCCTGTCTGCTGCAGCTTTTTAACCCCTCAGCTTTCATTGCTCCAAAGTCACGTGCCAACTGCTGCCACATCATCCTCTGTGCCCCTTCTGTGACCAACAAAGCCACGTGCTTTTAAGCCTCTGCTGACAACATCCTTGACCATTAGATTAAAAAGGAAAAAAGAAAGCCATTTTCTACCACCTTGAATCTTAGGGAAAAAAAAAAAAACAAACCTCCCGGACAATGACGCCATTACCTCATATTTGAAGAGATTTCAACTTCCTTAAACCCTATGGCTTTTGACAGCAAAATGCTCACCCTTTCTGCAGGAGAAATTTCCTGCTCACACATTCCGTTCACAGCCAAACAATTTCAAGTCTCTCAAGGACAGAATTTCCCAAATAGTAATTCAGCTATATTGCTAGGGCTTACTCTCCCAGCCATTTGCAGGCTGCTAACTATAAGGTATTTGTGGCTTATTGCAAACATGAGCTATATGGTGCTATTCTGTATACTCAGAGAAGACCGCATTTGGTAAAATTTATTTTTAGGGTGACATTGAAGCACCTAACTTTAATTAAAGCTTCAAATTTTTTTTTTTTTTTAAATTATGAAAAGGTTTACCACATGGATGATTCCCAGATGTAATTTCAGAAGAATTACAGTTCTCGGTAGAATTTTCTTGTATTGACATATTCTGTGGATTGGATGCATCCTCTGGACCAGCTGTATTCTCCTTTATGCTTCTGAACACAGAAAGAGACATTTTTAAAAGAACAGGTTTAAATATGTTTAATATTTAAAGGATTCCTAATCATAGATAATAAAATTTAACGGAATTTGAATTCAGACTCCATATTTTTATGATAAACTCTACTATCTGCATCAAGTATTAGTGCAACATTTCCTAGAATTGGTATTTTTCTTTCCATGATGGTTCTGTAGCTAAAGCATAAAGGAAAGCAGACGTATCACAAACACTATTGTCTCTGTGTTGAAATGAAAATCGCATTCAGTAATATTAATCACAAAAATATTCAGTTAAAATTAAATACCTTTTTTTCTAATAATATATATGCTGAAAAAAAATTGTCAAACACTTACAAAGGTTTCAAGTACTTTGCATTATCTAATACTTTCATGTGTTTGCACAGCTTCTGAAGTTGCGTTATATGTTCCGGATTGTCAGTTCCCAGACCTGTAGACAAAATCTCAGACCGAACGTTGTATTCATTGACAGATATCTTCAAACCTGGAAGCCTGGTAACCTGGACCTTGAATTACAAAACATACTAAATGGAAACCACAGTTCATAAACTGCCTCTCTCCAACTCTAAGCTGTTCTTTAAATAAAACTTTAAACATACCTTCATTTATTTATACCTGTAAGCAATTAGTTTTCTCTGATTTTCAAACAGGAACCTACCCACATTTAACTGTTTTCAAAGTATCACCATCTGTTTCATTGTGATAACATCAGGAAAAAATTATTCACTGAAAGGGTTATAAAGCACTGGGACAGGTTGCCCAGGAAAGTTGAGTCACTATCCCTGGAGGCATTTGAAAGACGTAGATGTGGTGCTTAGTGACACAGTTTAGTGGTGGTTTAGTGGTGGACTTGGCGGTGCCGGGTTAACGGCTGGTCTTCATGATTTTAAAGGTCTTTTCCAGCCTAAACAATTCTATTATTCTGATCAAGAAAGTTAAGGAAAAAAGCTTAGAAGAGTTTTTTAATTTGCAGGAAAAATTAGGATAAAGCTAACTCTAAACTAGTGCAAGAACCATAAAAGACAGCAAAGACTTAGAAATATAAACAGAATAAATTTAGCCTAGTATCAGAGGTCTTAGATATCAGCAAACAATCTTGCAGGATCAAAGTTTCAGTCTTTCAGAGGAATGTGTGACAAACTACAGAACTGATTTTACAAGACAAAACCCTGAAAAATAGTACTTCCAAAATATACTTTTGTTATTAACTTTGTGGAATAGGCTGGATGACACTTATAATTAATGTGGTGCTTTGTAACTGGTGCCTATTCAGATTTCAAGTTCAAGTTTTCCTCAGTCATGTATTCCATCTATATACAAACACGCATGTTCATCACAGAATGGTTGAGGTTGGAAGGGACCTCTGGAGATCATCTTGTCCAACCCCCTTGCTCAAGTAGGGTCACCTAGAGCCAGCTGCCCAGGGCCACCTCCTCATGGCTTCTGAGTATCTCCAAGGATGGAGACTACAACCTCTGAGCAACCTGTTCCAGCGTTCAGACACCATCACAGTAAATTAACCAACAGTATTACGTAAATACCATGTAGAATAAAAACTAAAGTAGGAACAGACAGAAGGAAAGAGAAGAATGGGTGCTCTTGTTATAAAGGAGTTTAGATACAAATATTTTGTAATGCTACAATTCTATACCTACCATTGGGTCAACCCAAGCTGTATTTCCCAAGGTAAGTACTATTTTTGCTTCGTGTAGTTTTCCTTTAATTTTGTAATCAATATAATGAGTTACCTAGGAAAAAGAATTTTTTGCTGCACTTGAGAAGTATACCAACATAACTCTACAGTTCTTTTAATTATAAAGAAATGATCTGAGCTTAACAGTCACAGGGTATTCAACAAATAAAACCAGTTTCGAGTAAACTAGTGAAATACTTCCACTTTAGTGTGGGTTAAAATAGAATTAGCTTTTAAGGAAGGAGCTTCCTGAATGGTAGAATATTCAAACATAGGTCAATATACAGAGGCTACCCTTTCCCTGCTATGCCCCACAGATTCAAAAGCAGCAATAACATGTTCTGGAAGAAGCCATCTAAATCACAGAAGAAAACCCCCAAAATTTCACTTTATCATTTTGTAGGAAAACAAACAACACTGACTTCTTAGAATCTGGTCTAATAGCAGATATTTATTGGCAATACTAACAAGCAATGAAATTTGATAACTAAATTTGCAGTTCATAACTGCTTTCTTGTAGAAAATAACACACAGAAATTAAAGAAGTTAAAGCAAATACCATGAAAAACATGACAAATATTACCTTTGGGTTCCATTCTATTTCATTATCAATGGGTTTCACTCTACAAACCACAAATTCCACAGCCTGAGGTGGCAGACACTGAAACCTTGCAGGTAAGTGAAGCAGTCGATAGTTCTGAACTTGACTTGTTCTGCCTTCATCTATATATTTAATTTTGACATTAAAGAACAAATTTTCCTCTTCTTTTGGGGAAATCTCTACTACCTGAACCCTTCGAACAGTAGGCAAGGAAACACAGAATTATTATTCATATAATCAGTTGGGGAAAAAAAAAATTACTCTTTAAAAAATGGTATTTTCATACCAAAATATGTAACTGTGCGCATGTGGGTAGTCATTCTGCTCTCCATTCAGTAACTCAGAGTATGTGATTGCTTTTTAAAGAGTGATCTGGATAGCAGTGATTTTTTTGCTGGCTTTGGGTGTGGGTTGACTTTTTTTAAAACTAAACAGTGGAAGTTTTACATTAATTTATATAAAAAGCGCACGCAAATAATATTTTAAAAAATAACACTTTTACCTGTGAAAAAGCGTTTCCTCACATAATCCATACAACGCTAGCTTCTCCACATTTTCAACAGAAATCTTACTACCAGGTTTCTTAAAATACTGATTAATTTCTTCAGCAAGAATTGTATATTGGTCCTTTTGTTTATCTACTATTCGACCAAAGTAGTTTGTTGCATTTACAATGTGGAGAGGCAGTATCTGAAAAAATAAAATACATTAGAAAAAAGGAGGACTGGATGATTTATTTAAATTAATGACAGGTAAGTTTTCATATTCAAGATGACCTACCTCTTTCTAGCCCAAAGAGGTGAGAGAGATGCTGCTGCATACACACATTTCAGAAGATTGTGAGTTATTATTAAATTATTCAAAAGACTACTAATTAAAACTAACTGCCCATAGACCAGTCAACAGTGGACATGGATTTACAGAGCAAGAACTGCTGGGTCTCGGTGGTATTCCGCTTAAATGAACACCAGTGAACTATAGTACTACCTGTCCAGCTATGAACCACGAAGGCTTTCCACACTGTTCAAGTTTAATTTTAGGTGTTCTCCAACCTTACAGTGAGTTTCCGTAGAACTGGCTGGGGAAGCATGAGGCCTTCACTCTTTTTGCACTAAAATTACTTAAATAAAAAACTATGAGTACACTACTATCAAGACCAATGCATAAAATACGGGGTGCACTCCATGCAAAGCGTCACAGCAGGAAGACGTACTGAGATACAGCCAGGTGTATGAGGCCAGACAGGATAGTAAGAGAACCAGAAAGATAATTTCCACTTAATAAAAAGCTTAAAAAAGCACAATGCGACTCGAGATTCTTAAAGGCAGAAACACACTGGGTTCCAAACAAAATGAAAGTGAATGCTTATCAAAGTGATAACTGATTTGTAAGACACACACCCAGAAGCACAAGTAGATGAGGAAATGGTCCGGAGTGCAAGTTTCTAACAAGAGTGTCCTGAAATCTCTCCCAGTCTCAGGCACTGAAACTGGATACATGTAGTTTGTCAACGGGTTTGAACTCACACCTACGAACAAAAGCTTATTTACTAGGTAGAACTGGAGTGATACCAAGGAATCCACCCAGTTCTCTTTATTTTCCATTCTCACAAACTATGACTTTTGGGAATGGGTAACACCCTTTAACTATGTGACCTGAAGGCACCTGAATTCTGCAAAAGACGGGACAGGAAGAAGGCAGCAGCAGCTCATCCAAACAGAGGGCATCCGGCGCTTCTTAGACCCACGTGCTAGCTTTGGAAGGAAGCACCAATGTTTATACACTCGCCCTCAGCAATCACCATCCAACAAGGAGACAAGAGAGACACTATAATACTGCTGAGACACTCCAGTATAGAAGGGACTGAAAAGCCAGGCAAAGGGAGCTGGAGATACAAACTGTTACTGGGATGTGGAGAATTACCACAGCAAAGTCAACTCAATAACTATGAAGGTTTAATGACTCTGAAACTATTATTAAAAAAAAAGTACAATTAGAACAGCACTCTGTACGAAAACAATTTTAAACAAGCATTGATACCTTAGTAGGAAATAACTGTTTCAATATAGAAGATAAGGGAGAAGCTGTATCCTATTTTCTGTGGATACTGCAAATGAAGATACTAGTTTCAAATGACAAGGCTGGAATATGCTCATTTTTCAGCAAGGTTGCATGAAAATGTCAGCTAACTAAAAATCCTCACTTCCAACAAAACATGCATCATCTTCCACTTCACTTCAAAATATTAGTTTGTGTTCCCTATACAATAAATATAACTGAAGTTTATAGGCACTTTAACCTATGTTAATTTCAGTATATGGTCTCAATTTATAGAGGGAAGGAATAGAAAGAACACAAACCCTCTTCCCACAGAACGGGAATCTTCAATGCAGAAGAAAATCTCAGGTAAACTCAATCACCCACAAAACAATTTCAATTCAAGCTGAGGATTAAGGGAAAATATGGCACACTTATTTATGCAAAGAGGAAAAAAGCTAAAAAATAAATATCCAAGAGATACAGTGTACATAATACAGTTATATTAATGTAATATGAAAAAATAAGTAATACGCTAAGTAGCTACTTAAGACCTGTCTTCTTGGTACCTAAAGCCAAGGTAAATAATAACAACTTACTGTCACACATCCAGGTGTTTGTATAATTTTATCGGGTATATTCTGGGGCACATCTATTTGTAAATTAATTTGATGACGATCTGGACACACTGTTCTATTCCTACATATCAAAAAAAAGTTTTAGAAAAGAGTCCTTTGTTTTCAGTTGAAAACTATTTTGATGTGACTTACAACAGCTTTAAACACTAACATTTCATCAGCCTTTCATATTCAATTTCTGTCTCAAATAGCACCAGTGCCTCTGGGGGTTAGACGGCAATGGCCAAAAAGCTCTTGGTGGAAGAGTTTACACAACAAAACAGAAAACACCAGAAAACTTGTTTCAGAATAAAAACACACACCAATACTGATTTTTTTCTTACTTGCAATAACAGTTATGTACAATAGAAGTCACACCTGAGAACACTTAAGCTTCCTCCTTCAGGCACTAATTACAATCCAGTTACACACAGCTCTGAAAAGTCATCATCTACTTACCCACTCTGGAGGGACAGGAGATGATATGGGAGAGAGAGAAGCACAAACCTTGTGCAGTTATGGTTACAATACTAATCAAAACAATGGCTTAAAGTTCCCTCAAGAACATCTAGGCAGGAGTTGTAATGAATTATGCGACTATGTCAGACTATGTATGATTTGTCTCCATAGAAAGGTTATTTTGTTTTCATAAAAGTACCTAAGAAGAGTGAAACAGATGCAACAGTGAACAACGACAACAACAAAAAATCATGAGCAAACCCCAGTTTGAATAAAAGCGTGCAACAGGAAAATTCATCAAGGAAGTAGAAGCAGCCATCATTTAGGGCACACAACGCCTTCCTGCATAAGTATGTGTGTCAAGAAAACTTGGTATTTTCTTACTTGCAAATCCCAAATGTTTTAAGATAGGCACACAGTGGCCTTGAAAGTTTCTTCTCTTCTTCAGCCTCTAGTACCTTGGCAGTAATATCATGGAGTTCTGGTGGTATTTCAGCTTCTGCGTGCTGCAAATAGTGCAGGATACCAGGTGCATGACATGCACTCTCTTCTGTTAGCAGAATGACCGACCTTGCCTTTGTATATTCCTGATCTACAGAAGAATCCTAAAAAAAAAAAAAAATTACATTTTTAAAAAGCTTTTACACATCCACCACTCAATAATAAAATCTAATATTAACTCATTAAAGATTTACTCAAACCTTTATCATATTACAGAAGTTGTCAGACAGGCTGTGTAGACGCTGACCAAAGATTCTTGGAGAGGGGAAACTGAAGTGTACAACGCAAGTTGCATCTGTAATTCCCAAAGGCTGCATGCAGTCATCTGTTAAAACTAAGCACATGTTTTATACACACATATAACTGCAATACTTTAAGCATGTGAAGTATTACCTTCCATTAGCAATGGCTGTTTTATTCTCCCTATCCATTGACTTAAGAACTGAGAAAAAGGTCTTTCACAAAACACTTACATAAGGCATTTATTCAGTCAATACACTTCATAAGCACATGGCAGAAACAGTCTCTGGTAATTCAGCATAACTCTATATCTCACTGCAGTATCACAGAATAAACAGAGCTGCCCACAGAAATTATTTCACAAAAGTTACAAAATACTTGAAGTAATGTAGAAATGCTAACACCTTTGTATGAACCTCTAAAGCAGATGTAATTTAGCAATCTTTTTGCTTTTGATGTACAAAATGGAAAAAAAAAAAGTTCGAAACTGGGCAAAAACCTTTGCTACTGCAAACGACTTGAAAACTTAAATTCTGCCAGAATATAAAGGAAATTATTAGAATAAGTCTTCAAAGTTTCGAAATTATTTCAAATTGAAAGTGTCTTTTGTAGTAGGAGACAATTGTGAAATCACAGAATTTCTCTGAAAAAACTAGTAGTTCTTTAACGCATCAAAAAGCCTCATTTATGTTCTCTCTAATAAGTACAGTTTTCCCTCGCAGCACTTAACCCTGAGACCTAATAATAAATAAAGGGATAAGTGTGGAAGTGCTAACCTAGTATAAGTACTTAGTGTAGAACATGAGTCACCATGAAGACATAACCACAACTAGATAAAAAGAAAATACTCACCTAACACAACACGAGTGCCAGAACTATACGTTTTTGTCCACTGCTCTAAGATATATGTGAAATTAAACTCGCTCTCTTTATGTATTTTCAAGGAAAATATTGAGCTGCTCTTCAGTGCCTACACGACAGAGTAAAAAGTTACACATTCTTCCAATACAGTAATGACTGCTCTAACAAACTCTAATAAATAGTATATCTTACTGGTATCTAGCATACCTTAGCTAGTGGCAAGAGCCAAGGGAAAGAGTTAATGAAATTTTAAAGACTGAGATTATGGAGATTAAGTTCACTAATTTCCTGTATAAAAAGAAAACTAAAATAGCTCAGGTTCCTATGGATTAGTACATTAAGCAGATGTTTAAGAAAGTACAAATTCCATTTGAAGCTTTTCCCACCATTAAGGTGTCGTCTCTAGTCTAAGTTGATTCCATCATCTAACAACTTGCAGGGTCACGTTTCAGTCTCTCAGAAAAGCACTAAAAACCCTTCACCGATCTACCTGTACTTGCATGAATGTAGTGTTCTCAAAAGGCTTTATATATTTGCCAAGTTCAAGATTCACAAAAGCCTTGGTTATTTGGTATACTGGCATGTCTAATGAACTAAGTTAACACTTAAAATATTTTTGTAGATCTTTTAAGATATTTGAAGTTGGTGTACACAGGGATTACTACAAACAGCTTCAATGCTGCTTTAGCATCAATTTAGCATCTTCCTTTTAAGTGGTGGTGGGGTTGGTTTTGACACAAGAAATTCACCCTCAAATATTCAAGGGAAATGTGTTAGAAAGTCATATATGGATATATATATATCCATTGCTATAATATCTGAAGAACGAACTATTGCAAGAAAACTCCTCCTTAGTCTCCACCTTGAAAATGCTGAGTACACAATCGCACAAAAAAAAGTGTAAAACTGGAACACATTCTATTGCAAATAATTTCAGAACAGTTTTATGCCAGTTTTAAAGAAAACATATATTAAGCATGCTATCTTCCCCCCATACCCTATGACCTGAAGCTTAACTGAATTCTGGTAGACTTTCACAGGATGACAGAAAATGTTTCTTTCAAATCAGAGAAACAGCCTTCTAAGATTTCAAATACTCAGGAGCAGAAAGCAACAGAATAGAACTTCTTAACACAGGGGCTTAAGTTTTCTCTCCCCATGCCACTCCTGGAAAAAGTAAAAAAAAAAAAAAAACCACAACCAAAAAACCAGCCACATCCTCAAAAAAACCCACTTAACAGAACTTTTACTGGAAAAAAGTCGGTTTGATTCAACTCAAAATTCCAACCTGACAGACAGAATGTAGTGAAGAATTCAGTAATGAATGCATTCTATGCCAGCCATTCCTGTCAGTTGGGCTTGCTTCTAGTTGGCAGAAGGGCGGTGTTCAGGTTATGTTTAACAGAAATAATTATCTTTCAAACTCATACCCCTTTTTTTCTGAGAAGCCAAGATACTTTATTTTGTCATATCTTAACTATTAAAAAGTAAAAATCACTTATCTATGTAAATTTAAATGCTATCTTACCTGATAAGCCATTTCTGCCTCATTTACTGAGTCAGTGAATATCAGCACCTTCTGAAGATTATTGGGGGCAAAATCCAGTATTTTGAGTAACACAGCAGTTCTCTCACTGTTCGTGCACGGCTGCACGACCTAGAAGTAGATACAACGCATAGGGCTGATAAGTCGTGTAATCTATATGTATTTTACTACATAATTCTCCTTTTAATAAGCAGTTATAATTGTTATAATACCAAAGAGAATCTAGGAAACAGTAGGTCTTCTGTTAAACTTACAGAAGATGTAACTCTCACAAAGGGCATGCATTTAGGACAGCTTCCAGATGCATAACTAAAATCCAACACAAAATCCCACATTAAGATTTTTCATTCACTTAATTTTAGGTGATTTATCAATTTTTAAGTTTGGCATTTTCAAGTACCACTTTGCACTCCAAAAGCAGACTACACCACCTGAAATACTCTTAAGAACTAAAGCATCAAAACACTGACATTTTCAGTCTTGCCAAACCATTAATTAGACTTCTCAAAAAAAGTTTTTTTAGTTTCATGTCATGCTGAGAATGTCTAGGCTTAAGAGATTTCCCAACATTCTCAATCCCCAAATAATTATATTTTGAGACACAGAAGTCGTCAGATCATAATTACAACATTTTGCATTATTCTTAAAGGTTAAACCACATTGACTGGAAATTAAATGAGAAGACACCTAAGAATGTGTAATAACTTTCTGGAAATTTTAGGTCAAATTAAGTTCTGTACTGTGTGACACACAGTAGTAAAACAAGCGTTTTACCAACTCTGTCTTAGGATAAGTTACCTTGTAGTTCTGCCATTCGCAATTAACAATTGCAAAAACATTCTGATAAAATTCTGCTCACAAACTATACCATTTGCAAATACTTCACATAAAATTCTGATTCATTTGCACTAACAATTAAATACTGGAGGGAGTATCTTCACCTCAGTCCTACAAAGGTAAAAGACCCTCAGCTCATTCAGTGATTAACTTGCACAGGTCCTCTAGGAGGCACCTCAGTTCATACACGGGAGGTGCCCCTGAACAGTCTCAGTTTGGATTGTAGTTCTACCCACTTAACCGCCACATATACATACTCTTATCAGTACAAACAGCAAAATATTTTCGTAAACAAATAGTGAAATCATCCCCAATATTTTACCTGTTGCACATTTCCATAGATGGAAGCTTCTTCAATAGCCGTTATCACAACGTAGGGATCGCTCATGAACTCCTTTATCAAGCGTGCTATATGTTTATTCCAGCGAGTTCCAACAGCAATAATCTGATGCGGTGAATACTCCCACTCTTCAGTAAAAATGGATTTATTGTAACAATCTAATATAGTAAAAACCTGTAAAGAAAAAAAAAAATTTTTTTCTATCCTCTTATTCTATTCCAATGAACACTTAACAGCAGTGAAAAGTACAGTTTCAGCACTCCATTTTATCCAGTCACAAAACCACCACCATAGCAAAACACAAGTGTCACATCCCAAAACAAAGTGTTGGGTTTGTACACTTTCATCCTATTGCTTGAACAGCTTCTGAAGCAAGAAGAAAGCGACAGGATAGCATGAAGGAACTGCATGTGCATGCACATAGGATCATAGGATCATAACATGGGATTCTGTCCAGAGACGACTGAAATCTCAGGGAAAAGATCTGTTCAAATCTGGGAAAAACTAAGCCTAAGCAAAAGCAGATCTTAAAAAAAAAAAAAAAAAAAAAAAAGAAAAAAGAAAAAAAGAAAAAAAAGATACTTAAGACAGAATGAATGTATTCCTGATGAAATTACCTTACGTAAGTGAGGAGTAGTACAGTTGTGGAATGACATTAGGATTTCTGGCCAAACAGTCCCATACTAAGTAGTATTCGATGCCTCTGGCACAACTGGAATCAGAGATGTTCTAAGAGATTCTGTCTCAAGAGATTAATTCTAGATCTCCCTCCACCTAGCACTAAACTTACCCATAGCAGCAATATTTTTAACAATGTAACATTTCTGTAACAATGCTTCAGAAGGGCTGCAAGAGTCCAAACATTATCAAATTATCACTACCATCTAAAAGAGCATCCCTTCTTTTTTTCTATTTGAGACTGACACTTCTGAAAAGCTGAGATGATCCTACAAAAACTGCAGACACATGCACAGTATTTTACAAACTACCTTTCAACAATCCTCTTATGGTGAACCCGCGCTCTGCCTCAGAACTACCAGAACAGAAAGAACGGTCTGAATAGAAACAGGAATGTCCCGCTGGCTAAGGATGACATTTCATCTAATTTCTGACTTTATATTTGCTGCAACAAAGGCACATTTAACAGCTTTGCATACAGCATTTTGGACAATTGATCTCCATTAAGATGTTTCTCTAGCTTTTCACACTTGGAAACATGGCCCTTTAGTCCTAGCACCAAATTTTAAACCGCGAATGTTAGGAAGTTAATGATTTTTAAAAAAGTATCTATGACAGTGATAAAAATGTGTTGTAAGCTGTTTTTTGCATACTGATGATGTAATATACTGTGAAGCCTCAAAGCAGCAATAAAAAAAACTAAGGAATATTCTCAAACTATAATCATAATTTTAAAACTGATAAAAAGTATACATCCATGTTAACATGAAACTTAATGCTGTTCCTCTTCCAAGATTTTCTGAGTTGGGATCAGTTCCTCCTTTTGCCTGCACTGACATTACGGCCCAAGGGGAGTTTTTTACAACTGCTTCCAAGACTATTTGATCACTCAGTTCTGCCTTTCATTCTACAGAGACTGAGGAGCTTTCCAGTGAAGACGGTTCTTGAACTGAAGCTGTTCAAACAGCACCAAGGGAAAAGGAAGTTCTTTACAGACAGATAATCCAAGTCTTTAGAGTAGATTAAAGATCCCTACACTGAAACTACTGCTACTGAGTAGAAAAAAATACAAGCCCTTGGGAAACCACTCACAGCAATAGAAGAGAGCATAAAGGAGCAGCAGCACAGAACAGGACAGAGCGCTCTGATTTGGGGTGGGGGAAGAGGAGAGCGAGCATGGATCGTCAGATTTAATACATTACAGCTCCACTTTTCCAGTGTTTCATTCTGCCAGAAGTATATAGATGTGATTCCTTTAATTCCATTCTCTCCTCAACTCTACCACAGGGGTTCAAGAAGGTTGTTTTTTTCAGCATGTTGCAGATAGTTCAAGACAGGTGCACAACTGGAACTGCAATTTACCATCTGAACGTATAAGCCGTGTACCTGTTCAGGAGCTTCAGAAAGCAGTACCTCAACCTCATCAAGAACAAGATGGCAAAGTCTACAAAATAATAAACTGTGGTGTTCAAACAGTCTCAGGAAGCTATACGGTGTAGTCACAATTACTTCACCTACAAGTAGGAAGAAAAGACTGTTAATATTAACTTAAAACTTGAAAGAATACTAATAAGATATCATAGGACACGGTAATTTTATTAAAAAGGCCTCATTTGCATTTCAGATGCATCATCTTGAAGTTGGCTTTATTCTGGTTGGTTAGTTTGGGGTGTGGTGTGTGGCTTTTTATCATTGGTGCATGTGGTGTTTCCTACCCCCCGCTTCCCTGATAGAGAACACTGAACTCAATTTTCTGACTTCTGGTCAACATTAATTTTTAGTTTGCTTGGATTTTCCGATCAGGAAATCTGACAGGGTAAAACTGAGTTTTTTTAAAGAGTGAAAGGTCTAAATGTTAACAAGTTTACAAAGCAGGATGCCGTTTCATTTTCCAATAAGGTAATGGAAGCAGAGATAACTTCAGAACCAGATAGACAGAAAGTAAATATTTCAACATGTGCAAGAGCAGTCTTCAGAAAAGTTCAGCTTTTAAAATTGAATAAAGCACACATTATAGCTTAGGTATCTACACATGTGTGTGCACATCTATGGGTATACATGTATCTAAAACCACACTAATCTTAACCTGTGCAAATATACCAACAGCTCTACTAATAAAAGATCTGAATTCATCCACCAAGCTCTTAAATGACAGATTTAAGAATTCAAACTGCTGAAACTGAACATTTTACACAATCCTTCATAGTTTTATCCATATTTCTTGTTTTCTTGCCAAAAAAAGCCACTTTTAAAAATGCAGTTATCAATTCAGGCTTAACAAAAAAAACAAACAACAGTAAAACTAAGTGTTTTAAGTAAACACACTTAAGTAGGGCAAATCTTCCAAGAGCTCTTTTAGTAGTTCTATGCTTCCTCTTCTTTATGAAGTATTCTCTGCATACTACTAAAGTTATACGTATAAATTAATCAGAATTCATTGCAACAAGAAAGCTAGAAACCATCAACTAAAAAAGAAATTCAAACTAAAATTTAAACTGGACATCTATGCAACATTGTCTGCAGAGAACTTTAACCTCTTAATACTTGACTTTTCCAATATTTTAAATTAAGAGTAGCAAAGAATTGTGTTAAGTGTATATAAGCAGTAGAGCACCAGACATGTCCCTCGAATATTTGTCAATTTAAAAAACCAGAACACGTATACTTGAAATACTTACATATTTGTTTAAAATATTTTTTAAGAACATACACATGTGCATTACTGTAGTGGGCTGACTGCGGCCAGCAGCTGTACAGCACACAGATGCTCACTCGCTGCCCTCGTCCCCAGTGGGGCAGGGGACAGAACAGGAACTGCTGAAGTGAGAAAACTCATGGGTTGAGAAAACAGATAGTTTAATAAATGAAGGGTGGAGGAAAAGCAATAGAAAGGCAATCACTGACAACATTCCACCAGCAGACAGATGGCCAGCCACTCCTCAGATCATCCCCACTCTTCGAGCTTTTATGTACGCATGACATTACACAGTATTGTGTGTCACTTTGATCAGTTTGGCTCAGCTGTCCAGGTTACGTCACCTCCCGGGTTCTTGCTCATGCCTGGCTTACTCATTGGGTGGCAGGCTGGGAAATTCTTGATGCTGTGAATGTGATGCTCAGCGAGAGCCAAACACTGGTGCGTTATCCACACTGTTCCCATTACAAATCTAGAATGAGCTACCACACAGACAATGAAGAGAATTAACTCCATTCCCTGACAGACCCAGCACCTTTGTTCTGCGATGGATGCTCATGTATCAAAAAAACTCTTATAAAAGCTGGTTCTAAATCAAGAAATTTCACGATTAATCCTAATTCGGTGTGATCTTCACCAAATCCCTACCACTAATTAGGCTTAAAAATAACTGTTATAGAGCTCACAAAAAAGATACTGAACATTTAGACATTCAAAGAGCTTTAATACCATTCACTGTTAAATGGCACTACTGAAACTTCATGCATCATTACAGACATACAGCGTTAGAGAAACAGAATTACCGCATTAGAGAACAAAAAATTTAGGAAGTATAAATTGCTTCTTCCACAATTCCCTGCAATTATGGCAGCCCATGTTGTTTTCAAGCATAATTAAGAAGATAGAAAGTATTCTTACATCCTTGGATTTTCACACTGCTCGCTGCTTCTTTGTTCTGGCCAAGTATTATCAGCATTGGATGAAGCTTTCTGGAGCATCGCTCGTATGTTTCCAGTAGCTCAAAAACAAGCTGTGCCTTCTTCCGCCCAGGACATAAAATAAGTGCTAGTGGCTACACACATATGTATAAAATTTTACACCACAGTATTATACAAGAGTTCAGAATCTTAAGAATCGTACTACTTCAGCATTTAGAGCAAACCCAAAGTCTGCAACACAGGCCTTTAGTTCAAAACAGAAGCTTTTAGTACTATATCATCTCCCAACTGCAGATGTTACAGACCTAAGGAACCACACACCAAGCTGCCCGGAGACACACAAAGGATGCACACAGCAACATTCAGTAAGAGGTCCAAAAATTTAACAGAAGCAGGAGCATCTTGTCTTACTTGGAGTCATACTAGGCAATTTACAGAAGTCCCTTACAAACTCAGTAATTCTATGTTTTTGTGATCTAATGCAAGCTAGAAAATTAGTTACAATATTTAAAACAGCTAATACAAATGTTACTTTAATGACTACATACTATCCCCTTAGAAACAAATCTTTGTCAAGTATCAAAGTGATACAACACTAAGAGTTGTTAGATATTATTTGATAAATAAGTTTTAGAACCCCACATTCATACAGTCCATCTCTGTAAGCCTCTAAGCAAAAGGCTTATATAAACTGGCCAGCATCATGAAGATACACGAAGATCACATTCAATGTATACATTCTAAAAATCCACTATCTTTTGAATCATTATTCTAGATCTGCACTTTAGAACAAAAAACTTGTTACTACTCTAATAACATATACATACTCCATTCCTGTTTGGCAAGGCTTTGTAGTAACTTTCCGACTGCAAAAATGTAAGAGCTGGTGGAATATATAAAGAAGGATCATTTCCCTGATATGAGATGGCAACTACATCACATCCTCGAGCTACTGGAGGCCAACAGTAAGATTCGGTGAAGTTAGGGCCTAAAAAGTTTTTCTGAGCAAGTTCCTACAAAAAGAGAAATTAAGAGTTCCACATGAAAACTGTGTACTTAAAGACTAACAAAACAGGACAAAACACAACACCAAGTGATTTAAAAGCTTTTGATCCACTACATAATAAATATTCTTAACATGCAATACGAAAAAGTTCTTCTGGGCTGAGAAGTTAAATTATTAAAATTCAAATCCCAAGACTTGTGGTTGATATACCAGAAAAAATGTGTACAATTCTTAAAGCATCTCTCTGAAGCTTCATTTAGTCAACCACATGAACAACCTCCTAGACATTCCTCAAGCATAAAAAGGTATTACTGTAATGTTTAGTATCTAACGTTGGGGTATGATACTAGCCTTAAAAAGATATTCAATGTAATATATTACATTAGAATTACCTTTTTCAGATCATCAAAAAGTGGCGCTGTTTCCAGAGCTGAAAATGGTTCAATTTTGTTGCTAAGACAGACAAAGTTTTGTTCCTCACTAAGATTTTGAGAACTCTGAAACCATATAACAAATAGGTAACTTAACAATTACTGATGCAGGCAAATTAGACTCAATCTCAGGTTAACTTAATTTGTTGCAAACTAATATATACGAGTGCTGATTTGATCATTGGGAAACAAAAACAAAGCAGCAAACACTTCAGAAAAACCTTTCTCCCCCCATTCCCAGGCTTGACTTCACCCCAAACTCCTCTCCCCTTCTAGTCAACGCAGGCTACACTCAGTTCCACCACTGAAGCACCGAGCAGCACAAAGCAAGGACGGCAGTCAGAATGTTGCAGTTTCTTTCTGCTGCTCCTTCTCTCTCACTTCTTTCCTCTGCTCCAGTGTGGGTCTCCTACAGACTGCAGTCCTTTTATGAACCCCTGCTCGGGCATGGAGCACCTCCTGCTCCTCTGACTTTGGCGTTGCTTCCATTTCTCACCTTTTTTTGTTTGTTTGTTTCTTGCCCTGCATTTTTTACCCTTTCTTAAACATGATTTCACAGAAGCACCACCAACTTAGCTGGCTGGCTCAGCTTTGGCCTGCAGTGGATCATGCCAATGCAGCTGGAATCAGCCCTGACCTCCCCAAAGATCACCCCTGCATGATGTGGTTAAAGACTCACATCACTCAAGTGCCTGGTAAAGGTAATTCAGCTGACTCTTTGCAGAAGGGTATAAAGGTAATCCTGCTTCAGTAACAATCCATACTACTACATTCATCAAAATTTTTTCAAAAAAATGTTAATAAGGTATAATAAGGTATTATAGTTTAAATTCAATTCTCAGCAGAGCTAAAAAATAACTTCTGTAAAACTCCTTTTTTCCCCTGACCTCACAGAAGAAGTAGTTCCATTACTGTCATGGAAGCAAATTTCTCCTTTAAAGCATCTGGCAGAAGAGGATATGAACAGCACGTGTGCTCTTTAAAAGAGCTGAGACTGGATACACTCAGCAGTGATTGTTTGCCTAGAATCTAACAGTTCATTTTCCTTTCCTCCCATATACATTGCAATAGCTCTAATTGTTCAATTCAGTACACAGTCTGACACTCAAGAATGAGCACTGACCACCTGAAAATGCTTCACTGAAAAACACCAAGAAAAAAAAAAAAAAGAAAATAGCAAGAAACCAGATTTGGTATTTCAGGCATTAGATGATTCAACAAATGAGAAGAGACTGCAACAAATGCTGTACAACATAGGACTATTCTGTTTTCAGGGAAACATTAAAATTTACATTTTTTTATATTTGTCAAGTAAACAGCTATCTTCTGCATAAAACTATAGCAAGGGAATGCAAAAGGAGGCACAATCTTTCCAAGGACTGTAGTGCATTTTTATAATTTTATTTTTTGCAACTTAAGAAACTGAAGCAGAATGTTCTTTTTAGACCATGTAAAAAATAGGCTCAGTCCCCCAGATGTATGTTACACAGAAGAACAAGCTAGATGCCTACAGTATTCCTAACTTGTCCTACGTAGGTTTATTTAGTTCATATTTCACAATTTAATACAAAATACTTACAGACGCAGTATTTTCATTTAAATCTGTGCTTGACCTTCGGTATGTCTCTTCAAGAAAGGAACTGGAAACAGCAAGAACTAGAAAGTAAAAAAATGCAGAAATACATTTCTCATTATCTGAACAAATAAAAACCCAGTATTTTTATTTACGGTGAGTTGTGACTGACTTGTTTAGTTGCTTGTATTATCATTTCCTAATGACAAAAAGCACCACCAAAGAAACAGGTATCTTTACATAAAGATAACTATGCATATGAACTGAGTGAACAAGGATGGAACATCGCACACTTTTAAAAAGACTTGAATCACTACAAATGAGACAACTCCTGGTAAGCCCTAGTTAAAAGTATCCGTGTTCAAATAAATCCTTCCAAACTCAACGAACAGTAACACACTACTGAACAACACAAATAATTTCAATAATATTTAATGCTATTAAGCATATCAACAAATGCCCGTGTAACCCACCCTCAGCCTTCACCTTATACAGTACAAAAAACCTTCAGTATTCCTGCATCTGGTGATTTGATGGGTCTTTGTAAAGTCTGATACATAAGCATTGTTTGTTAGAAAGAAACCGTTTGATCCAATTCTTGGATTTAAACAGAGACAGCAGGTTCATGTTCAGTGCATCCAATGACAGACGCATGATGCATTGCACCTATGATTGTTCCCAATACACGTGGTTCCCACCTGCCTCAGGATTTGTTGATATTTTATCCTGACACAGCACTGGCCTGAAGGGAAACGCAGGATTAACAGGTTTCGCTGGAAGTGACTCAGCATTTAATAATGCTTGGTTCTCCTGATCATCATTCTCAAGATGGGCAAAGTTCTTTGCGACAAGATCATCATTAACGCATACCTAAAAAACCAAGATCTTTATTGACCAGTATCAACAAGCAATAAGCTGCACCACCACATACTTGGTTAGAATTTATTTCAAGCTTTAAACAACAGCTGTTAAGACATAAGCAGTATAAGTGAATGCTTTCTGAAGACTATTAATGTATCTTCCTTTATGTTCTCTAAACAGGTGTTAATTAGTTGCCAGTTTCATGCTTCTAAAATTCTGTACTCAACTTTTTCTATAAGCCCTAAAAATTAAAAACTGTTAATAAGCCAATCTGGTTTGTTTCTTCTTCATTCAGTGTGCACTAAAATCTGGCAGAAAAAAACAACACTAAATCTAAAACTTCTTAAACTCCATTGGCTCAGAGATCAGTGACAATATTGCCAATTGGGATTCTAAACTGAGAGAAGATCCTCAAATTAATACATACCTTCAAAGCTACTCTCTACAGCAAAGACCACAGCCTCAGTGTTAAAAGCCTTGGTAAAACACTCCAAAGTAGAAGCAGTATGCAAATAAAATCATTTGTATCTACCATACAGCTGCTTAAGTCTGACAGTAGCTACAGCAGATCTAGCACAAGCTAAACATTTTGGCGAGTGGAAGCAGGGATTTTTTTCATCTGTTTTTGTTTTGTTTTTTCCCAAAGGTTTGAGAACTCAGTCTTATGCAGAAACAAGTGTTAACTTCTATTCATTTTTGTAATCTATGCAACTGCCTTATTGAAACATCTTTAAATATGATACTACAAAAAGGTGAAAAGTGCATTAAATAGTTCACCTAGTTGTCCATTTGAAGTACTTGCTGGACTTCACATGCTTGCCAATACCTTTCAAAAAGAGGCTCACCATCAAGAAAAATGGGATTTCTGCCTTTTGGCATTCCTCCAAAAGTTTACAAGCAACAGAAATATAAAACAAAACCTCTAATAAGTTAATGATTTAGCTTCTCTCGTATCTGACAGAAATTACAAAACTGACTTGCAAGTAATGTTTTTCAGTCTTAATTGCAGAATTATAAGGTACAAAGTGCACAAACAGGTTTGCAGATATAAAAGTCTCTCACCTTTTCATCTCTCGTTGTCACATAAAGAAAAATATCAAATGTGTTGTCTTCTACAGCACATATATTGGCTTTCATTTGCGTAGTTGCTAAATGTAGTAATAAACACAAGAAGCAGTAAAAATATTTAACCCTTATCAAATTATCAGATATTTTCACTTGGTACTTTCCAAGTTAGACAGAAATCACAGTTAGATGTGTAACCTATTTCTTCAGATAAGCTAGTAAAAATTTAATAACTTTTAAATGAAACAAGAAAGTAACAAGGCAATAAAAGTTTTAAGTTACAAAAATGAAGCTGTCCTTAGTCTTTGAAGGAAGATTGAGAGCTAGTCGGTGAAATTACCAGCCCAAAGACCCTTTATTGCTTTCATAAACGCATCCTCTCCTCCCCAAATACCTGTTATGTGGAGTTCGTTACACTTCTAAGTAAGCAGGTAGGTAATTTTTGAGGTGGAAGAACATAAGCAAGAAAATTAGACAAATCTCAGTAAAGAGCTGCTTTTCTAGTAAGACCAAAAGCTGTGTAATACCAAAATAGAAGGCCTGACATGAAGAAGACTGGATGACCTACTGAGACACCAAGCAAGGGAAGGGACAAGAACAGACTAGAAGGAAAGCAGCTCTATCTTACTAAATAACTACTGCTTGCTAAGGTTGGAACTCTTCTTTTGAGTTAGGTTTGGGGTACAAGAACTGAAAGGGTAAACTCATAAGCCAAATCTTGTCATCTCTGCACAAAACTACAAAAATACAGCTGTGATGATGATTCAAAGATTAAAACTAAATACACAGAAAGGCTCCACTGTTCAAAACAAATATTACATGTTACCTTCTTTAGCCTGTCCAAGAGTCAGACATCATCTAGTCAACTATCAAAATTTACACAGTACGGAAGCCCACAGTGCTCAAGATTCAGCTCCAGAAATATTTTTACCTTAGCCAGTCCATACAAAAAACCTTATATAGATCCTGTCTTTATTTTTAACATACGACATTCTTAAATATAATCACATATATAAGCTCAAGTACTACATTCCTCTAACAGTTTATTTTTCCCAAAACAGAAGTGCCAATTATGATTTTGGCAGGATGTTTATTTACCTTTGAGAAGGTTTTTAAAATACTGAATAGCAGCACTGTCCCATCTTTTGGCTGGTCTAGGAAAATAAACAACCAGTTATCCCACGTCATCAAAAATTAAAATGGTAATTTCGGAAAAAAGCTTTGGATGTGTGTAGAGACATTATTTCACATCATGACAAATCTTAAGAAGTGCACCAACTAGACACATGAGCAGCATCTTACTACTTAGAATGTAACTTTGGTCTTGATAATATTGTTTCAGCTCATCAATAACGTAAACTGATCAAAAATTACTGGATATTGCTTTGTCAAGGTATGATAGCTTATATCCAACATAAAATACGATGGCTAGAAGTGAAACAGAATAACCAAAAGTAAGGCAAGAATCCATTTGTGGAACATACTAATTAAACAGGTGTTGAGCAATTTTGAACAAACACTTAAGAAACACCGAAGTGCTGAAGACTGAAAGGTACGTAGCAGAAAATCCAGTTCGCTCTTTACCATCTTCAGCAACTTTAAGTATAAAATAAAGAAATAATCAAATGAAGAGCGCTATAAACACAATGCGAAAATCTACTACTTTTAAATTCTTCTCAATGATGGCCCACACAAGATGTATGCTATTCCTATCCAAACTATGCTACTGTTTGTTCTGTCAGAATACTGCAAGTCAAATACTAATTTCTTCTGCCAAACGATAGCATAGAAAAAATAAACTGCTTGACCAAATGTAGTTTTGAATATTCTTTAACAACGCAAACCAAAGTAGCATTCTTGCTGTGGAGCCATATTCCACAGTGATCTAATCATGTCCCTCTCAAATTTGTAGGATCTTTGACAACAGCATCCTGGAACTCAAGGATACTAAAGTATTTTTCTTTACCACCAGACTCCTGTGAAAACCTTATTTGTGTCCTTCAAAACTGCAGTGAGAAAAAACTGTCATGAATATAAGGAAAGCAAAAGAGGAATCAAAAATATGTCAAGAAAAAAGACAGATGGGGAAATAGCTACCTATAAACAGCTATTAAACTTCAGTTCAGCCAAGCATGTAACTACCACAAAAAAGTACAGGGATTAAGATGAGCATCTGTAAGAAACAGCAGTTAAGGACAGATTAGCAAAGAAGTTAATACACTAGGAATTAAGAAACACAGCTCTGGGATGATAGACAAAGGGCAAAAAATGCCAGTAGCTTATCTAAACTTCCTAAGGCTTTTAAATAAATACCGGAAGATTCAAACAGGCGAATATTAAAAACCAAATCATTAAGGAAGAATCATTAAGGAAACAGTTCTGCTTAAGAGCTGCTCCTCTGAAAGTTTTACAAAACTAACTTCCTATGTTCTTCTTGAAACATAACATCTTCCAAAAAAAAAATCTGCAATAAAACTTCACGTAAGGAATCTATGACTAGAATACATTTCTTAAACTCTACTTACACTATTTTTGCAGTATTTTCACAAAAGTCGATATGCAATGTCACTGGCCTTGTGCGATACAGTCTACACTTTTTTGCTCTATATGGGATCTGCAGAAATGCTTCCGCTGCAATTCGAATGCTTAAAAACAAAGCAGAAATAATTTCATTTTACAGGGCAGATTTTACTCTCCAGACATCACTGGTCTCATATGCATCCTTCCGCTACCCTGCATCTGACAACACAGTTCCTCCACAAGCCTGGCTCCCACTGTGGAACACCCTGAAACCACTGTTTGTTCTCTCCAAGAGAATTGCTACCAGTATCGACTAGTGAACAGATTCACTCTGGATATGAACACACTTCCTGTTTACTTGAAATCTTCCTGATCCTTTGCCACTACAGTTTGAAGTCTTTTCATGATATTTAGCCCTCATACTGCCACACATACCACCTGGTACCACATATTCCATTTGGCAATTTTTACTTCTGTGTGAGAAACCAGGTATGATTAACATCAGCAAGAAGAAAATCTATTAAATATACTACTTTGCATTTATACTCATTTTCCTAAAAAGAATTTCTTCTTTATCAAACTATCACTAGAATGCTAATCTTATCCTTTACACTTGGTTTGGTTGGAGACTATTAATAACCAGCAACACACCATACATAACACATTTTAAAGACCCATATATTTAACACTATTGTTCAAATTTTTATTTTACCATGAAAAAGCAGTAAAATCACACATTTACTTCTAAAGTTGAATGTATTTTAAACTTGGGGCAGTCAGGTTGTTTTCCAATACAGCAACATGCAATTTAAAAACATTATTTAAAATATCTTGAAATAAATCTTAAGTTAAATAAGCTTTCTTAATTTTGTGAAATACTGCAAAAAAAAATTTGGTAAAGCCTCTTGTACTCATACTTGTATATTTCACTATATAAATGAATTTTAAATCTAGCTAAAAACTGGAACAGTTATTTTTAAAAGCCATATTTTTCACTATTTCAGAAACACTAGGTTTCATAGGGTTTTATTAAAAAACCAGGAATCTGTGAAAACTCACCTTTTTTGCACCATGCCAAGACAGACTGTCAGCTCTTAGTAAACAAGCTTGTAAACTGTAGTGGGAAGAAACCCACACACCTGCATCTAAATGTCAAAAGCTGGTTCAGCAAGTGAAACTCTGCTTCCATACACGCTTTGTGAATCATCTTCACTGGTTATAACTTTTTATCTTTTTAGTATATACCACCTCATAATGGAGGAAAGTATGTATCAATAATGTTAACTGGCAACTATACATTTCAGTCACAACAAAATGATGTTATTTCCCTTTCAAATCTTTAAAAAAACAAAACCTACAATAAAAAGCATCTTTAAAAATTCACAGAAGACTGGTTTGCATCCACACTTGCAAGGGCCTATCGCATGGCTGGCAGTCTCCTGCGGACGCAGCCCACACCTCAACTAAACCAAAGCCTCATCACTATCAATCTAAATAAATGTTAATAATATTTGTATGCATTAACTAACAAATACATTTCAGTGACAGTGTCAAAAAGCCCAAACACTTACTCCTTTGTTTCAACAAAAATGTATTTGGCATAATCCACAAGAAAACATTCTGTTTGATAATCATCTCTACAGTACATGATTGACTTAATAATTGCTCTACACCAGCATTTGAGTTCCTCACTGAAAACCACACAAATCTGAAAAAGAAAGAACAAGACAGCAGGTTCTTGTAAACAGAATGAATTACACTCACATTTTTTGGAGGCAAGACTGTAGTATTTTTTTATAGAGCCCTCAATTTTATTTTTAACATGCAAGCATTGCAGCTTATGTAGTTACGAAGTTTACTGATAAGAAGATATAACTCGTATGGATGTCATTAGCTACTTTTCTACATAGCAATATTAAACAAACAAACAAAAAAGATTAATGCATATCTTGGATACTGCACCCCAAACCAATGCAAATAACACGTTATTTCCATCTACATAATATAGCAATGATTTTACCTGGCCCTCTTCTACCACTAGTGGTTTTACTTCATCCACATCTTTATAAGATTTGTCATAGAACTGATTCATTTCAGCATTCAGGTTTTTATATTCTATTTCGTCAACTATGTAAGGTGCACATCCTTTCATAGTAACCCAAAAGCAACCTGGATCTTCAATCTGGGGCAAAGGGTAGACAAAAATAACAAATACTATTAGCTCCTGGTAAAATAATAGGATGTTTTTAAGAATATCTGAGCAGCAAATGTAAAAATAAAACTTAAAAATTATGGGGACTGATACTTAACATACAGATTGTTAAGAAGCAAAACATCTTTCAACTTCATACCATTAGTTTGTTAAATGACTTCTCAGCTTGCACGTTTCTTCAGCACTGCAATTAATGGAATGTGTAGTCTAAAAGGTAGCAGCATTATCTAAAAAATTTGCACTTTACCCAATGTTTGGTTTAGCCAAGATATAAATCTTTTTACTTCTGTATTGTCTTCAGGAACTACACATAAGGAGCCCAAAAACACATAACAAACACCACCAATGGACTTTTCCTCATGCTCAGATAGCCTACAAGACAGTCAGTTTCTTTAAAATGAGGCCACAGCTTTCTGCTCAGCCTTTGTAAACATTTATATCCCAGTCTTTCAGCTGATATGGGTCCCCAGTTACTGTGGGTTAATCCCAGTAGGCAGCTAAACACCACACGGCTGCTCCCTCAGTACCCTGCAGTAGGATGATTGAGAGAATTGTAAGGGTAAAAGTGAGAAAACTCATGGGTTAATATAAAACCAGCTGAATAGGTAAAGCAAAAGCTGCACATGCAAACAAAGCAAAATAAGGAATGTATTCACTGTTTCTCACTGGCAGGCAGATGTTTAACCACTTCCAGGAAAACAGGGCTTCCTCACACATAACACTGATTTAGGAATACAAAATGGGTAACCTCGGAGTTCCCCCTTTTCTCCTTCTCTCTCCCCACAGCTTTTATTGCTGAGCATGACATCATACAGTATGGAATATCCCTTTGGTCAGTTGGGGTCAGCTGTCCTGGGTGTATTCTGGAAAAATGATTTTTCCACAATCTCTTGTGGAATTCAGTAGCATGTAGCAGTACTACTACACTCTATTTATGTTGCACATCTTCCATTTTAGATTTTAGCTGTATCCCTGCTGACCTCTTTTGAGATGAGACCAATATAAACCCCTAAAAGAAATGACAAAACATATATAATCCATATATGATCCCACATGTGTAAAAAAGTGCTGCTGGAAATACAGAGGCACCATCTTACTTGTAAATCTGACTTCCAGAGAGCTGCATTGAAATAAACGAACAGCAATCCTTTAGACTGTTAAAAAAGCCAGCATACCTCTAATACTGAGACTTCCATGTTTCTCAGGTAGAGTCTTCCTCAACACTACTGTAAAAGAACAAATATTTGATTCAGCATTTTTAAAGCCGCCATTTATTTTGAAGCATATCTAAAGAACATACACCTAAAGCAAGCCTATAGATTTTTGCTATATGTCTCAGAAATATTACATGTATCAAAGGGTTCAAACCAGCCTTCTTAATGATGCACTACGCTAAAGCCTAATTAAGATTTGCCATCCACACTTATGTACATACAACCACATCAATTTTTAATACACCAAAACATACCTGTTATCATCAACCTACTCACAGTATATAGCTGCTTATTTTACATTCAAAGGCCAACAGAAACAGGCTGATTGAACACAAGGGCTGCTACAACCTATTTACATGACCACATAAATAGAAACACCACAGAGAAATGCTTACATCATTAAAAAAATCCCAAACGTAACACAAAGTTGTCCCAACCTTAACAATTTTAACAGAGATTTTTACCAGTATTACACATTACATTAATCTGCAGTGGTACATATCCCACTTAGGGATTACAACAGAATAATAAACTACCTACAGACTGAAGTAATGTGCCTTTCATTTTGGCACAAAGGAAGCACATCATATGTGTCCATGCAGTGTCCATCTTACCACTTAAAAAGAATTCACGCCGGAAACAGATGCCTAATAAAACGTTTTGGAAGAGGAAAATCAAGACATGGGCCTTCCACCCCCTCCATTAGCGTTGAACACATCAGCACTGAGTAAGCAGCAATATGACTACACTGTGGTCATAACGAGCAACGTGCTTTGCTAAGAGATGGCACCAATTATTCCCCTTTTGGCACCACAATGAAACAGCTGAAACTGTTTTAGAAGCTTTACCTAATATATGATACAAGCATCCCACCCCAGTTAAATGGAAGTGTCTAACAGTGCACTATAACACAGTACCGCCTTAGGTGCACTTTTATTTCAGAAATAAAATGTACGACACATAAATAACCTCTCTTAATCTCTCAGTTTGAAAAGTGCAAAAACAATAAAAGACCTGTCAAAGTATCAAGGATAAAGCGCACCCAGGTAAAAGACTAGCTCTCCTCACATAAACCTAATAACAACACGCTTGCTTTGTTACTAAGAACTAAATGAGAACTCAAACATTTGCTCAAATTCCACCTCTAAGAATATTTATCAAAATGTTGCTAAACCCTCACTCCAAACCGCCACATCGACAACATAACACAAGGGAAAAGGTTCCTCTCCAGCAACACATCTGGTACAAACACTCCTGCAAGTATCAACCAACTCACTATCCCAGCCTCCCCCTACTAGTCAGTCTTACTACATTTTAAAAACCCACATCTAATAGACACAGTACAAGGAAAGAGCACAGTAAAGAGTAAGACTCTTAAGAAACTATATTTTCCTTTATCCACCCAACCTGCCCCCCCTCCCGCCAGTTTCCCTCATATTCATGATCTTCCTCATAAAAATAACCCCTCTAACCTCAGTCGCGCCCGCACAACCTCCCCCGCTCTCCTCAGAAGTTTCCAGAAGCGCCCGAACCTCCCGCCGCCGGACTCGCCGCAGCGCGCACGCGCAGCTCCGGCACGTGCGGGCCGCGGGCTGCCATTGGGCGGTGTGCGCGCTCGGGGGCTGCGCCGTGGGCTCGCTGCGCATGCGCCGCGCGGCGCTGAGGGGATGGCGGGAGCGGGCGCTCGGAGCGAGCTTAGAGCCCTGCGGTGGCGCGCTCTCGGCTCCTTTGGTGTATTGTTGTGGCAAATGAGCCTCAAATGGGACTCTTACCGTTGTGCTGCTCCTGCTCCGGGCTCGGAAGGGCAAGGCTCGCCGATCAGGCCTTGGGTAACTTCCGTCCCCTCTAAGCAAGACGGAGGGCCATGGGGCCCGGGCAGCCAATCCCGGCGGCGGAGCCATGGGGCGGGGGCGTGGCCACAAGGCGGGGGGCGGGGCCAGGGGGCGGGGCCACGGGGCAGCCCAAGCTTCTCTGGAAGACACTGAAGGGGTTGGTCCTTTTCAGCCTTTCTTGAAAAGATGAAAACCAGACTCCAACATGTGACACTCTACACCAAATAAAGCCTCGAAAAATAACTTCTAAGAAACTGGGCCACACTAAGGGCATCATGGTGGAAGCAGGAGCGAGAACAGTCAAAGGACCTCAGGAGAAATGTCATCCAAAACAGGAATGCTCATGCACTTCAAGGCCTTGGGCCAGTTCATGTGATTCCCTCTCTGCTTCCATTGCTCGGATGCACCCTTACACTCTGTTCTTTCAGAGGTCTCCTCCCATTCTCAAGATGATCACCACGCCATCGCTGGAGTCCCACCTCTCAGCACTTGGGAAACTCCCCTCTGGGCCCTACTTGTTCAGCCTCAGGGGGGCAATTCCCGTGCCTCAACAGACATATCTCATTTGAGGAAGAGATCTTGCCAGGCTTCCAGCTACTGTTAGGTTGGTGCAAAAATAATGGCGGTTTTGGACTGTGAATTTTAAATCATTATAAGTAGGCCCAAACACATCTTTATTCATCAAAATAGGAGCCATTACAGCTGGCAGTTTTGCCAAAGAGAAATAAGTTTGTTTATTCCTGTAGTGTGAAAAAACATGCTTTGGGATTTGACAAACTCTTGGAAAGCATTTTCTGCATCCTGCTGGCTGTGGAAGTGTTTTCCCTGCAAAAATTTGTCAAGATGCTTGAAGAAGTGGCAGCTGGTTGGCGAGAGGTCAGGTGAATATGGCAAATGGTGCAAAACTTCGTAGCCCACTTTGTTCAACTTTGGAAGCATTGGTTGTGTCATGTGCGGTTGGGCGTTGTTGTGGAGAAGAATTTGGCCCTTTCTGTTGACGATTGCCAGCTGCAGGCATTGCAGTTTTCAGAGCATCTCACCAATTCGCTGAGGAGATTTCTCAGATGGAATGGTTTTGCTGGGATTCAGAAAGCTGTAGTGGATCGGACCAGCAGCAGATCGCCAAACAGTGGCTGTGACCTTTTTTTGGTGCGAGTTTGGCTTTGGGAAGTGCTTTGGAGGTTCTTCTCAGCCCAGCCACTGAGTTGGTCATCACTGGCTGTTGTATACAATCCACTTGTCAGCACACATCACATCTGATTGAGAAATAGTTTGTTGTCGTTGCGTAGAATAAGAGAAGACAACACTTCAAAACAATGATTTTTTTTGTTTTTTGGTCATCTCATGAGGTACCCACTTAACGAGCTTTTTCACCTTTCCAATTTGCTTCAAATGGCAAACGCACGTAGAATAGTCGACATTGAATTCTTCAGCAGCTTCTCGTGTAGTTGTAAGAGGATCAGCTTCGATGATTGCTCTCAGTTGGTCATTGTCAACTTCCAATGGCAACCACTACACTCCTCATCTTCAAGGCTCTCGTCTCCTTTGTGAAACTTCTTGAACCACCACTGCCCTGTATGTTCATTAGCAGTTCCTGGGCCAAAGGTGTTGCTGATGTTACGAGCTGTCTCTGCTGCTTTACGACCCATTTCAAACTCAAATAAGAAAATCACTCAAATTTGCTTTTTGTCTAACATCATTGCCATAGTCTAAAATAAATATAAAATAAACAGCAAGTAATAAGTCAGCAGTAAAAAAGCATGAAGCGAGAAAAGTGGATTCAAATGATCCCACATAGGCACCAACCAACCATATCTTGGGCTACATAAAAAGCAGCGTGGCCAGCAGGTTGAGGCAGGTGATTCTCCTCTTCCCCTCTGCTCTGTTGAGACCCCACCTGGTGTGCTGGCTCCAGCTCTGGGGTTCCCAGTGCAGGGAAGTCATGGACCTGCTTGGGTGGGTCCAAAAAAGGCCACAAAAATGATCAGGGGGCTGGAACACCATTCCTGTGAAGAAAGGCTGAGAGAATTTGGGAAGTTTGGTCTGGAGAAGGCTTTAGGGAAACCCTGTTGTTGAACTTCAGTACTTAAAAGGAGGCTTATAAGATGAGAGAGACTTTTTACCATGGCCTGTAGTGACTGCACAAGGGGTAATGCTTTCAAACTGAGATTAGATTTAGATTGGATATATGGAAGAATTTTTTTACAGTGAGGGTGGTGGGACACTGGAACAGGTCACCCAGAGAAGTTGTGGATGTTCCATCCCTGGAAGTGTTCAAGGTCAGGCTGGATGAGGTTTTGAACAATCTAATCTAGTGAAAGATGCCCCTGCCCATGTCATGGGTGCTGGGTTAGATGATCTTTAAAAAGTCCCTTCCAGACCAAACCATTCTGTGATTCTGTTACCAGTTATTGCAGCTAGGCTATTTTTTTAAGCCTCTATCTGCAGGAGAATAGAGTAGCTTACCATTGTTTCTACAAAACAACAATCAAATAGGAATAGTTTTGCAAGTGCTTCTCTGTCCTCCTTTCCTGGGCTGACAGAATAACCTTAACTTGCTGCATTACTGTCCGCCAGCTCAAAATAAGGAATCTTGGTCCTATACAGAAGGTGAAGGAGAGCCCAACGTATACATCTTTATCAATGCTGTGTCTTAGTAGATTTGTGTATCTTCTTGTAACTTGTAAAACAGCCTAGCAACTACTCAGATGGCTTATTTTACCCATTATGAATAAATAACTGAATCATTTTGAAGCAAAGATATTTGTTACTATAGACATCACAAGTATGATCATAAACATGCCTTTCCCTCGTCTTCCTAGTACTAGCGGCCAGTGTTAATCTCAAAAAGCTAAAAATCATGTAAGACAGCAATGCAAGGTACTTTCTTTGCTTCCTCTACTCTCAGTTTTGATTTTTCTGTTGTCTTCATGTTCAGAAGAGTTAGCCAGAATATTCTGAAGGAGACACTATACTGCATAATATACAGTATACATAATATACTGCTTCACATGATCCACGTTTAGCAGAGGTATACAAATTTCAACAAGGTCTGCAAATGCAAGAACAGTCTGAGCATGTTCAGAGAGAAGAAAGACATGCATTTTTTTCCAATCCAAATGAATGCTACAAACCAATTCAATTTAATGAAAATATTGCAGAAAATTTTAATTAAAATACAGAACAAAAGCTGAAACAAAGCTTTCTGAACAACTTCACTAGCTAATCTCAAGTTATCATTCATTCTTTTTCCAGATAAAGAATTTATGTCACTGCTCCATTTACTCCACTTATTGCACAAAAAAAGACAAAACCAACCAACCAAAAATCCCAAACAAAAAAGCAAGCAGCTTCCTCTGAAGTTCTTAAATCTCAGATATATTTAGTAAAGTAGCTGAGAAGCAAAACGTGGGATGTTGAAATATGGAAGTGGGTGTCTCCAAGGTAGGACATTATTCCCTGAAGTTGTTGGTATCTTTTTGAAGCTAAATAATTAATTTTTCTAATTTTTAAATTGCTAACAACTTGAAGATAAAAATTATCATGAATAAAAAGAACATTGAGAACGCACTCAATCTGATGACTTAGTTTGTCTAAATTATCTCTACCTTTGAAAATTGTAAAGTTTTGAATAGAATACCATTAGTAGTAAGAATTTGGGTATATTAAACATTAACTTAATAATTTTTAAAGTGAATTTTAGCTAACAAATATATATTCATACACTGGTTTTCCCAAAAATGAAAGAGAATAGACTGGGAGATGTCGCATATACAGAATGGGAGATTTCATTCATTCCTAGACACACATTATAGTTGTGTAACAGATAACTTTGGGACACAGAGTAAAAGAATTTGTCAAGTCAAAACATATTGTTCTGAACATAATATATATTTAAATTTTCAGTGAGAAAAGGACCTGTGTGACCTAATGGACCAGTGTTGCAGCATATTCTGCAATCAGTCTGTAAACAGAATAAGGTGGTAATGGCTCAGTATAATTACCATCAAATTGCATTTAAGTTAATTATTAATTAAGTTGATGGTTATGTTAAATTTTCAGTAGCCTCTAAACATCGTAACTGGCAGAACTACAGTTTCAAAGACTCAAAGAATTAGGTACACATAAATCTCAAACCATGCACACACAAATGCTTTGGCAGGACAAAGGAATATTTTCCTGACTATTTGGCAGTGGTTAGAAAGGACCCAAACCACAGTGAATGTAATTAAAAACATTCTAGCTTTAAATCAAATGGATATTATAACTTGCTATTGTAATCTGAACAATCAGAGTTTATTGTCAATGGATTAATATGTTTATATTTTGCTGGAATATTAACATAGACGGCAAGATTGTTGATGTTTTTTATTACTATCCTGTGAAATACACTACCCTCTTTCATGAGATCTTCAGCCTTCTTATCTGTTGACATGATTATTTTCTTTTCTCCTGTATAATCTGGATCTTCTGGATATAACTCATCTCCTAGGGGCAGAAAAAGGTTTTAGTTATACATTGTCTACCTAATTTTTCACCCTTTTGATTGACACTAGCTATTTTAAAAATATTTATCAGGACCTGAAACTCAGTGCGAATGTATTTCATAATACAAAAGTAAATTGCCCCTAAACATCTTCAGATTTAAAGACAGGGCCATTAATTTCTGAAGTATCTGTCAGTGATACTGCAGCACCCATTTGAGGTGTTGATTTGAATGTTCCAGTGTTCCTGATAATATTAATATGCTATAATCACAGTCTGGTGAGATATGACTTTATGTAATAGGTAGAGAACAAGACCAATACTTTTCCAAGTGTTAAAACAGTAGGACTAAGAATAGAAAGTAGTTACTTTGTTCTGTTTTGTTGAAGAAAACAGTATTTTGCCATATAAATGCATGTTACTCTTGTGCAAGAGTGCAAATGCACCACCAATACAGAAATTGTAGAGCTTCATTGTCACCAAAAAAAAAAAAGGGCAAAAGCATAATGAAAATCAAAGAAGCAGAAAATAATAAATAGTAGATACAACTTTTCATAAGGAGAAGGAAAAAAAGTAGATGATTATGAAATGAGAGAGGCTTAAGTAGGAGAAAGGGCAGGAGGAAAATGAATTAGTTTTATCTTTTTAGATCACTGCCCATTTGTGATGATTTGATACTGCAGCTGTGCCTGACCCACTTGCCCTTACACAGACAAACAGGTAACTGAAGTAAATGAGAATTCCCACTGAAAATGACTAAATAGGAGGAGTTCTGGTACATCCTTCAGATACAAAACAAAAAAACCAAACCAAACCAACAAAATTGAAATGCTAGAATTTCTTCACAAATAAATGTATTAATATCCACCATACGAGACAATGAGATGATAAGTAAGTACAGAAATAACGATGCTGTCTGATTCAGCAGCTTGTCTCTGAGAGTAGCCATTATCAACTGTATTTAAAAAGGAAGCCAAACAGTAGAAAAAGCATGCAGTAACCTGACTTAAAACAGTAATTTTCTTACAGTTATAAAGTGGTTTATGTCATGTGGCTTGAGTATGTACCAATTCCTAAACTTTTATATTTTTAAAAGAACCTTGATCTGTGTTCTTACCTGGCAATATCTGGATGTAGCCGTCAGAAGCAGTTAATATCACCGGCATCCAGCGCTCACACCCCTCCAGAGCTCGATCGGAGCTGAACTTGTGTAACTCACAGAGCGAAGAGAAGTTGCACAGCCTACAAAATTCATAGAACTGAGGGGGAGGAAACCATATTTCTTGAGATTTAAGGCGTTCAATGGCTTCTGGAGGTGATGACCACTGTAAGATGAAAACAAGCCTTGAAATAATAGTGTCACCAGCAGATAGAAAGTATAAACAACTTTAAAAGCCATTAGCAAGAAAGACTTTACAGAAAAAGAGCTTTCAACAGTCCGTGTATTCTGAACAGAATAAAAACCATGTATAAACTACACCAAAATAGCAACAAAAATAAATTTTTAAAAATTGAGAAAGCATAATAAAAGCAATCGATAAAAATTACTCTTTTTTCCTATAAAAATAAACTTATATTTTACAGAGAGGCATACCAACTTTGGAAACTAAAACTGAGACTGGTTTTAGGGTTTGACTAAAAGTCTGCTGAAGCAACAGAAAACCTTAACCTCAATGTGAACTCAGTTAACAGAGGTTGCTACTGATGCTTAAAGAATTAAAAGTACTTCTAAACATCTGCTTCTTACACACATTGTTTTCAGAGCGTGAACACCCAGCTATTTATGCTTAAACACTGCATTATTCTACATGTTTAAACTATTACTAATCTTTTCACCTCACATGGTGAATTTCATAATATAAACGTGTGCATAAGCATTTGCAGTAGATTTATGCTGTTACTTAAAAATTATAACAAACATGAACTTTTTTGAAGATAAGATCTCAGGTACTTTTAAAGTTCTGTAGCAAGATAGATTACAAAATAAATATCAAACCATCACTAATACCAAAATTGTTAGGTAAACTTTTACAGAACTGTGTGTTTTCGCATCTACTGCTAACTTGCTTTCAGACTTTTCAAAATTCTAGAAAAACTTGAAGACTCTCATGTGCCTGACCCTGAGCTATCTTTAAGAAGTTTCTTCATGAAGTTTTTTTTACTTTTACCCCCTCCAATTAAAAAAAAAAAGTAAAATAAAGTATAGCTCCAAAAATGCTTTTAATAATACACTATTTCAACAAGTTAGTATGTTACTTAAAATATTCCAAGTAACTACAAAAGACAAAAATGACTTGCACCCCTGGAACACTGTACACGCCCCCAGGATCTCTCCAAGCGTGGTGAATGTTAAGGGTGTAACAGCAATACTCCGTTGATACTGCACGAGTGAAAAGGGATTTCTTGTCATCCACCTTTGAAAGATACAGTAATTCACGGTGGAAATGATCTGATGTGACACGCATCCTGTGCCACAAAACTTCGTGTAAAATGAACTTAAAGAAACACCCTTTTCTGCCAGCAGTTCCAGCTGCACGACTGATAACGGGGGCGGCGGTGACTGACTGGAAGGAGAGCTGTGCAAGGGAGGGGATTAAAGTGCAGGTCGAACTCCCCTTCTCTCACATTTTGAGGGAGCGTTATGAGGACGGCCCGAGAGCTGGAGCTCTGCTCGCCCCGGGCTCAGGCCGGCGGTTCCTGAGGCGGGGTGAGGAGGGTCTGCCCGGGGTCCCCCCCGCCCGCCGCCACGGGACCGCGGGCTGGCCGCGCTCTTACCAGGACGGCCGTCACCTCCTGCTCGTCCTGCGAGGCGTGGGGCGGCCGCTGCTCCAGGCAGCACAGGTAGAAAGCCGTGTCGTAGCGCCGGCCGCCGGCCTCAGCCCTGCCCACGGGGGTCAGCCAGTTGCTCCACTCGTGCAGCGCCCAAATGTTGGGGACGCAGCCCAGGTGCCGGCACAGCTGCAGGAAGCAGCCCGGGTCCCCCTGCACCCGCCGCCGCCACTCGCTCAGCTCGGCCGGGGGCAGGCGCTCCGCGGGCAGCGGGGATGCGGGGCCGCTGTCCGCCGCCGGCCCGCGCCCCGGCACCAGCAGCAGGATGCCCGCCTCCTCGAAAGTTTCCCTGATAGCGCAGATGCGGAAGGCGACCTCCCCCGGCAGCGGCGAGCCCAGCCGCTGCCGCTCGGTGGCGAAGAGCGGGGCCCGGCTGCTGCCGAGAGGCGCCGGCCTGACGAGGCCCAGCCCGCACTGAGGCGAGGCGGGCAGCAGCCCCAGCCAGTCAGCGGAGAAATCCGCCGGCTCCACCAGGCCGCCCGGGAAGACGTGGGCGCTGGGCACGAAGCCGCTGCGGGAGCTCCGCTGCAGCAGCAGCACCTCATAGTCGAAGGGGCCGAGCGGGCGGCGCGGCAGCCGCGCCGGTGTGCCCGCCGCCAGCAGCAGCGTCGCCGCTTCCCTCCAGTGCCGCAGCCGCCAGTTCATCGTGAGGGCTGGAGGAGGCGGCGGCCGCGATCGCGCTGCGGGGCCACCCGGGCGCCACCGCCGCCTGGGCTCCCGGAGGAGCGACTGCAGCCGGACGCTTGGGCGGGAAAGCGGGGCGGGCTCGGCCGGGCCGGTCATCGCGCACCTCCGCCGGCTGAACGCCTGTCCGGCCCGGAGACGCGGTGGGATGGGGGCCTGTCAGGAACAGTCGGTAATGCCTCAGTCCCGGTCAGCCTTAAGCCGGTAAGTAGCGTCCTCAAAGGGCAAAAGCTTAAGGAAATACAGAGGGTATACAGGCGTAGGGCGAATGGCAGAGAGAAACGAGGCGATGACTTTCAATTTACTCGGAAAATTATGGAGTGGTTTGCAGTTCCTGAGGTTTCGTAGCACTGAGTGTATTTACAGTAAGACAAGAGGTAAATGTCGAATAGCTCCCTCGGACCCCAAAGTCCTCCCGAGTGCTGCCGAGGGCACTGTGGTTCCAGCGCAGGGGCACTTGCAACTAATAGCGCTGCTGACCCGCCAGCCGGCCTCGGAGAAACCTCCTTATCTCAGGTCCACATCGAGGTATTGTCGATAGCAGAAATCATTTTAGGTCTTTAATTAGCCGTGTCATGCTTCAAGTTGTTTGAATTTGTTCTGGTAGACTTCAAAGGGGAGGAGTATGTAGAATGTTAATTAATTTTTATTACAAAGCTCTTCTGGTTTGAGGCTATTACCTGGAAAAAAGATACATTCAGCCAAGACAGCAAAACCTTGAAAAAGCCCTTTGAACAGATATTTTACTGTAGGAACCATTTTATTTTATTAACATTTGATTTTGATTCCCCAATTTAATAACAGATTTTTAAATTTTTTTTCAATTTGTGAGGAGTTTAAGATGATGACACAGGTTGAGAAATTTTGTAAGAATATTATTTGCATGTAACATGGAGAATCCTCCTATTTGTCACCGTTCTCACTAGATTCTGTTTGGCAAACACTCACATACCCGCACATGCCTCTGATAACTTCTCCATTTTATTTTCTATTTGAGCATGTACTTAATGCCCGTGAGATGTGTCTCAACTTAACTGAAATGATGTTTAGAGGCAATTTAACCAGTGTGACGCCAGAATATTTCAGCTGACAAAACCGAAAATTCAGTCGATGTCTACGCAGACGCAGCTGGGCCATAAGTTCATCCTGGCACGAGGCTGCAGCCGGCAGAGAGCAGGTCAGCCATCCAGCTGCTTATACTAAAACTGGGGCGGGACACCAGCTGTGCTCTCGCCAGACAATATATGAGTCTGTTCTCCCTCTTCTTTCCTTCCTCATGACCAAACAGACAAGCAAAACCAGGACATCTTGTAACTCTAGCCTCCTCTTTCATAGTAATTTAACCACTAGTGCTCAGCAGTTATTACTGTCTTGGGCAATAGAAGCATAAGGTCCACTAATGTGCCTGTTCCCAATATAAGGTATTTTGAACCTAAAATCATGATGTTCACCATGTATTTGTTTGCCTTTTTCAGTCTTAGTTACCTATTTTATTGTATTTAGTGTACATCTTATTAGGAATGTGCATTGCCTAAAAGCTGCTTTACTGGTGAAATATTAATAAACTACTGAGGTTTTTCAAGACTTAACATCCAATGAGCTTGATGGCTGATCAAAAAGATTTAAGGTCCATTATGTCCGATCATTTCAGCATAAAGGCATTTTAAGTAGAAAGTACTCACGTACCAAGAACAAACAGCATCATTTCCAAATCAGTTGTAATACCAGCACATATACAAAACTGTCTTACTGTGACAAAAATGCAATGTCTGACATCCCTGGAACATTATATCAGAACATCTTGGGGAGAATCTGATAATAGAGAACAGTGCTGATTACATTATTAAGTTTCTAAATGGGATGTTTGTTTGGTTTTTTTACCTAGTGCAGTCTAAAGTCTCTCAACTGCTAGTATGTAAAGCAGGACTATCCTGGAAAACAATTCCTCTGGTTTCAGTGGTATCCACAGGTATTAAATTTAGCAGATCTAATTTCACAGGCATTCTTGTGTGGGGGCTGGAAATCGAATGTGTCGCTGGCATAGGTGCTGCTGTTTTTTTCCTCAAACATACACAGCATACCAGCACTGTTGGTAGAGAAATAGTTGTGTGGTTATAGTGTTGTTCATGACCGTTCTCAGCACCCGAAGCAGTCCTTTGGCACCAAACACAGCCAAGTGCAAGTTAAGACAAACATTATTCTCCCATTGCTGCATTTTCCCACATGTTTGTATTTTTGTATGTAAGGCAGCTCTTCCCCTTAAGGATGACATTCCTTACCCAAGGGTCAGCATATTCATGCTGTTGATGGCAATTTTAAAATCTTTCCTTTCATTATTGTTTTGCAGAGTAGTTCAATATCTGTTCACTGAAGCTGAAGTAATCTCATGCAAAATTCCAGGAGCATATGAGCCTTTAATTGACCTGGTTGTAAGGACTAGAGGTGGCAGTAGGTTCCAAGGATGAACTCTCAGAAACTCTGTGAGCAAAGATCAAGTGCGTAAACGGGGGGTATTACCCCCTTCCAGTTTCCTACTAGGAAAAACAAAAGCTAAGGGCTGTGAATGTGCATAGATCTGCTCTCTCAAAGCTATACCTAACTTGCTGGAGATAGCTCAAATGAATATAGAAAATGTCTTAAATCCAAACTAGGTGCAAGGTTATAAAGCATGTTTAATTTCTTCATTGCCAATTTAGATGACTTTTTTGTTCCCATATATTCTGCTAAAATGCAGAGCTCATCTCACATGTACTTAAAACTTGTACAGCGTTACGAGTGGTTTCAGAAAGAATGGAAAATCTGTGAAAAATTTATTACTCAGGAATGCAAATCTTAAACTGAGCATACTAGTTTATTCCTTTACTGTAGTATAAGCGTTATGGCACAAGGGCATTCTACATTCAGCTGAGCTCTGGCATTATCCTTCAAGGAGCAGCATGTGAGCTGGGAATACAGGAGACTTTAGTTTGGAGAAAAGTGTCTCCATAGCAAGAATTAGCTGGAGATAATACGTGACACTCAGTAAAGTGTAAGAGAGAAGGCTGGAGAGTCCAAAGTCCTCTCCAGATTAAATAATTATAAAAAGTATTTTTGAGAAAAAATTAAGAATTTGACTGCCGTTCATGCTTCTTGTATGCCAGAACATACAATTGTTAACCTGATAAAGCCCAAATACTTCTGTATTTCAGGTTGTTTTCAAAAACAGATTGTGCTGTGTTGAAAAATAAACCCTTGTGAAGTGATGCAGAAGTTCTGTCAAATGAAAAACCATAACATTATCACATTGATAATTCTTTATGGGATCATATTTCAGCAATGTGGAGATAACTTCATCTTTCCACTTTGGTTACTGCTTATGAGAAAAAGAAAACATTAGTTTGTTTAAAGAAAAAATATTCAGGTCACTACATATATAGAAATGATTGTAAAATTAGCTCTCTGGGGTTTTTTGTGTGTGATGAGAATACTTAGTAATAGAACTATTTCATCCCTTTTTCTCACATCATTACATACATTATTTTGCACATACAGATCAGTGCAGATCACATCACTGTAATAATTTTCAGTTGAAAAACAAGGTCTACCGTTATTTCACAATTTGATGTGGCTTACATGCTGTCCTGTGAGTTGGAGATGATTATACTAAGTTCTTAGTTTAATTTATATGCATCTGGTAAAAGTTTTGTCCCCATGCAGATGTAGTGTCTACTATAGTGAACAAATTGTTACCACCTCAAGTATCAAAAACTTAGAGAGATTTCACTGCGTCTCTCTACTACTTCTTAAACTGGCTTAATTCAAAATGACATTCTAAAGTTTTTACATTGTTTAGCTCATATAATATCAATGAATAAATAGACTTAATGAATAATCTAAAAAATAAATACATTAATCACTGTATATTTTTCTAAGTATTGTATCCAAAATGTGAATAAATATCAAATCTAGGAAAAGCAGGTTTATGATTATAGCACCTTCAAACAAAACAATATTCCAACAAATCAAAGCAGATCAGAAAACTAGGTTACAGATAGTATTAACAACTGGAAATGTTCTACTTCCAACAGATGCATCATGGATTACATGTTTTATGCAAAATAAAATCATGGTTGTAATTCTGCAGCTTTTAATTACATGAATAGTCTTTGCACATGTAATTTTTCACTGAACTGCGTAGTGATGGCTCATATGAGTAATGATTCAGACCACTCCCTCTAGGACCTGGAACTCAAATGTTTATTTATATATAAAGTTACACATGCAATTAACATATTAGATTAAGCTGCTAAGGGAGTATCATGTTTGGTGTGTCAGGTACTCCTCAGTCATTTTATATGGTATAGATAGTTAAATATTTTCTTCTGTCATCTTTTCTCATTTCCACTTTTCTCTCTTGTTTTTCTCCTGAGGTTTATGCTATTTATATATCAATTGTTGAAGATCATGCAAAGCAATTGCATTTGTTTTTTTTGGTTTTTTTGTTGTGTTGTTTTTTTTTTTTCTCAAGACATTTATACATGGCTGTATGACCTGACATTTACTATTCCTACAAAAACCCCACGATTTTTGAAGTCGTGTTTTAGGCTATATAATTCCTTAATGCTGTGACATATCAATGAGTTTGAGTGTGTATGTTCTTTGAATATTTGTGTGCAAGAGACAGACTTGACTGATTGATTGTAGACCTTAGTGATTATTTTAATGTATAGTGGAAAACTGACCAAAATAACAGACCACACGTTTCTACTATGATTGTGACATTTCTGTGCACTCGAATTAGAACTAGCTTTTAGAGGATGTTAGTTTGTGTGATTTGGTGGAGATGTTACTAATAAGTATATGATAATGTCATGCAATACAGTGTAAATAAAACATACGCTTCAATCAATCAGTCAAACCAGAACAAAACACCCCACCTGACCCTGTGGAGGCTCAGGAAGTCAATTTCTGACACTTGGGAAAACCACAGTAGATATTCTGACAAAATTACTGGAATCGAGCAATCAACATAATTGTTTTTGCTAGCTAGCCTGTGTAGGTGACAGATTTTCAGAGATGCTGTCATTTTACTTGCGTTTCCCTACATGGCTTCTAGTCACATTGCTACCAGCTTGAAATGCTTGTGCTTGGCTGCATGAGAAGATGCAGAAGAGCCTTCATGCTGCTTAAATGCCATGTGACTTTTCACCTTTCCACAGGTTTAATCCATGGCAGTTGATTAAGCTGCATTTCCAGTTGCATCACAGTACTGCAGCAGGAGGCTCTTGGGCTGGGTGACAGAATCCAGCCTCCTGGGGCCACCTTCATCCAATAGGAAGTCCTTTGTAGCATGACACAGAGAGAAAAGGGTTGGCTTTTGTAAAATTGATATCATCATGTAGCACATCAAAATATTTTACTCTTATTTTGTATTGAGTTATTCAGAGAACAGGTAGTCGGTTCCACTCAGGGATATTTTATATTCTTTGTCCCACTGGGTGTTAAGATGCTACCTTCTTACAGAGAAGCTGTAGTTTAACGGTGATGCTATAATATCATATTTAACAAAAAGCATACTTTGCTAACATAGGCTGAGACATATTTACTACATACATCCATCTCCTTCCTTCTCTTGTCCTTCCCTCAACACATGCAGATAATTTAATATGAAAGACATTGTTATCTAATCCCAGTTTTATTGTATGCTTACCACAGCAAATGCTGCTCACGTGTAGACTGCTGTTTTGTCCAGATCTCCTCCGGCATTGAAAGACTTATATAATCGTATTGAGAGAAAGCACTTAGAGATCTGTAATCCACTGGTTTTACTGAATGACTTTTTACATAATGAAAATCTGTGAAGGGTAAATATGTTGAACAGGAGTTCCATTAGCACTTATATATTTGGTATTTCTGGAAAATTTACATAACAACAGAAACCTTAGAAGGAAAAGAAAGCCCATAACCAATCTGTTCAGACTACAAAAAAGCATGTGTTTAATTTTTAATCTCAAAACTAATGACATCAGTCATTTAGTATGTTCTTAAATAAGTGCATTCACGTAAAAATATTTTCATGAAGAATTTTGAAACTAATTTTATTTCATATTCATAATGCTGAAGTTTGATGTTACATTGTTTGCAACATAAGGAGATGGTTCTTTGTCCATTTTATTAGTAAACTAAGAAAACAGTGTAGAGGGTTTTTATGGTGATAGACTGGAAGTCCTGGAATAAAATGACAAATTACTTCATTTTACAGCCTCAGTTCTGATAGTTTGATACAACCATCTATTGTTGTTGCTATCAATACTAATGGACCAAATTTCATGCTCCTTAGGTTTGCTAAAGTTAAGTACAAGCTTTGCTGGCTGAAAGGGGGCAGAGTTTGGATCCTAACACCGAGGGTCTAATACATTCCTCTAGTCTAATATGTTCTCTAGTTTTTAACTGCCCAAGCCAAGGGCTCTGTACTTTACTCAAGAAGACTGAACAAGCAGTGCTGAAGGCAACGCCAGCCCTGTCATCCTAAATGTTATTGTAGCTGCTTCCTAAGGCAGGGATTTCTTGACTTTTCTGACTGCTGATTCCCTTGCAGTATAAATTAAAGATATATCACTATATTCAACTTTGGGAGCTTGAGAAGGGTGCATTTATGTAAAGAAAACTGTAATGAGAGGGCTTAGCATGTTACTTTTATTCCTGTAGTTGAAATAGGAACTTTTTGTTTAGAAGAGTTTACTGACAAACTGTATTAATATTCTAGTTTTTATTTGGTTTTAACTATTGCTGTAAGCCAACCAGTAAGTTATAAGAATGTACTGTATTTTAAGTTAAATAGTGACAGTAACAAGTTTGAATTATTCAAAGTATAGAAAAATACCACCCGTACACAGGCAAAACCAGTATAATTCAAGTCAGGAATAAGATATTCGTATACATGAAATGTAACATATATCCTGTGAATAAAGACAAAAGAACTGAAATAGAACATTGAAATTAAGCAATGACCATCCTCTTTTGTAGTGAAAATGCAATAACGTTCTCATTCACTGATCAGCATGAGAGTATTTGCATTTTCTTTGTGCTATTTAAATATAGAGTTTTTTGAAGTTTGATTTCCCATTTTTCACTTACAAAAATAGTATTTCCAGTCTCCTTCCAGGTGCATTCCAGTGGGGAAAAAATGAAGACTGTAAATCTACATAATCTCTTTATTTCTTAATTTAAAAGAAATATCAGCACTTTTGGGCGGTGATGTGTTCATGTTGTTTTCATTTTGTGCGCTTGTGCACCTGAAGTGTGTCACATTGAGTGTGCACTTGTATCAAGTGGAGATGATTAATGGCAGGAGCATTATCCATTTAGATAGTGCCAATCCTCTATTACAATTCTATTTAATCTTTTAATTTCAGGTATCCTAAATATAAGATGATACAGATTTTTAGGAATGAACAAATGATGACTAAATCTCCAGCTAGCTTTGTCTTAAGACTTGAAAATACTTTATTTTTCCAAAGTCCAATCCTTTAAATGCTAATTGTGTATTTGTAATGAAGCGAGACTTACATAATTATAGGTTACTTATATGAATTCTTTGAGTCCTATATCCAAAAATCCAAATTCCAAAAAATGCAATGGACTGAAAATTTTCAATTCACCAACTCACTGAGGCTTGCTTTTGAAGATGAGATTTAACTATTCTTGAAAGTTCTTCTACATGCTAACCGTGGATAAACTGTATACCTGCTTCAGGATACCAATATCCAAGGTAATGAATGCTGTAGGTGGCATCTTTTACTTATCCACCAGAAACCAGACTTGCATTACTTGCATTTTCAGAACATGTGCTTAAACGATCTGATTTCAAAAGGAACATGGAGCTTTCAACAAGTACAGAACAGAGTCCAACTTCTTATCCACCTTCCTGCAGACTAAGGAAAAGGAGAGTGCAAAAAGTGAAAATACCTGCAGATCCTTAGTGACTAGTGTTTGCAGTCCTAATATGTACATTCTCCTGCAGCTTTTGCAGTATTTTCCATAAATATGTTTAGTTAATATGATTGTGAAGGAGATCTCATGTAAGTCAACACAAAGCGATTACACCTCGTCTAGTCAGACTGAAACAGTAGCACCGATAAATACAGGCTTGATTTTGTCAGAATGCTGCTGCGAATCTCTACAAAGCTAGGTTAACTATGTATGAAACACATCCTATGGAATGAGTGAAATACAATAGAAAGGAATGTGGAGTCATCTCATAAAAAGGTGAATTCCCATGAGAATGGAGCTGGACTGGATCAATGTGCAGAACCACATTATCCTTCAACATAACGACAGTCTGTAACTTGATTCAGGCCTCCACTTACTATTTTTCCTCACCTACATTATTTTTTTTCTCACATACAAGTGACCATATTCAAATTTGTCACACACCTTTTCTCTTCAAATCCAGCCCTCATAAGTTTCAAAGAATAAACTTTGCTGCAGTTTTTCAAAGTGTGTTTAGTTCTTAATTCAAAAATATTAGGTGTTTGAGTGTTATCAACATAATTTTACTTAACAAGACTGAAGACTGTCGTCTAGTAACTTCACAAAACATGTCCGATTGTTATTCTTTGATAATTTGTCCATAATAACAAATGCAGAAGAATAATACCTTATTAAAACCCCAATATTACAGGTCTTTATATTTGCCTGTGGAGTGCCTCTTCCACCTATGGCGCTATGAAGTACATACTGAGCATTCTTGAATGGATAATATGTGTTCACAGTGACAGAAGACATTTCCATAAGTTACACAATAAATACCATAATACATAGGTCCTTTCATAAAATGTTATACAACTTCTCTGCAAAGTTAGTGTCCGTCCCCCCACTTTTACATTTAAGCATTAACAATTTTACAGGGAAGCAGTGCTGCTCTTGCATTTACCTCCCAAAACTGCAGTGTATCAAAGGGGACTGATTCCTGTTTCCCACATGATTGATCAGACATGAATGAGATATAATTTTTAGCTTTATCTGGATTTCTACAAAGAATTCAAGAGCTTGCAGAAATGTGACTGTACATATACTACAGGTATCCATCCCTGCCCGTCAACATGAGAGGGGATCTCTTTTTGGATTATTAGTAAGGGCTGCTTTAACTTGACATTTTTGTTTGCCAAAATCTATTTTCAAAAATTACTGCTTCTGCTGTGGGTAGATTCATTGCTCCTCTTTTCAAAGTTAACTGTGAAGTGCAAGCGGTTTGCTTCTACAGAAAAAAGAAAAAAAAATTGAACCAGTGGCAAGAACCAGCCTGTCTGCAGGAGAAGACAAAATAATGGTAAATGTGGATGAGAACCACGAGGCTTCCTGGTGTTTTTCTGAATACGCAACTCCCTGTTTTTTCTCTCTGGATTTAAAAAGCGATTAGTCATTCACATTTGCTGTGCCAACCCATGCAACCGGGTTCTGTACAATCAGTTTAAATCAACAAACAGGATTTGGTATCAAACATTGCTTGTTCTGTTTTCTCCATCCTCCTCCACATCTCCTCCCTCCCCAGCCATTAACTTATCTAAAATAGGGTTGTTTACATTCTTTTATTGGAGTTTTCATCCTTCCTCTTTTCCTCCACTGAAATAAATTTTTGTGTATTCGATGAAATAAAAAGTATTCTGTTGACTTTGTCAGACAAAATACCTGTGTTAGCCTCCAAATTCGTGTTACTCACGAATACTGTAAACAGTGACCAGCAGCAAACACCAGAGCCTATTCAAGAACAAAAAATACAGGCTTCTGAGAACAGTGAACTATTAATAGCAGACAAATCCCTGTTAAAGCCAGTAGAGATAATACCCTGATACTTCATAGTTAACCGTTACAAGTCCAGCAGATGAAAACATCCTATTCTGCAGGCTGATTTGCATCTCTTTTCTTCAAGAAGAAACAAATCGTGCATTTTAGGATACTGAGAGGCAAAAGTTTTGCTTTGTTTTTTCAAGTGCTAGGTTTAAATTCTCAGCTCATCCAAGTGACCCGTTTTGAAATTAAAGGTGAGACGTGAAACGCTTCAAAGACAGATGGAGGAGGGTCGCTCTTGTCAGAGGCTGCACCACCCTAAGAGAGTTTTACCACACACACTGCCAGGACTATAGCGATAATGAGCACAGCGGAGAAAATAATCCCAGCTAGAACCTTGCTGATATCGCAGAAGGATTTATTTTCCTCCACAGAGATCATGCCAATAGAAGAAGCGCCCATGCTGATGGTGGATTTTAGTTCAGCCCCTGGGTCTTGCTTAGCCTCTACTGTCCACTGGGGGACATTGACCTTCATTTCCATCTCGTACATCATCTCTCCTACCTGGTTGATTTCGTTCTCGAGGTCTTTCAAATCCACCACGTCTATATTGTGCTCAGCCTCGTATTTCATGTTCTGGACGCTCATCGCTCTGGCGGCCACACCAGAGGTTCCCCCGCTCATGCCTGTCTGGATCAGGTGCTTTTTGGGGACGTTTAGCGGGAACTCGTGGCCCAGCTCCAGGGCTCTCCTCATGTCGATCTCCAGGATCTCTAGGCACGTGGAGAAAATCACCCATAGCCTCTCGAACTCGGCTTTATCTTCCTTACTCACGGTTTTGTCCTTCAGGACCGTGGTGAGCTTGTTCCTGTTGGCCACCGCTAGCTCCTGGGCTTTCTGCCGGGTTTTCTTGAGCTCCTCCCGCAGGTTCTGGGAGTCCGAGGTGCCGCCGATGGTCAGCACCATGTGCCGGTAGCAGGCGGTCACCTTGTTGAGCGCGTCCAGCAGCGCTTTGCACTCCTCCTTCACCATGGTCCCGGCGGCGGCGCTGGGGCCGCGTCCCCGCCGCTCTGCCCGGCTGCCGCTCCGCCCCGGCTACCCGGTACCGGCACCAGGGAGCTGCCCGAGACAGATACTACCCGCACACATGGCAAGCGGCAGCTTCGGGCCGCGCCTGCATTCAGCGCCTTCTCACCCGCCTCGCGTCCCCGCCGGCTGCTCAGGCGGCGCCGACGCCTGTGAGAGCCCGGGCGGGCTGCGGGGAGCGCCGGGGGGCGGGCAGCATCGCTCCCCGCCTGCTACTGCCGCCGTGCAGGAGAACCGGGGCGGCTCATTCCGCACCGCGCTGAACGGCAGCGGGGACTTCCAGCGATCGGGCACCGCTTTTTGAAAAGTGCCAAACACCGCGGAGGGAGGAAGGAGAAAAAAAAAAATACGCGACGGTTAAAACTCTCGAGAACGAGAGCCAGGAAGCTGGCTGCCGCTGTCCCTGTCCCCGCCAGCTGCCGTGTCCCGCCGCCGCCACACGCGCTTAACTCGTCCCAGCTGGGCGGCCGCGCAGTCACATGGCGCCGCGCGGGGAGCGCCCGCGGCCTCCCGGGCGCGCCCGGCCCGGCCCTATAAGCCCTCGCAGGCTCCGCCTCCGCAGGCTGCGACCCCGCGGCGGCTGCCTGCCTACTCGCTCGCTCCCCGCCGGCGCCCGGCCATTGGCTTCGTGCGGCGCCGCCGCCGCCGCGCAGGGCCCGCCCTGGATCCCGGTAGGGCCTGGCGGAGGCGCGGAGCGGTGGGGGGGAGGTGGGCCGGCAGCGGCTCTCTGCGGCCGGGGAGGAAGGGAGACAATGTTGTCGGCGTAAGTAGCGCTCCCGCCCCGGGCGCCCCCGGCCTGCTCCTCGGCGGCAGGACGGCTTCCCGCGGCGCCGAAGGGAGCGTGCGGTTGCGGCTCTCGGGAGCCGCGGGGCAGCCGCCGCGGGGGCGCTCCCGCCGCGACGGGGAGCGGGGCAGGGCGCGCGCGCCCTCGCGTGCCCGGAGCGGGCGGGCCGCGGCCTGGGCGGCGGGCGCGGGCTGCGCGGCCTGCGGCTGCGGCGGGGGCTCGGGGCGCGCGTGGTCCCGTGCGGTTCGGCGGCACCTCCGGCCGCACGAACAGGCGGCGCTTGTCGGTGCCCGCGGACTCGCTGGCACCTGCCTGCCGCCCCGCTCCTCTGCCGCGCGGAAGGCGCAGAAACGTTTAGCGCGTTGTTGAACTTCGTTTGCCCACCGCCGCGCAGGGTGTTTCCGTGCGGGCAGCCGCGTCGGGCTCCTGCGGGGCGCGGCGGGTGTCCCGGGGCATCGGCAGCGCTCCGGGCCGCGGAACGAGCTCGTAGTGGTTTCACCTTCGCACGGGGTGTTTAAGGCGGCCGGTGTGAGAGCCAGAATGTCTGCGGTTGGCTCCAGTAATTCTACACGAAACAGTGCAGGAAGGGGTGCACTGGCAGAAACGGCGCCTCCCGGGCTGCGTTTGCCAATGTGCTGAAGTACAGGGTAGGCACTAGTGACAGACACTAGTCTGTGGTTATATGTACGTCTGAATCTTCTAGAAGAACAGAAATCACGATGTTGAGTGCTACGTAGCAAATTAAACAATGTTGTCTCTGGCGGTGATGTGTCTTTGCCAGAGCAGGCTTCTGGGGAGCTTGCTTGTCATAACATATGTTACCCACAAACATTGAGGCACATGTAGTAACTGAGTGATTCTTTTTTAATTTTTTTTTTTTTCCTCTGATGCTATAGTGACTTGAAAAAGATGTGAAGCCGCGGTCCTGTGAGGAGGGGGAGCGTGACCGTTTCCCTTACCATGCCACCTCTGTAGTGCAGTGTGTGCGATGAGCAGCAGAGCCCAGGCTGGCTTTCTGGTGCTGAGCCCAGCCTGAAGAGTCTGTCTAGACTGTATTCTGGATCTTGCTAGCTTGGACTCCAGTGGCTTTTGTTGTTCTGCCTTAATTTTGGCCCAAATTGAAGCCACGTGTAGTTTCTGCTGCAGGTTGCCACCAGTAGAAGAAAGTTCCTTTTAGCTTCTGTAGGTTGCCAAGTTACTACAGAGGAAATTGAGTAGCTCTCTACCACCTTGTGTATTGGTAGCCTGGAAGCAGCAAATTGCTAATTCCTGTTTCCTTGTAGGAATAAAGAAACAGAGGATGATTTTGACCTGATTATAAGTGAAGTCTTATAATTGCTTAATCATTGTCAGGTGGAAAGAGGATTAGCTCTGGGTCTGAATCTGGAGACCTGTGTGACTTGAGTGTTAAGCTTATTGTTAACTAAATTATGCATATTTGTGTGTGTATAATAGCTGTGCTTAAAGTCTGCCACATAGCACTAAAGTTACTGTTCATTGTGGCACAATCAGACCCACTGCACCCTCAATGCACAGGCTTGGGAATTAGACCACTGTACCTCAGTAACTGAAGGATCTGAATAGTTGGCTTAAGTAAAACACTGGTTATAATTGTATTTCAACTCCTTAATTTTTGCTCCATCTCCCCCAAAAAGTACATGTGCTGATGCCTCTGCAAGCCTGAGGAGGCGGCCTTAAATATAACTCACTAATATTTGGAGAAAGTAACCTTATTTGAGAAGCTGTTTGGGGAACTTTGTACTTTCTGTTAATGTTTTTCCTCTAAATGTGTTTCTTGTAATTGTTTATGTGGTTCACTGATTAGCACTCTCTGCACTCTGTTTCAGGGCTGGCTTGAGAATAGCTCAGGGATCTGAGAGTTTAATGTAGCTTTCATAGTAGTGAGCAAAAGCATGAAAAATCTTTGCAGATGCTCTGGTGGATTTCTAAACCTGCAAGAACTGAGAATTGGCAGTCTAGTCTCTATTCTGCTGTGAAGAGGAGAATGAAGCTTATTCCTAATACTTGGCTAATGCCAAGCAAGATTATCTCAAAAATCAGTGAAGTGACTGGATAAAAGCAGACTTGCCTGTCGAAGGACAAGCCACTCCTGTTAAAATGTAGTTTCTCTGGAGGAAAGAAATAGTGACCGTGGCGAATCAAGCCTCAAGTCTGAGACAGGAATGTGTCCACATCAAACTACGGTGCCAGTACACTGTTAAAATACAAAGGGTGGACTTTGTATTGCTTCTTAAGAACGTGCTCAGTTTTAGGGTTTGAGGTGGAGTTCAGAATGAGGAGCCGTGTGAGGAGCTGACAGGAGCGGTCTGCGCGGTGGCTCCCTGGTGTGCAGCCGCTGGGGGTTTGGAGAGGCCTGTCTGACAAGGGCGGGAGCAGCGGCAGGACGGCCAGAGTTGCTGGGCCTAAAATGAGCCTGTGGGCATGCTGGGCAGAGACAGACCCAAAATTGTGAGATCCCATGCCAGCTCTTAAACCTTCACTGGAAGAAATGTGTGTCTGAAGGGGAGGGGTTGAGAGAAATTAGGATCTTCCTGGAATGTTGCTGGCCCCTCCTTTCCAGAGCTGGTTCCATTGCTGTCAGGCTGATGTTCTGGGTTCATAAAACTTAGGTTGTTTTTTCTGGTTGCTAGGGAGCCTGGAGCTGACTGATGCACGTTCAGCACTCTATAATAATTCAGAGGTGTTACTCTGACATACTTCACTTTCATGAAATAGATTCAGCTGCAGCTTGTGTTGAAGAGGCACAGAAATATATTATTTCCTCCTTTGCACCCCTGTGGTGAGCGAAGTGCCCTGGAACATGTCTCAGAGCTGTTGTTCATAAGATGCTCAGTGTTCATCCCTTAGGGGAGGGAACAAGGTTTCTTTTTGCACTCGGAAACAGAAAAGGATCTTCTGTGTTTTATTTTGATGTGAATGCTGATTTGAGGGCTCACTTTCGGCTTTTGTAGCTTTTACCCAGAAATGGGGTTATTGAGGAGTAATAGTGCAGGTAAAACTGGCTGAAGTGGTAACTAGATTTTTATTTGAACTGAGACTAGTTAAATTCCGCTCTTAGATTCCGGTTTGCTTGCAAAGATGTGCTTAGCTTCAGCTGAAAAAAAAAATTAAGTCATTTAGAACTGGGGAACAATTGCTTCCTCTTATTCTGCAGAGCTCTACAGTTTGCTAGTGTGACAAAGATACGTACAAACTTTATCAGAAATGTTTGTCTGCTACTCTGAGCTAAGCATCTTTTAGTTGACTAAGTTGCTGCTTGTTCTGATTCTGTCATTATTTTGACCATTTCAGCAAGAGGTATTCTAGTTACTGGGATACTAAGCTGTAGTTTCTACTGTTGTAGAGTCTGCAGGCTGAGGTGAAATTGATGATGTGTGAAACTTCACAACATTGCTACGCAAGTAAAATTCAGTGAATTTGTGCTGCTTGAATGTGACATGCTAATGGATCTGGTGTTGAAGTTTTTGGAGAATGTGGCATTCTGCTTCTTTGTAGTGGGACTTTTGCAGAGAGGATGCTGATGTACTGGATGTTAGCATCCCAGTGCGATATCCCAACTGGCTCTCCTGCAGAGATTTCAGGTTACTGAGCTAGGCTAATAATCTTTACCAACCGTGGTAGCTGTTTTACTGTCTTTGCTCTGCCACAGTATTACTAAAATGCTTATGTGAGAATACAAAATCTTACACTGTTGAACACTGAATATGAAGTTTGTATACAGAATCCCTAATTCTGTTAGGAAGGGCATTTTCTCTGCAGTATGTTTTGTTAGGTCTTTAGTGGTATAGCAGGACATTCAGAAAATGATGTGCCAAAGAATTGAGTAAATAGTGTATAATTTGAATGTGGACATGATGTAACTGCCAAGTAACAATGCAAATAAAATGACATCTTCTACTTCAGTTGCTGTTTGTCTAAATTTCAAAATGCTTCTTAAAAGGAACTGAAACCTGATAGGTCTGTCAAAGGTACCCCACTTGACCCATCTCTAAAGAAAAACATCATCAATGATAAACTGTCAGTTAAATCCGGCTCATTGTTTTTAGTACCAAAGGTCATAAGTCTTCATTTCCAGTGTTTTGGAGAAAACGGTAACGTGCTTAAATTCCACGGTATGTGTTTCGCTTTAGCTGTCTCTTGTACAATGAGTTGTATCATCAGAATTATCTCTCTCCTCTTAATCTAGAAAGGATTTGGCTGTTTTGAGGTTATGATTCTGTTTTTTGAAAACGGTAATGTAATGCTTATTAGATTCTCTGATCAGCTAGCTTCTCTTCTTCCAGCAATTCGAGCTATTTCTGTGTTTACAGGCACGAAGCCACACACTTAAGTGATTCCATTTAAACCTTTTTATATAACAGTAGTACTTGAGTATTACTTGAACAGCTCAGCATGATAGAATTTAGTGAATATGGCTTATGACAATTTTTAGTGGGTCTCTGTTAAGCATTAACAAATCTGGCAATGTATATAAGGTTTTGTACACTTTCAGTTTAGTGTTAGTAAATCTAAAGCTGTCCAAGGTGCAACTATAAGTCTGTATCCACCTAGTGCCACCCCCCCAGTTAAATTAGGTTGAAGTTGGATGTTGTGTTCTGGCAGCAAAACCAGAGTATTCTTAATGTGTTCCTAGAATTACAGCAATGTGTTAGCCAGTATTTTCAGATGTATTTAATGTTTTGGGGTGCAAGAGAAATTGACTTCATCTCAAAAATGACTGAGCCAAAATTTGTGGAAGCTTTAATGTACTCTGATTCTGTAAACTTAATCTATTTAGTTTAGTATAAAGTCCTTTGTTTTTCTGTAATTACTTAAACTGTAGATGGTTTATACATCCACAGTTGTCTCTCTGACTAATGCTGTGGATAGGTGAAGGAGGTTCAAGTGAATATATTAATGTAACTGTTTTGATTAGTAAGTATTCTACCCTTTTTTTTAATAGCCTTATTTTAATCAGATGCAACAGCCATCCGCTAATGCAGCACTGAGCAGATGAAAGGGTAAGGGAGAGAGAAAAGGGAAGGAAATTCAGAATTGTGATTCTCAAACCAGTACCGATTTAGCTGCTGGTGGCAATTTCCTGCTGTGGAAGAACATGCCTGTGGTGAGCAGTTCGGAATTCAGTCTGCTTCTGGTCAAGGTGGCTGACAAATACCCGTGTGAACTAGAGGTTTTAGCTTCCTTATTGAGGTACAGCATGTGGATGTTGTGTTACAGCAGCTGAAGTGCCAGAGTTCAATATTTGAATGTGGTTTCTTTTCACTTCTTGCTGGAGCTCTCAAGTGTGATTCAGCCCCGTCAGTAGTTCTGTAGTAAAAGAATCTACATGGCTGCCACTGAGTGTTTTAAAACCAGTTATTTGTGGTGTTTAACTCCTGAGCCAGGAATTGAAAATTATAATTTCAAGCTCTTCCTGTGATAATCAGTTGATTGAAATTATTCTTAAAGTATTCTAGTTGCTTGTGTTTTTATTTTCAAGTGCAGGTGATGATTTAAGAGCTACAGCAGTTGTATAGACAGTGAACTTCATAAGCTCAGGTTTTCTGTGGGAGCTCTCCTCCTCCCGTAGATCTCTTCTACCTGTTTTGCCAGGGGATGAAATGTTTTTAATTCATTTGTAGACAAACCTTATCAGTTGGTGTGTGGTTGGTAGTTTGTGGTGGGGGTTTTTTTTGATGGTGAGATAGAGGTTTCTAGGCAAGGAGGATTTGTGGAATGTGTTCCTTTCCCCCTTCCTATTATGGAAAGAACTCTTTGAACTTCTAAAGATTTGTCCAGCTGAAAAAATGGCAATATAGCTATAGTAATTGGAAACACTTGTGCACTGCAGCTTTTCTCTGCAGTCTCATGCTTGATTGCCTTCTTATGTCAACATGCTCTTTGCCCTGACACAGGACATGGTATGCAACACCTTTTCCATTGCTGCTGTGGGAAGGGTCGTAATCTCATCTACCACTTGACCAGATGCTGAACATGAATTCACCAAATAAAAAGGCAAATGAAGATGCCTGAGTGCGCCAACTACATTCAAAAGCTTGATTTGGAAAGTACCTTGAGATACCATATAATCTAGTCCCCTAGCCTCCTTTTCACCTCTGGTAGAGGTTTGTCTCACAGGTTCTTAAAGATTTACTATGTGAGAGACTTGATCTTTGCCAAGCAAATGTGTTTATCTTCTCTTCTGAAAGGTGTTCCTGATCTGTAATTTAAGTCTCTGTTCTTCAGCTAAGGCTTGTTTCTTCTACAAATGTGGGAAAAAAGCCCTTAACCGAGAGCTTGATCTGTCTGGGGAGAAAATTCTTACTTGCTCCATGCAATTTCTTCAGCATAAACAACATCACTGCATTTCATGTTTTGGATTCTGCTTCCGGAGCTTTCTCACCTTTCTCGCTTAAGATTCTCTTGTGGTCAGTTCATCTCCTCTGAAATGCAGCACCCAAAAAAGGATGTAGGACCCCAATAATACAACCCCGTTTGGTGCTTGACTTACTATATATAATAAATTGGTACCAATTCATGTTTAGACTGTAAGCTGTGGTCACTTAAGATCCTCCTTGGAATTATGGCCTAGCCAGCAGTTCAGCAGGCAGGTTTGTTTATTTGTTTTGTAGCTAATTAGTCCTGCTTATTATGGTTTGTCTTAGCCCTGTTTTTCTATGGATCAGTGATGAGATAGGCTTGTGTTGCCTTTTCTCCTCCCCCCCATGGCTGAGGGAACCCACAGCTTGAACTTGGATTGCAGGAAATGTTTACAGCGGTCAGCAGTGGTGGAGTTACTGGTGATCAGCCTGGTTACCCAGGCACTGTGGTGGGACAGACCTGGAGCAAAGCTGTACTTCTAGGCTTGAAGTCTCGTAATTACTGAACTTGACTAGTCTTTTGAAGGTGTCAATGAGCAAATATTTTCTTTCCCTTTGTGTAAGCAAATTTAAGATCCATGCTCCAAAGAAGACTGGTTTGGGTCTGCTGAATTAGTATTTTTAGTTTTATTGTATGTTCTGAAAGCGGATGAACTGTTTTATCTGGAACTTCACAGGAAAACTCTGCTTGAGGCAGTTTGCTGCTGCTGCCAGACTTCAGTGGTTTGGGCTGAGGTTGTCCAAGCTGTAAGTAACTGGTGATAACTTTAGAGTGGAAATAGCTTGCAGCTTTAGCTGATCGTGTTTGTGTTTAGCTAAGGGTGTTCTGCTTGTGCTTAATTATAAGGAGGGGCCAGACTGTAGATCAGTTACCAGACTGGTAGATCAGTTAACAGCACAGCTGAAACTCAAAGGCTATCTAAAAATTGGTGGGAGCTGGGGGTGTGTTTTTCTATTAAGCTGCCGTACAGTGGTTTCATGTCTCTTCCAAAGGTGTTTTTAGTACCCGTACAGCACCAGGTAGTAAGATACTACAAGTGCTGCAGAACAAGCATAAGAAGCTCACCCTGAGCAAATAATGTGCCAGATATAATTCTACATTTAAGAAAACGGGGAATACTGATTGTGTAAGGGTGGCTTGCTCTCATTAAAGTTCTGCTGCTGTTCTTACCCTTTCCTAGGGCATATAGATGAAATTGCTTGAGGAAATTGTGCAACTTCTGTTGATTCCTAAGGGAAGCTGGATGAGGGCAAAAGACATAGAACAGACTAGTTAACTAAGCACTTGTAAGCCTATTAATCTAAATTCTTCTGAATAAAATAATTATGGAATTATTCCAGAATGGACCTATTGGTGTGTGTGCTGCCTTCGTGTCTAGGATGTGTCAGTTTTTAATAGAGAATTAGAACTGAGGAAGCAAGCAGTCGAGGCTCTGGTGGCTCTAGAGATCATCTCCCTGTGACACACCTAGTGACAGCTTTTCCAATGCCTACAGGTTAGGCTTTCTGTCTCCAGTCACTTTTTTCGCTCGGTGTTTTGCCAAATGTTATGCTTCAGCCTGGCCTCAGGTCACTGAGACTTTTTCCATGGGAGCAGATAACTGCAAATGGTGCATTTCACGCTGGCTTTTTAATTATGACATGGGTATTCATATCTCCTTAGTGTAACTGTTTCCTGTAACTTTCCCTGGAAAGTTGGGGATTGCCTTACAGAAGGATTCCTGTTACACTCTCTGGGTGTCTCCTTGGTGTGTGTTGGTCAGTAACCCTTACACAGGTGAGTCTGCAGACTTGCCTGAGTGCTGTGCTGTGGTGTGGTAGAATCTGCTGTAAAGAAGCTGCTAATTTGTGTCTCTTGTTTTAGACCTTAGCAGTGTAAGTTAGCTTGTATATCAAAGCAGTGATAATGTAATCGTCTCTCCTCTTCCTCTAAGTTTTGGCCAAACATACCGTGTGTTGTTAGACTCTAAAACCTGGAAGGCCTGTGGAGATGTTATGAGGATGATTATGTAACTGGAAGTGCATGGTCAGAAAATAATCTTTCCAAATAACTTCTGAGTAACTGTAGTTGCCTTATTAGTTCAGCGTGCCATTGGCTGCTTACATCAAGACTTGAAACTGCTTTTTTCTTTTAGACAATCAAACTGCCCCTAGATACTCCCAAATATAGTATATTTCAACAGATACCATGTATGATATACTAACAGTTTTCCATATATATTTTAGAAAATCTTGGAATATCTGAAGTCCATATGGCTATGTATGATGAAGATATCTTGAAAAATCCCTTTTATTTGGCCATTCAGAAGCGGCGTCCTGATCTATGCAGCAAAGTTGCAGAACTCCATGGTATTGTAAGTATAAATAACTAAATTTAAAAGCTGCTTAATAAATAGTAGCTGTACAAGTTTAAGCCATGAGACTGCTATGACACTTGAAGATTAGTGCAAGCCTACAAAACTTGGAAGTGAAGCACAGCAACTTTTAGTTGAATTTGCTTGTTGCTTACTGTCATGGACCTCTGATATATTGCATGGCAATGAAAGGCCAAAGTTGCTGTTGTTTCTAAACTTCACAGGAAGCTTATTTGCTGTGAACTAAAGTTACATATTCTCCCACTTGCTGTAACTTAAAATGGGATTAACTGTTTGAAATCCTTGGTGGACAGACAACTACTCATTTCTGACAGCATTTTATGTAGCAGAATAAAGCCATTAAACTGAGCTGGAATAAAAACTCCAGTCCTTAAGACTTACGATCTGGTTATTCTGCCGTTAGTTTTCATCCAAAATGCAGTGTGTGGAGACTCCATTCAATTCAGAGATTGTTACCTGATTGTAAGATTAAGCCTTAAATTGGACAGTGTTCTTTCAATTGTGTATTTCTTATGATGTGATCAGCTGAAATGCTAATATCTGTTCACTGGTTCTGTCTATATTCTAACACCATTTCTGAAAGCGGCTGGGTACTGAAAGAACCACTTGCTTCATGCTTCTCCCTTGACAATGAGATGTATTTCTTTACAGCATGTATACAGTTTGTTGTATTCATAATGTATTGCTTTATAATTAAGAATTTGTCTCAAACTGCCATTTTGTTGGCATGCAGTAGACCCAAGATGTTTGTATCTTAGGTTTTTTTTTTCTTTCTACCTAATTTTAAGTCATTCAGGTGACTGGTGCTAAGTAACTTTAAGATTTCACCTCATCTTAGTATGGTTTGCTTCAGTTACGTCTGCCATCTTTTTTCAGATAAGTCACTAAATGAAACTTCTAGGTTAATCACTAGACTGTGTCTATGAATGGCCTTTCCTTTTTATTTATTAAAACAAAAGCACTAATAGTTGCTATACATTTGCAAGTAAATGTTCATAAACCAGATTAAATTGCTTGCCTCTAAAGGGCAAAAGCTACTGGGGTGTAGCTGGTCATACATGGCATTTCTCTCTAAAGCGTGATCTGACTCTTTTAGGTCTTAGTTCCATGCAAAGGGAGCCTTTCAAGCAGCAGTCTGCCTGCCTGCCAGTTTGAATCTTATGTTCTGAAGCCGCTAGAAGAAAACTTTCAGACCTTAAATGGAAAGGTATTTCTGTTTGATATCTGAATGTAGCTTGGGGACACTCAAGTGATTTGCTGTGGTTGGTGACTGGTGGTGTGAACTGCGGTTGGTGACTGTGACAGTGTGGTTACAGGAGAGGTCACCAGGAGTTAGCGCTAACTGGCAGAAGTAGTATGTTGCCCATCTAAGCCAAGGTTTTCAGGGATATACTGCTTACATATAGAAAGAGCTGATTTTTGGCATGTACACAACAGTAGTTGTTCTGTTCAGATGGTAACACTGCCACTGATTTCAACTTACTACTTTGGCAAAGCAACTTTGTCAATTTATCTGTTTTGTGGCTGTGAGCAATTTTGTTTTGTGTCAGAAGGGCCTTTATCACTTGGTTAAGAACTGTGTCTCTAGCTTTCAGGCAAATAATAGTCTGCCCATATTGTATGCAGATGTGAGTTCATCAGGGCTTAAGACAAAATTATGATGATATCAGGTTGTAACAGGCCTGATGTATTAATTTAGTTCAGTGAGTAGAAACTGCCTAATGTAGCATTGAGCCCTGATACCAGCGCTAACTGCATAGGGTCATGGTTTTTTCACTTGTGCTTTTGCAGTAGTCTGGGATCCTGCACCCATTTGCAGGCTGTCATCTAGAGCAGGGGTGTCAGACTCATTGTCACCGGGGGCCGCATCAGCCTCGCGGCTGCCTTCGAAGTGCCAAATGTAATGTTAGGACTGTATAAACGTAGTAGTAGTTACATTTATACAGTCCTAAAATTACATTCGGCCCTTCGAAGGCAACCACGAGGCTGATGCGGCCCCCGGTGACAATGAGTCTGACACCCCTGCTCTACATCTTCCTACTGCAGGTGTCTTCACTTGAGTTGCTTGAGAAGATAAAGGTGAGCGTGAGAAATGGAGACAAGATGTGTGGTGTTTTTCGGAAGCTGGACTTACGCCCCAATTCTGAGTTGTTTTACCATTTCCATTCTATTGAAAGTGCTTTAAAATCTGCAAATTAGTCACTTTGACCTTGCAGGTTGTCTGAAACCTCCTCTAGTAGTAGACTTGTAAGGAAAGTAGGTATAAGTGAGGTTTAGCCATTGTAGACTGAAGGAGTCTTTGTTTTAGTGCCAATACAGCAGGAGAACATGAAATCTCTTGAATGTGGGGCTTTCTTGTCTTGCAAGATTCTGTCCTTTCCTGGAAATGTAACAATACAGTGTAGAAGCCAGAGAGTAACTTTATTCTGGCAGAGTTCTACATTTGATGTGTTTTTTGTTTCGTTTCAGGAGATCTTCATACAAGGAAACCTCATCATTTTAGGAACTGGTTTTAATTATCACCTCTCAGTACCTGTTCTTTTTGAGGAAACATTTTACAATGAAAAAGAAGAAAGCTTTAGTATATTGTGCATAGCTCACCCATTGGAAGAAACAGAAAGCTCAAGTATGTATCGAACTGTTAACTTTGTGGTCTTGTTTGCACAGGGAGCAAGTTAGTAGGTTTGTGCTTAATGCGCTTCCTCATTCTGAAAAGCGTTGGCTTGGTTGAAAGCTCTTGGCATTTACTAACCTGCTGGGGTGGATGTTGGTGTGCTGCTGGAGAGAAATATTAAATTGCTGCCAGGCAAACTTAGTTCTCTAGGGTCTGTGCCCCAGTCTCAGCACTAAACATCTGCAGAACACTTGATCCAGCATGATTTCTTTTTTAGCAATGCTGAGTTTAGTGCTGACTGCTTAAAGGGATTTAGTCTTAAATGTGACATGTCTTGAGATACAAGGTGGATGCACAGAAAACTGGAGCGGCTAATTCTTTCATGATGACTTCATTGGTGGTTGGAGTTTGTGTAGCAGAGTTATGTAGAAGCTCTTCTGGTGGGTGGTAGCCTGTGTCATTAAGTTGAATGTGTTAATTTTTGTCCTAGTACTGCAAGTGCTCTTGGTAAGGCTGGAACACTTTCCAAGGCTACTATTAAAGCTGTGAATGTAACAGGATTTTCTTGTAAATTTGCATATCAATCTGTGTTTACTAATTAAAAGGAACAGAAGCTTTTTGAAACATAGGCTTTTTCTGAAATAAAAACATCTAGTCTTCATAAATACATATCTCTTTGGAGGGGGGGAAAAAAAGACAAAGTGAAGTAATACTAGGGTAGTATGAAAATAGTACTCTGAGGGAAGTATGAAAGTTGTTCTGGAGAAAAAGATAGCTGACATACATATAGGCTTAAATTCTATAAATATTAGTCAAAATCTAAAAAATATTAGTCAAAATCTAAAAAATTATTCTTCCGTTGTTCTTTTTTTGGCCATCACTTAATGTAGTTATATAGCAGTCTTTCAGAAGTGAGGTAACTTGTAATTTCAAAAGTAATTTGAAATGAATGAGATCTAAGCCTGTTATTAGTTGGCTGTTTTTGCAAATGAAAGACTTGCCTAGAAAAAGTTTTGGAAAAGCAATATGAATTTTAAGTGAAGGATCCAATTGTGTTATTTAGAAGGAAAGTGGATTTGGTTTAATGTTTACATGAAGCAACCTTGCTCTCCCATTCAGAGAAAGTGCATCTAAATAAATAATAGGTTATGTAAAAATCTGAGATGGGATTTTTACAGCTCACTTGCAGCACACAGACTTCCTGCACGGGCATTCAGTCAATACTGTAATGTGCTTTTCTTCTACTTTCAAGCTCGACTTGTACTCAGATTATGAGTTGTGTATGTGGCAATAAATTACTCCAGGATAAAAAAAGCACGTGAAATCAGTTTTAGCTATATGAAATAAATACTTGACATAAAAGGCAAGAGAGCTTACTCTAGATGTGATGCATTAAATTGTTCTAATTAAGTGATACTTTCAGTTAAAGGTCTGGTAAGCTGAATTGGTGTTCTGTTGCACACAAGCTGGTTGTGTATGTAGGGACAGAGTACTTTACCATGCATACATATTAAATCTATGTGTTAATTCTTTTATTTTAGGTGAATCTACAGCTTCATCAAACTCCTATTGTCTTAAAAATATTGAAGATGTTAGAGAATTCTTGGGAAGGCACTGTGAGAGATTTGATAAATACATAGGATCTTTCTATAGAACATTTAAAGAACATGAAAGGAAAAGTCTCCGCCACTACATAGTCAGTATCTTGCTTCTTGGTATTTAATTCACTAAGTATAATTCACTTCACTGCTTTGGTTATCTTTGTCTTATTGAGCTATGTCAGAGTAGTCTGGAGTTGAGGAAGGTGGGAAGAGAGAAAGCAGTATTCTTAATTGTGAATTACCATAGCTTATCTAATAGTAAAGGCAAATTTTCTAGCTTAGAATCTTATCATTGTGCGCACTTCTAAGGCAGGGAAGACTTCCTTTCTTTGCTTATTCATGGTTTGTTGCTTCAAGTCAGATTAACCTGAATGCCTTTTGGTTTTTTTTTTTCTTCTCCACCAGGATTCTGTCAATGCACTTTATACCAAATGTCTCCAGCATCTTTTGAGAGATTCACACTTGGTAAACACTTATTCCACTAAATACATAGCACACAGTGTTACTTAAGCAATAGATTATCTAACTTTCTTTCACCATTTGTATGGCTTTCCTTTTTCTAGAAGATGCTTGCAAAGCAAGAGGAGCAGATGAATCTGATTAAACAAGCAGTTGAAGTAAGCATCTGAAATGAAGGAAAATAATTAGCAAGCTATTTTTAACTTTCCCTTTCATGCCTAAAGTACTGTCGTGTTTTTCTTTTTTTCGACAGATGTATATCCACCATGCTATTTATGATCTAGTCTTTAAATATGTGGGTATTATTGAGGCAAGTGAGGTAAGTTCGATTACTGAAGTTCAGTTACATTAATGCATTAAAAAAAACCCCACAACTGTTGCCTTTCTATTGATTAGGATGCTGCTTTTAACAAAATCACGAGGAGCCTTCAAGACCTGCAGCAAAAAGACATTGGAATAAAGCCTGAGTTCAGGTGAGAAGTGATTGTGGACTCTTTGAGGAGTCACTGAGATCTTACTTTTTGGTTGGCCTCATACCAATTTATCTTTTGTCAGAGAACAGCAAGTTTTTCTTCATACTTTTGAGATGGAAAAGTAACGCATTGCAAGTGTCGTTTTATGGCAGTCTTAGAAATCATTATCTCCTTTGCTTTTATATTCTTACGTTTCCCTCTCCATCTACAGGGTACAGAAATGCAAGTGTGCCTGGAGCAGAGATGGAAATATTTTAATAACGTTCTCCATTTCAGCTCTGAACAAGTTAAAACTTGTTTTTTGGACATCCTGCATGAGAACTGTGTGCTAATAATTTCTCTCAAATTATTTCACAGTTTTAATATACCACGTGCAAAGCGAGAACTGGGTCAGCTGAACAAGTGTACTTCCCCTCAACAGAAGCTACTTTGTCTACGAAAAGTGGTACAAATTATTATGCAATCTCCTAGCCAAAGAGGTCAGTAACTAGTGAATTAATAAATTAGTTTTAAACTTTTTCCTGAACCAGTACACACAAAGCACTTCAGTATATAAACAGCTGTTTGAATAGAACTTGTGGGTTAAACACAGACTAGAGTCTGTCTTGCAAGTATCTAAACAAAGCAAAATGGAGACAAGATAGGTACTTCAGCATTGTTTCTCATGGGGCGAGGTGGGGTACTTGATTAGCTTATATGTGTTTTAGCTAGTGCCTGTGAGAAGCTTGCGTGTGCTAGGATGTTCTCATGCAGAAGAACTGAGGGTGATCCATTTTAAACACTGAGGATTGCTGCTAGATCATTCTTGTCTATTTGTCCATGCTCCTTGACGTTCTTGAAATCAATATGCTTGAGATGCATCTTTTGCAAAATGCAGTGTTGGTGGATGACAAGCAAACCTTCTGTATGCTGCATTCAAAGTGCTACCATGGATTACAGAAATGATTCTGTGATAGGACAGCATGGACCTCTTAAGCTGGTATTTATTTTATTTAGCCTGGAGAGAAAAGATACTTCCACTAAGCAAATGGAGCAGCACAGTGAACTTGTGCTTTTCCTACTTCGTATCTTCCTTTCTATAGGAAGACTTCTGGGTTATGGAAAAGTGTTTCAACTTAGGGGCTGGTTTTTGCCCTCAAGAATTTTGGAAATCTTGAGGTCTAGTGCTCTGGCTCTTTCTGTATATGAAGGAGGGGATATTAGTAAAATATTGCAATTCGTACAGTACAAACTATATATTTTTCTTTTTTTGGCTTCTGGCAGCCCATTTTAGAGGGAGATTGGGAACATTTGAAGGGCTGCCTTAGTTACTCAATGCATTTTCTACTAGCAGAGCTGGCCCTTAGTCTTAGGAAGCAGAACTCCATTTATAGGTATTGCTCTTGATTTGAACCATGACATGACTAACATCAGATGTAAATTCTTTTTTTAGTTAACATGGAAACCATGTGTGCAGATGATCTTCTCTCTGTTTTGCTGTATTTACTTGTAAAAACAGAAATCCCAAACTGGTATGTAACTATACTTTGACTGTACAGAGATCCATCATATCTTATACGTAATGCTGCTGTAAGAGCAAATGTTTCTGAACATGTAGTAATAACTTACTGGAAGTGTAAGAGGGGCTGATGTAATGCAGAAAACTATTTTTAGTAGGACAAACAGCAAACATATATTCCAAGTGTGACTAAATTAAGGACCTATCAGGAATTTAAGTGCTGTGTTATTGTTTTGATTCCCAGTCTAAGAAAAAAGTTGTAATGGGAGGCCATATGTGTACCAAATCTGTATGTTCAATATGGACTTTACAGACTGGTCCTTCCCCATCTGTGTCTGGAGCTGTGAAATCTTGTGCAGCTTCTAAATGTTTGAAATATTTGATCCATTTCATATAGAGAAACCAGATTTGAATGCTTAATTGCTTGCTGCTAGACTATGCTGTTGTGTTTCTCTCATCAGTATTGCTATATCTAAGCCTTCAACTTGAGCCTGAACTGAATTTTGATGTTGGTGTATCATGTATCTTGGAGATTAGCATTTTTCTCTAATTTGTAGCTATCACATTACACTGGTGCTTAAGGTACTTGAAGCATTAACATGTTTGGAACATGCGAAACAATCTCCTGCTGCTGTCCTTACCCTGTCCTTCGTATTCTTTATATCCAATTAATAGCTTTTCATGGAATAGTTAAAAGATAGTTCTGATCCATCTACAAAGCTCAGAACAGCCATAGTTTTGCTAGAAGCTTTTTCTTAACGCACACCTATTTTCTGCCTGGATTGCCTAAGACGAGTTGCAGTATTAAAATAGTGCATGCTAGTGTCATCTTATTGTTAGTGGTTCATGGCTTATACTTTTTATTTCAGGATGGCCAACTTGAGTTACATTAAAAACTTCAGACTTTGCAGTTCAGTGAAGGATGAATTGGGATACTGTCTAACCTCAATTGAGGCTGCAATAGAATACATACGACAAGGCAACCTCTCTGACAGATCAACAGTAAGATACTCTTAAAGTCTGTCAAATGTGTATTTGATAAGCTTGTAGTATTGTGTACAACTGTAGGAGTAAATGCAAGCAGAGTATACAAACATGTAAGAGTTCCTTCTTTGCACTTAAAGAAATGAGCTGGGGTAACTATACCTGAAGCAAATGCTAAAATGATCTAAATGATTACAACAAAGTCTTAATCCTGTAGCAATACTTGCTTATTGTGAAGTCCTTGAGCAAGTAGCTAAATGTCAAGTCTGCCTCTTCATATGGTTAAAAGAATAATGACAGTGCTGTTTTCAGCAGCTGAGTCTTCAGTAAGCTTAATATCTCTTCTACTTGTTCTGTCATGGCTGTAAAGCAATGCAGTACTTGAGAACAGGCACAGCTTAAACAGATTTTTCTTTAATTTTAAAAAGCTTAGCTGTGCTAGCAGAATGGAGATTGCACTGTAACTTAATGACTCACTAAATCTTTGTACTCTGAAAATTCCATGTGTTTACAGTGCAGAGTACTACGTTGCACCAAGCTGATAGTTGAATGGGAGTGCAGGACTATGATACGGTGGTGTGTGAAGGTCAAATTTGGCTCTCGGGATCTCTAACCTGGCAGGGGCAGGAAGTTTGTGGATGCATGAATTATTTCATTCAGAGCAACTAGACCTTCTGTCAGTCAGGTCAAATCCCTGCAGGCCAGTCAGGGATGATATTGGTGTGACTTCAGACACTTCTATGATTTAAGAACTTTGTAGCTTATTTACTAAAGTAATCCAGTCTTACTGCTCCTACAAAACTTTCTACTGTTGCAAAATTAGGTTTTCCTGATCTGATGTGGAAATCAAAAGGAGTGAGCGTGGAACCAAAGTGAATTCAACGTGTCTCAGTCTGCCCAACTGCAAAGCACTGGAATCTAATTGCAGGGGCCAGAATAATGGCTCAGTGTGCAGGGCTTGGGATGGGACAACCTGGGGCACGATCTTAAAGAAGCACTTAAAGTAACATTTTAGCCTTTTGATATTTTGGGGGTTTTTTCCTTCTCTATGATGTTTCCACGAACCTGTCATGCATAAGTTTTTGTGCACTTGAGATGAAAAAAAGACACTTTTTGTGTAAAGAGACTGTGGTATTTCTTGTCTGTAATGCTGTATTGAATTATGTTAAAAAAATAAATGCTAAAAAGGAAAACAACCTGCCAAACAGTTTTACTTCCTGCAGTCACTTGGCTATCGTAAACAATTGATACACAAGCAGCAATGCCGGGAGGCTGCATGGAGAACTGGAAACAAAGTAGAATTGTCTTCCACAACAATGCCAGCAAGCTGGAAAAAAACCTGTTCTTAAATTTCCAGAATAAAAACTGTTTCCTATTAAATGTCTGGTCCTATCCCTCCTTTTATAGCTAAGGATAGCAGGTTTTTTTTATACTGTGATTTCCTTCAAGGGGGGTTATAACTTAAGTGCCACTGCTATTAAGATATCTCCCAAAGAAATAAATATAGTATCTGTCTTGAAAGATGAACTCCATATTTGAGAAGGCTAATTGAGGATGGTCCTGTACTGCTCACGGTAGTGTCTGCACAAATATAAGAGCAAGCGATAAGTGTTTCTATCCATATCTCAGCTGGATCAGCTCCAGCCCTTGCATGCCAGCCTCTACATTTCTCACTTTGTGCATACAGTGAGTGTGCAGCAGGAACTTTCTTCTACGTGGCCTTTCATAGGAGTCATTGTGGCTTGAAGGCAGCACCCTGAGATGGGACAAGAGCAGAACCTTGAAGACAAGGAAGTCTAGCCCTTTAGCACAGCTGTAAAGGAAAGAACTAGACCACCCTTTAGTCTAGGGTAAGGGAGAAGGTGGCACACAATGAAGAGGAATTGGAAGGAGGTAGTGATGAGCTGGAGGAGCATGGTAGGAATTTCTGGTAGGCTAGCACTATTCTCCCTTTGTGAACTCAGTTATTTCCTTTGTTCTCTGGTAAAGGGATTTTTTTTTTTCTGGTAAAAGGAAATAATCTTTCTGTTCAAAGCAACAGCAGCTGTCACATTGATGTCCCATGGTTTCCTTTTCCAGATGGCACTGGAAGGGGTTGTGGGATTGAAGTGAGCAGGAACATTGCTGTGCCCTGGGGCTTCATTACAGCCCCTCATGTGGCTACACTTAATTTTATAGCTGGCTTCAAATGGAGTTTCTGGCAGCTGAGTAATGCTGTTGTCCAATCCCTAATGAAGCTAAATATATAAAGAAAACTCAGCAGGAAACTATTGTACCCTGTGGGATAATGGGCTTATCATCACCCTTATGGCAGTGGGAAAATTGCACATAGGAGGCACCTGCCAAATCCCTTCACCCAAGGTCATGCAAGGCTTAGAGGGATTTTTTTGATGTGGGAAGAAGAGGAACATGTCACTGATAGCATGAGAAATTCCATTTTTATTTTCTGGGAGTTGTCAACCTTATTTAATTAGAAGTCCAGTTAACAAGTGTTGGACCTTAGTTATGTTCCTATGCATAACTAATGTGTAGTAAGACCCTCTAGTTCCGAGGGTTGAAGTAGGTACCCGTAGGAGTTGGAGCCAGCCACTGGGGAACAGGTGTTTGGTTCTTGTATGGAAAGAGCTGCAGGTGGCAATGAAGCCAGAGAAAGGGCAGGTGGGAGAAGCTGGAAAGGAAGATTTGAACAGAAACTGGGGATAATAAAGTGGGGGGGGGGCGTGGAGGAAATGGAGGTAATTTCACCAAGTCATCAGTTGTAATCTTTGAAAATCACCTTGGATAGGTCATTATACAGATACATCCTTACAGATACAGATATTGCATTTCTCTGCTATAGTAGAGTAGTGTTAGATGAAAAGATTGTTAATGTTTGGTTGTTTATTCTTCCAGACAACATAGATTTAAAATACCCAAGAGTCCCCCTCAAACCAATTTATTTTTTTCAAATATCTGGAGTGCAAGTAAAGCTGGCACAAGTGACTTTTGTATTTGAAAGGCCCAAAAGTGTTCATATACTTCAGCCCATACCTGATTCTTCTGCCATTCTGTATTTCATGTTTGAAGATATGTAGTTTCATCTGGGATGGACACTTTTCTGATTTATATAATAAATAATATAATACCTCTGCATATTGATCACTGTCTCAAGTGGCTCTTTAAAATAATTTTTCTTCCTGGGGAACACTTTTCCTGTAAAATACACTGTGGAAGGAACAGTACAAAACTACACTAGGTCTTTTGCTCATGGTCACTTAGATTTTTTTCATAGTGAATGAATAAAGCTGTGAGTGTTCATATTAGAAGTTCTGATTAGACTACAGAAACTTGTATCAGCAGTAAAGCTCTAACATGTTTTTTCTAGTTAATAAAATTTTTGATCAAATATTTCTTAGGGAAGTTATTACTCATCACGCTGAAGAATCTATCCAAGGGGACTGGTGTAACGTGCCTTGTAATTCTGGAAAGATATGCATGCATACCTTTAGCTAGAGTACGTCAGTTTGAAAAGATGGGTGAATATCATCTTCATGTATCTAGATATAAACAGCTTACTTTGAAGTACAGATCCAAATTTTTATCTCTAGACTTCACAAACATGTTTTTAATGACACTGTTTGCTATACAATGGAGTTTTTCTGAGAGAGCTTTATGAGTCCATCTGTGGTGATTTTGGAACAAGTGATCCAATTTCTAGAAAATCTGAACCCTTTATTTTTGGTGTTCAAGTGATCTTGTTTATTTGTAGTTCACCAAGTTTTTAAACTTCATGATGACTTACTAATATTAAGAGTGAGTTGGACTTTTTTTTACTTATTCATATCTGGTCTTTACAGACTTAATTGCAGAAGCTACAGCCCAGATATTAAACCATCAAAGTTTATCTGATACGTAGGCATCTATCTTAAATGCAGTGGTCTTCAGTTTGATGGATTTTGGGAGTCCTTCCATTTCTAGGGAGATGGTCGCTACCCAAAAGTAACATCTGAAGAAATGATACTGCCAACTGTAGCAGTGGTTGATCAGAATCAACTGTGTGCGTTTCCATCTACTTTCTTAGAAAGCGTTTTCTTTAGGTCGTTGTTTTATTTCCTGTGATGTTCAATGTGATGCTTTACCTGTTTCAATCTTCTATTTGCCAGCAAGTAACAAAGAGTTCGGCGGAGTCTTTGAGTCAGAGTTGCATCTGGGTCATCTCTTTTAATACTCCCCAGTACACGTGTCTTCAACTAATTTGTCTAATGCCTCTTTGGGTTCCTTTATACTTTTGGCTTTGGCAACACCCTATGGCAATGAGTTCTACAATAACGTCTTTTCTTCCCTCTTTTCTCCCTATTCCCTCTCCAGACCTAATGCGTGATGATTTGTTGGGCATCCTGGTTCTTATATTTTGAGGAACAGCGAATATTCATTCTTTGCATGTTTGCTTTGGACTTTTTGTGATTTTTATAGACCCACTGTAGCACAGCGAAATCTTTTCCAGAGTGAAGAATCCTAATTTCTCCTCATAAGAAAGCTGCATTGCACATCTTATAGTTCTTGCTGTCTTTTTAACGTCTTTTCTAGTTTTGCTGTATTCTTTGTTTAGATGGTACAACCATAATTTCATTAAGGCTCAGTTCATGGAGAATTACAGTAAAGGGATATTCTAGTGAACATCTACTTGTTACATCTTTGAACAGCAGGTGTGTGGCCCTTCAAGTCTCAGAGTCCTAAATGTGAAACTGATTTAGGTTTTATGTGCATCCGATGATTCATAAGTGGAAAATGCAGTGTCTAATATTTTTAAAGTAAATTCCACTGTTAAGGTACTTTACTTTTGCCTGTAAATGAGCATGTAAATAATTGATCTATTTATTTTATTATCAGGAATCTGAGAGACTGTGTGACAAGCTACTTTTAAGACAAAGGATGAACTTGTTGTCCCAGATGTCTGCTACTCCAATAGACTGCTTATTTAAGGTTAACAACTTTTATGGCAGAATACGCATGTACTTACATACCACATGTCTGTATCTCTTCCTTTCAGCAATTTTCTGAAATGTAATGCAGTGTTAATTACATTAGTACTGTGAAATGTATTTCAGTAGATGCTGAAAGTGTTTTGAATCTAGTGCATTTCTATGCCAAAACGTTACCAAGTTAATATAATCTTACGGAATTCAGCACATGTTGTAAGGAATACAGAAGCAAATGAGGATTAAATGCTGCTGGTGTTGATTTGCCTGTTTAATGCACAGATGTGATATTATCTGGTTGTCTCTCTCAGCTTTTAGGACTTGACATTGAAAGAGTTTCTGAAATAATTTAAATGTGATCACCTGACAGCTCCTTCATATTGTGTATTAATCTTATATTGTCATTCTAAAAGAATTTTGCCTATACAAGGACACAAAGCAGGACTTCTAATTATATGTGTTCACAGCTTATGGCTAGAGACTTAGTAATTTTAAGAAATGTTTTTGAACAGAGGGAGCTCAATTTCATGACTGAGTCTAAAGAGAACAATAGGAATTGTTTTAATTTTTTATAGAAAGTGAAGTAAGCCAAGAACAGATTCTTTTTAATACTGAATGCCCATTATGGGGTTTTGTGCTGTGACATTGTTCATTTCTGCTTTCTAATGCTTGAATACACATCTTTTATAATCAGTTCCTTTCGTTTTGTGCTTCAGAAAATTACTCTTTTTTGTGGTGTGTATTGGGGGGGGAGGTGTTTTTGGTTTTTTAATTTCTTCTTAAAAAGAGGCTTTTTAATTGGTTTCTCATTCTCTTCTCTTGGCTTCTTGTAGCATATTGCTTCGGGTAACCAGGAGGAAGTGGAGCGATTACTAAGTCAAGGTGACAGTGATAAGGACACTGTACAGAAAATGTGTCACCCGCTCTGTTACTGCGACAAATGTGAGAAGCTAGTTTCTGGGTAAGCACTCTTCATCTCCACAAATACATAAAAAGCTATGTAAAAGTTCTCATCCAAGGTTTGCTTTAGAAAGTAAGCTGCTTCTGGTTATAGAGGAAATAGGTAGCACTTTGGGATGTAGTAGAGAGTGTACGTTTGTGTGCTTTGAAAGAGCACAAGAAATATTGGGAGAATACTGAATGCCTTGGAACCAGCCAGTTTTGTGGTGGAGGCTGCATGTCCTTGGGCAAATGTGGTGTGGAATGTTACTTCTCTTGAACCTGACTTACACATCTTGGACAAAACCATGTCTCTTAACAAAATGTAAAACTCTGTGTAGAATAATTTGTCAACGAGAAAAGGATAAAGGATAAAAAGTTCCAGAATCCATTTTGTGTCGGCCTTGGCAATTTTTCTCTTTCTCTCCTCCTTACCACTGCTGCGTAGGTAACTGAGCTGCTTTTAAACCATTGTGTTTTAAAGGAAACTGAATGATCCTTCTATTATCACTCCCTTTTCCCGAGATGACCGAGGATACACACCACTTCATATAGCTGCTATTTGTGGTGAGTGGTGTTGGTTTTTTCACCAGTGTTTACTGTCCTTATGTTCCTTATTTTTATGTTAGCGTGTTTTCCAATTTTTGCATTAAAGAGTGAATTTTACATTAAATTGTGTTCTTCTTATTTCCTATGTAAACTGATATCTTGGCGCAGACTGAAGTTATTGTATATTCTTTTAAGCTGGGTTTCTTATGCCTAAGTTATTGTTTATTTGTTTCCTGGCTGTTTGCTCTTGCCTTAGTGTTTACCACAGTAGTTTTTTCTTCAGCTGTGAAAAAATTAAAGGTGTGTCATCAGAAACTAGTCTTGTTTTAAAGAACCAGCATATTGAGAAATGAATCTTATCTCTCTCCTGTACCTGGCTGTGCATGGTAGACCTGTACCAGCTCCTGTCTTGTAATGTTCATTATGCTACTGATCTTACATTTATTAGAAGATGGTATTAATTTTCTTAGTGTGTTTTTTTTAATAATCTCCTTTTTTAATTATTATCTTGAATCTTAGTAGGAGAGTGCTTTGTGTGGCACGGCTTTATTTTCTATTATTTTCTTACTCATAAGATAGAAGCGTAGCTTGCTTTCAGCTGGAGGTTCTTTTATGGAGCTTTAACCTTGAGTAATCTGTAACAAAAAAACCCCAAATACTAATGAAGTGAATATACAGTATATAGAAACATAGTACGCAGAAACACAGGGTATCTTGGTTTGTAGTTCGTGTTTGAATTTGAAAATTAGCTATGTTCTTGTGCAAAGTTTACTTCTTTCTTTTAATGTCTGTGTATTTTCCAAGGGCAAGCATCATTAGTGGATTTACTGGTAGCCAAAGGAGCCGTTGTCAATGCTACGGATTACCACGGTTCAACTCCGCTTCATCTTGCCTGTCAGAAGGGATATCAAAATGTTACGGTAAGCACCAAAAGGCTTCATTAGAAAGAAAAAGCAATACTTAACCTAAATGATAATTATAGGACTCTTACTAAGCTGTTCTACTATTACTCTCATTTAGGTCTTCTGAGAAGCTTTTACCAGTACTGTGTACATTGACAGAGTTGTGGCTCTTTTATCATTGTAGTTTGCATGATATTTTATTTTTTCCTATACTGCAAGGTTTTCGGCCCTTTCTAATAACCAAGCAATTGACAGCTGTGTATGCCTGATAATTAATCTATTTTGTTAATACAAATCTCTAATACACAGTACAAATGGAGAGCCTGTTGACATATCTGCTCTTAAGAACCATTGCAGTCATTGGAATGAATGAAATGACTTCACATTGTGTTTAGGATGGACTTTGTAACTACATTAATTATTGTGTACTTGAATTTTGTATATGCGAGGTGCATTGATTAGCATTGTTGAAATCAAGCTGTTCTTCACTTACATAGGCTCTTAAAATATGGGATAAGTTATCACGTAGTATATGTATTGCAGTGTTTGCTGCAGTAGATGATTCATTTTTTCACTGACAACTCTGAATATGTAAGAAGCAGCTTTTATTTGGTTCTTAGAGCAGGGAAAAAATGGTCCTGTAATGCGAAGAGGGTAGTGTCTGAAACAGGAGAGACATAGCTAGTTTTTCATTAAGTGCTTCGTCATGCTACAAACCTAAAGGAATCCACAGAGTAACAATTGTTTGTCCATTAATTTTTTAGTTACTTAAATGTCTACTTTCATTTTTCTTTTAAGCTTCTCTTGTTGCACTATAAGGCAAGTGCTGATGTTCAGGACAATAATGGAAATACTCCACTTCATTTAGCCTGCACTTACGGTCATGAGGATGTAAGTAGTTGTTGTGTAACAAACTAAATGGACATTCTAATGGAACGGAATTAAACTGTGATGCAAATCTGTACTAAACTTACATATTTTTAAAAGTAAATAAAAAAAGACTTGGAGGATATTTAACACTGTAAATGAGGACTTTGTTCAGTAGTTCATAGCAATTTTTATTATGTATTCACGTTAAAGATACTAGTATTATGCAATTTTAGTTGAGTTGTTTAACTCTTCGATGACACTGAAATGTGAAAGCCTGCTCTTTAGGCAATGGATTATATGAGCCAGCAATGAAAAAACTTTTTAGGATTGCACTTGTTTTATGAATTGAGAGACAATACTAGAATTTATTGATAACTTTCCTTTTCTTTCCAGTGCGTCAAAGCTTTAGTCTACTATGATGTGCATTCCTGCAGGCTAGATATTGGTAATGAAAAGGGAGATACTCCTCTCCATATAGCTGCTCGTTGGGGCTATCAAGGGATCATAGAAGTGCTTTTGCAAAATGGGGCAAATCCAGAAATTCAAAACCGCATGAAAGAGACTTCCCTACAGTGTGCATTAAATTCCAAGGTATGCCTCTTTGTCTTCCAGCCTGGTTTCTCTCTGATACAATTCCACAGAAGTGTAGAGGCTTACCTGCTAATAGGAGTTTGGGGTCTGGTACTATTAAAATGAAAATGTATGTTTGCCTTTAAGGAAGAATGGTCATGTTTTGAATGTAACAGCATGAATACAGCCTGTGGTATAGAACATAAACTTGTAAATGCATGCTTTTAATCTGCTCAGTCATAATCTGTTACTAATATTAGGTTGTGTCTCAGTCAGTAGATTTTTCTTTAAGTGAAGTTACATTGGTTGTTTTTATTAATATTTTTATGCAGATTTTGTCATTGATGGAATTAAACTATCTAACGTTTGAAAGAGGACAGTGTGCTTCCGAGGTAAACAACCAGTGCAAGTTGCTAAGCTTTTTTTGCCTATGTTTAACCTGCTTAATCTGATAGATAACTTTTTTTCCCACCCCAACTTCAAGTCACCGCTTAGGTCTCCTCAGTGCTCAGCAGAAACCTTCAGCAGAGGATCGTCTGTCTCAAGCCTGTCATCAGCATCAACTGAAATTAGGCAAGAAGAAGTAAAAAATAGTTATAAAGAGGTAAGACTGAGGTTATAAGTTTGACAATAAGCGAAGTGAAGGAAGCTAGAAGAGTGATATTTTGCAACACTGCTTTAAACTGCTTCTTCAGCAATAACCTTCTGTCTGCTTTGGAAAATTGTATGCTGCTGTCCTCAGGTGCTTGTCATCTTAGTATCTAAACCCTGATTTTTGTGTAGTATCAACTGCTCTGTTGGTTAGTTCTGGAGAAGAATTGAAAGCGTATTTGGAGTAGTTGTTCAGATTTACTTCAATTAACTACATAATTTGAGGTTTACAAAGTTATAATATTAATCAGTGCTTTGCTGTCCTGTCCAGGAATTAAATGCCACTGTTAGGTTACAAAATTTGTCAGGGAAAAGAGACTAGTGTAGGCATACTGCAAACAACAAACTAGAATGTTAAGACAAGCTTTCAAAATAGGCATAGGAAATCAATTTTGTAACATGTGAAGAACTACACACTTTATACTAAGTATCTTGCACATGTGTTTGCTGATTTTGCTCTGTCCATACCAACCAAGATGCCATCCTCTGAATTTTTTTTCAAGTGGGACCTCAGATCCATACTTTCCATTTAAGACTGTGGTATCATCACTCCTTCTGATGCTTCTCTATTTTTATCCAGTCCTGCTCCTCCATTTTTTCCAAACTGACTTCCCTAGTATATTTGTTTCTATATCACCTCTACATTCAAATTATTTTTTCTGCTATTTTTAAAAGATTATTCTCCTACCAAAAGTTTATGGTTTCTAAAACTGTTCAAGAAGCTTAAAGATGTGAAGTTTGACTGGAAAGTATTACCTCAGACTTCATTATCAGTTACTCTACGAGAGCCTCAACATAGGAGTGTGCCTCCCTGTTTGTACAGAGTCAAGCACTCCAAGTAAAGTCTTAACATAGAGTTACATGAACGTAAAAGTTCACCTCATAGATTGAGGATTTATTTTTCTTTGAAGGAACAAATTTATCACACCCAAGAGCTAAGACTGTAGTTCAAACCAGGCAAGAAGATTACGAGCAGCTTACACCTTAGATTGTTGGGGTGAATGACCTTGTCCTGTAATCCGGCTTTAGTCCGTTGCTGTTTGCCCAGTTTCACGTGTGCTCCCGGCTCTGGTTATTCCTAAGCACAGGGGCCAGGGCCTCGGCCTGAGCGAGCTCAGGGAAGGGAACGCTTCTGGAAGTGATGGGAAGATGGTAGGACCAGTTTTCCAGACTTCAGGGCTTAGACCGTGGGGATGCAGTTAGATGTTTATTAATCAATACTGCTGATGAATTAAACTCTTCGCTTAAATGAGCCAGTCATGGTGTATGTCTTGTATCTGACTTGTCTACAACTTAGAGCAGAGAGCATAAAAGAGCTGGGTGTGTAAATTTGCAGCTTCCTCTGTTGGAACTGGTAACTCCTTGCCCAGTTTCTGTTCAGCAACAGAAAAACTGAGCCTCTGAGTTAATTGCAGTAATTTGTTTCATCTGTTTTTGGATTCTGTCCTTCTGTTCCATGGAGGAGTGAGAAAGAAAACTGGCAAGTTGTGAAATTCATGTAGCAGACATTTTGCCCTAAGTATTCTTAATAAATGACCTGTAAGCTGCATAACAGATGTTGTATGCCTCTCCACTCCTAGGGCCTGAGGCAGCTCTTAAAACTGTAGGGAAGGTGTTCCTTCTGGAAAGAAATGATCAGAGCTTGTGGGCCGCTTGCAGTTACTGTGAGGCATCTTGTGTGTGATAAGACTGGCTACTGAAAATCAAGACCTTTACGTTCTCCGGTGACATTACCCTGTGTGATTAGGGAAAATTGAGAGGAGGCACAGATCTCCCTTCTATATATAGTCCATTTTAGATGTATATGTGTGGAGATTGGGATTTGGTTTACCTAACTTCAGATGTATGAAAGACAATTGTCTTAACTTTAGACATGTATTTTTCCCTCAGTCAGTGGCGAGAAATCGGTACCTCTGGAGAGAAATTAATTTCAAACATGCTTAGTTAGACCCGAGTTGCATTTGAGTGTCATTTGTTGACTGCATTCTGTTTGGTGGTTAACAGAGAGGGAGTTTAAATGACTGGCTTAGATTTAGCCAGTTCACTTCTAGACATTCGAAGTTAGACAAGAGGAATCCTGCCTTGAGTGCCTTGCATGACTTCAACGAGCCTCACCTTGTGTTAGAAAGGTAGTGATAAAATAGTAGTAATAAAATAAAACTAAAGAGAGATTAAAATGGATGGAGGGATTTAATCTAGCCTCTGATCTTTCACCTGTAGATGTGTCCTGTTCTTCTGTTAAAACCCTGAAGAGACCAGACCAGTAAAACACAACCTCTTTTTAGTCTCATGCTTCCTTGTTTGCTTTACCAAGCGCTGCTGTCACAATCAGCAAGATAGTCATTTGCAGATAAAGATTAAAATGTGACTGTAGCTGTTAGTCCATGAAATCTGCAACTTGCAAAATGTTTGAGAGTTGGGGAGACCCGATTTTTGCTATTTTGATATTTATATATTTTCAGATTTTAAGAAAGAAACCAAATTTCGTACTTAGAATCAAATTAGATTTGTAAATGTTTGGGTTTTTAACATAGGAATAAACCTGCAGATGTGATAAATAAATCTGCAGATGTGAACAATTGGAAAGCACATTTTTTCATTTTAAACTGTTGTTTCTTCAATAGCAAAATAAAACGTACCGTCCTTAGTGCTTCTGGTAGCCTGTAGTAGCTCAGCAAGAGTCCAAACAGTGCTTATAAGAGTAGGAATTTGTCTCGAGCAGGGATTTTTAAGGTTAGGTTCACAACAGAAATGCGTGGTCAGCTGCTGCTGAAGCGGCATCATAACTTATGTAAGCTTACCTGGCTTTGTTTATGTGTGGACTACATGTCCTCTATTTAGGTAATACCGTTTATCTTTAAGCGAGTCAGAGATCATCAAATGGCCACAGGCATCGCACAGCTTTTGTACTTCGTAAAGGAAGAAGGTTTTTCCTTTATATCAATAAATACGGAATGGGCCAGCAGTAATTCTACCACGTGATCTTAGGAGGTTAGTAAAAAACACAGGATTTTCTGTGTACAGCTTAATATCAATGCTAACAAAGCAAATAAATTGTTTTCTTCATACATAGGTGGAAAAACTCCTAAGAGCAGTTGCTGATGGAGATCTGGAAATGGTGAGTCTTAGCATGGCTGTTGAATATGATTGGATTCCAATTTACCTCATTCAAATTGATGAAGTTATTTGTAAATAATGTTAAATGAAGAATGCTTTAGGTAATACTTTCTTTTGGCAACGAACAAATTCAGCTGAATTTCTGTAAAGAATATTCACTCCATGTCCCCGAATTATTTTATCCACAGTGCTTTAAGGCCCATTATTTTGACATTTCCATGACACCTCGCACTAAAGAAATTACTTTAAATTGAATAATTCCTTTGTGAAGGCCTATCATGTAGATATGTATGCAAAGTCACCTCTAGAAGATGCAGAGAACTTGGGAAGAACAACATACAGGGCAGACACATTGAAAAGAAGTATTGTGGGAAGGAGCAATTTATTTGTTTGCAGATGCTCAAGCTGCACTGTCAAATGCCGTTGTTAGATAAAGATCATGGTGCGTTGCAGAACTGTAAAAAGATAATGTACTGATGTCACAATATTGGACTGGATATGCAGTCAGCACAAAACAACAACAACAAAAAGGCAAAATAGGTGAGTTTTCAGGTAAACCTGGTTTTTGACAGCAAATCCAATAGAAAGTGTTATTATTCCCAGTTGCTTGTTCCTGCGTCACAGAAGTACGTGCTATCTTTTCTCGTATGTGAATTGAAGCCTGTGCTCAAGTGGCCGTGCTGTGCACCCGTTCTGGAAACGGAATGGTAGGATTTATGGTTTGTGGTTTTTTGTCCTGGTATTCCAGTAATAGTGTTTTTAAATCCACAAATGCTTTTTGATTCCTAAATTGCCAGGTTCTCTAGTGCTTTGAATATCGTCTACTCTTTATTGTGTGTTTACTGCATGTAATAATTGTGCATAGGTACTATAAATGAAAAATGGGCTCTTATTTTTTTGTCGTGATACTTTTCTATTAATATTTCATATAGAGAGGAAAGTTAGGTGATGCCGGTCAGTACAGAGAAGTTATCCTATGGGCATAGAACTTCCCTGTAATTTGGATTTCCCTTCAAATAGATAGCTGATGGCTACAATAACACCAGTTTCACAGTTGATGTACTGTAATTTATGATACTTACCACCTGACTTGACATGAAGTTACTGTTTCCCTTTATTCCTGAAAATGTGAACAATAAGGTGCTTGCAATGTCGTTCTACTGAAAAATTGGAAGACGACACAGAAATCTTTAGAAGTTTTGTCTTTGGAAAGATGTCTAAGGCTGTACATGTCTTAGTTGTTTGGTAGTTCGCAGAACCAGATCATGAACCCATGTGAGAATGCAGGATTTCTCTGCTGGACACGTGTTCTGAAAACTGTGTTCAGGTGATGTGTACAAGGAGTTACAGATGCTAATGAAGCATCACACAGTCAGAATAAAATAGATAATGTGCATCACAATATACGTACCATGTTAATGGTGATTCTCTCGTGTTTTATTCCAATTAGATGATAGAAACAATTTATTAAGTGATAGAGGAATGAACAGCTCATTTGTTAAGTAAATATCATTGTCCTATTTTACAGTATAACTTAACCTTAGTAATTATTTCCAGGTCAGCCCTTAAGTCATTTTAAGAAGCAGCAATACATACGATGGTGGTATTTACCATCTTCCTGGCAAGCAGTAAACCTGAATGTGTTACAATTAACTTTTCGTAGACTGTGTTAAAATCTAAACTGCATCATGAAAACATTTGATGAAAATTAAATATAGTGCTATACTTTGATGAAAAATTAGCATCTAGCACGGGTCAACAGATACCAATGATGAAAAGCATATAGAAATCTAATCTGTGCATTCAGATGACAGAATCACCTTATTTTTGTGGCTTTACTTGCCACATTACTCAAGTTCATGTAAAACTGTTCATTTATAAAGAGAATTGTCCAGTTGGATGGCAAAAGTTACAGCTTGCTTATCTATTAAAAAACCACGGTTATTTAAAAACACTTTGTCTTACTCTGACAGCCTGAGTTCTGTCTCCATAGGAACAGAAGCAGCAGTAGGGTCATTAGTGCTCTGGTAGATTCCCGCTGTGACAGCCAATTGAGCTTTGCAAGAGGAAGCACTGAAAAAAAGTGCTATGAAACTGGAAGATTTGAAAAAAAAATATTATGCTGTGATTGTTCAGGAAGCCAGAAAACAACCGTTGTCATCATCGTAGCACCTGCAAACTTCAAAAGCAAGTATGCTTTAGATTGGAGAGAATGGTGTTAATCAGCGAGTTATTTTAATTAGCTGATTCAATGGCAACTAATTCTACATTTTGAAAATAAAATTTAGCCCCCTTTGGTAAATTTTCGATGTCTGTAGTGAGAAAGAAGTATTTTGGGCAGTGTGGAGGGAATATCTGTATAGAAAATATTAAGCTTTATTCCCAAAATACGTTTCAGAGTTATGCAGAAGCCTTTTTGAGAGAGGTTCCCTAAGTGTATTTTGACATGTTTAGTGTTTGCTGAATTGGTAGAAGATGATTGTAGCTCCGTTCGTGGTGGAGACTGTTAAGAATTGTTTTAGCCCATTGTGTATTGCTTTGAACAAAGCCTTTAGGTGGCTCTAAGTCAGTAAAGGATGGTGTACAAGTAGTCGACGCTGCTTAACATCAATTCTCAGTGACTGGATTTGGTGGTCAAGTGTACACCATGGCCCCTTTGTGATGGATGAACCATTCGACTTTCAACAAAGATACTTAGATTTAAAAAAAAACCCAAGCCAATTTAAAAAACCCCTTTTATTATCAGAGTGGGATAACGCTAGAACAGACCTGGAAGGTTACAGAACCTCTTCTGTTAAAAGTATTTGAGAAAAGATTGGTCAAACTTCTGCCAACAGTATTAAGGAAGAACTGACATAGTCTCAGTGTAGAATAGTGGATTGGGCACTCTTCTGAAATTCCTTCCACCCAACTAGTCTTGACTGTTCTGCTGGAATGGGTATGTGCAAATCCACCACAAAAAAATCAACCAACGAAACAAACAAACGAATCTCTTGTATAAAATAAATCCTGTGGAGCAGTGAAAAGTCTGGCATACAGGGTACAGTGCTCCTGGAGTGCTCTCCTAGATGTTCCTGGAAGTGTGTTACTCTGCAATGTAAAGAAGGTTTTAGATGACAAGTTATCTGGCAAAGGGAGATTATGGACAATTTCCTGAGATGCTTCAGTGTGTGTCTGTCTTGGTTTCTGAGTGCCGTGATCTCAGCCCTTTTCACACACCTACAGAAAGGTGACCGGTAACGTATTGTCCCTGGCATGATGAGACCAATTTAATTCCCACTTCTGCCTTGAGTTTCTGAAGGACTTGTCTCATTGACCATAATGCAAGCTCAGAATGATACACTAGATAGATGTCAGGCTTAACGTTGCCGGGTGGTGCAATAATGGAGACTTAATACAGTCACTGCTAATTCTAAGATGTCTTTAGTTTACAGTGGATTAATGAATTTCAAGGTAAAAATGTATTTCTTAAACAGCTTTTCTTTGTTGCATAGAATTTAGTGTCAAATTAACATGCAGTAAGCACCCTTCTTTGCAAATTGCACATGAATGCTCTGAGTACTAAGACAATCTTCATTGAAGGGCCGCTCTCTTCCTCAAAAACGAGGCATCGTACATTGAGGAACGAGTGAAACTCAAACTCCTGGGAAGTGACAGACCTCAGAGAAGGCAATGCCCCTGCATAGTTCTGTATATCGGTTAAATGTCGTCGTCCTTGTCACTTCTTACGTTCGTTAAAGCAAAAGATGAAACAAAATTCACATTGATATGAGCTAGCACAAATCATCTGAGCTGAAAGGATTTGGAGGGCTTCAGAATGGGTGAACACTGAAGTCTTGATTAGGCAGCAGAAAGTCAATTATAATTTACTTCACTGCTCTACTTGGTGAACTTTCTGGCTGCTTTGTCAACAACATTTTTTAATTTGGCCTGTGGGCAGCGGTTGCCAGGAGGTAGCTGTGTACTCTCCCCAAGATATTCACAAGTCTGTGTTTGTAAAATCTTACTTGTCTACATATGGAAATCTATTGGGACACGGAACCTTTGGACTTTGTAAAGGAGGACTTGCTTTTTATTCCAGGTACGTTATCTCTTGGAATGGATGGAAGAAGACTTAGAAGATGAGGATGACACAGTCAGTATGTCGAAACCAGAATTCTGCCATCCATTATGCCAGTGCTCAAAATGTGGGCCAGCACAAAAGGTTGGAATGTTCATTCTGTAAAAGAAATAATTTATGTTCTTGTAATGTAATTTTAGCTCTAGGGAAATAGCATTTATATTGCCCAACACCTCTGTATCTCTGTCTAAAAAACCAAATGTATATAGATCATAACAGAGTTCATCTGTTGTCATGAAATTGTTCTCTTTTTAGTTGAACTGTAGAAAATTTTGGATACAGCAACAGTGTTCAAAGACTTGCTCAGTATCTTAATGGAGTGAAATAAATGTGCAGTTTGATTTTAGAATATGTGGACTGCTGTTATTAAGGCTTGGACAACTTTGAAAGATGGGAAAAATCTTTTTGTAAGCCTCAGTTTCTCCTCGTTCTCTTTTTTAGTTTATTTTGCTAACTATCACAGAGTATCTCCTTAGTAATCAGTTTAGCAAGGGGTGCCTGCTAATCCTATAATCAATATAATGCTTATAAAGTATTTTTTAGATTGCGTGACATCTTTCATACAAGCTATATCTAAAACCTCTTCAGAGATTAAGTACAGTTGCAAAGGCTTCCTTTTCCTTTCCCTTTTCCTTTCCCTGAGAGTATGCTGCTTGTCCTTAAATGCTTCACATTCACACCGTGCTTTATTCTCTGATGACGTGTGTCCGTGTACCCTGTGCACGGAGATCACGTGCTGAAGGTGCCAGAGCCTGAGGCCATTAAGTGCATTTTATTGATAACAGGGGAAGGAATGGCATTTTCTGTGGGATTTGCCTCCTGAATGAAAAATAGTAGGAATTTGTTAACTAATCTTAACTCCTGTATTAGGTAGGCACACATTTAAAAGCTCGTTGAAGACAGGCAGAAAGAGAGATTGTCTGCTGCTGTGTTAGGCAACTATGCAGCTTGCAAGGAGTGAAAAAGGATGTTCTGTGTGAGGTGTGTTCCAGGTGGGTTCCTTATCTTGATTCCTCATGGGGAGTCTGTTCTCTGGGCCAGTGTTATTTCCACATGGATAAAATTAATTTTAGTTTTGTATCCTCATTACCTCGAGCATGTAGCAGTAAAATAGGTGTGTAGTGTCTGTCTCCAAGAGCATAAATGTCTGTATAAATGAAAGGAACTTATAGTATTAACACTCCCCATATGTAAGAGCATCCTAACAGCTGTAGAGTTTTACTTCTGTCTCATCCTGTGCTGCTTTAGCCTGTTTTTAATATAATGAGTACTTTGCCTGGAATTTCTCTATATAAAGCTGTCATGTTGGAAGAGAAGAGGGAAAAAATAACTCATTTTTTTGTTGAAAAATACTACCCAGCTGCTCTGGTTTACTGACTCTTTTCCTGAAGGTCTCAAATGAGGCTCTGGAGCAGCAGCTCTTGTAATCTCCATCTACCCGTTTTGTGTATGCTTAGCAGGTATTTGGCTGTTTTTTGGTCAACAGAAGGTAGCGTGTTTAACGATACAGTTTTATTGTGTGTTTTCCTGAACAGAAGTTTGGAAGGATCTCTGCTAATGGGCTTGGAGTCAATGTTTCAAACCAGGATGGTTTTACACCGTTGCATATGGCAGCGTTGCACGGACACTCGGAGCTCGTCTCGCTCTTGCTGAAGCACGGAGCCCGGATCAGTGCCAGGAACGCAAAACACGCCGTTCCCCTCCATCTGGCCTGCCAGAAAGGTCACTTCCAGGTAACTGAGCCTCTTCATAAATGCCAGCTATTATCAACAATTTACCAACGAGACCAGACCAGTAACAGGGAAAATTAATTTGATGATTCTGGTTTTTTTTTTTTTTCAATGTCTGAAATCTCCAGACAGAAAGGGGATCTTTCGACTGGAACAGTTTCAGTAGGCACCTTTTCTTTCCTAAATTACCTAGAATAATGGTTTAATGAAAGGTGAATAGCTACTGTCGTACATCAAACACTTTAAAAATACCCCGTGCAGCTGAATCTTCCTCTGTATCTTCAACAGAGTCACTCATTAAGTCGATTTCAAGCCAAGTGCAGCTCTGAGGGCAGCTGAAAACCTCAGCCCTGACTTCAAGTCAGCGAAGTGTCAGCAGTGAAGGAGCAGCACGAGCAAGGGAGGGCAGGATATTAATACAGGAGGGAGAGTAAATGAGAGGGGAAAATAATGATCATGAAAAAGCAGCGGCAGAGAGGCAAATGGGAATATGCTGAAATGTGGAAAATGGTTTTTAAGAATAAGGAGCTGAGGAGTGCAAGAGGAAAAATGGAGAGAATTGTGAAGATGATAGGGAGACAAAGCACTAGGGAAGCAAGACGAAAATGAGAATACAACTCAAACTTGTAGGTTAATGGAGGTTATTTCACAAGGTGTTTACAACATAAAGAGCTGCCAAGTGTTCTGATGAGTTTCAAAAGGGGGAAAGGATACTGCTGCTGTGGGGGGTTGTTTTTGACGTTTGAAGTTATTGATTATGTATGTGTTTTACATACTTAGAGTTTTGTTTTCTGGCCTTTCTTCCAGTTGCTTAAGGTTTTTTAAAAAGTGTGTGGTAAAATATGAAAATTAGTATGATAGGAAGACATGCTTGTGGTTATCGTCTGTTTGGCAAAGATGAGACTTGTTTTCTCCATCCTTTTTTCTTCCGTCTCTTTTTCATTCTAGACGTAAAAAAAGAAAGTTCTTTAAAAAAAAAAAAAGCTGTCACTGCGTGGTTATGGTTAGCTGGTATCTTAAATTAAAGACTTGTTACTTCTTTCAATAGGTGGTAAAGTGTCTGATGGATTACAATGCTAAACAAAATAAAAAGGATATATATGGGAATACTCCTTTAATTTATGCATGCTTGAATGGCCAGTATGAGACTACTGCCTTGTTGTTGCAGGTAAGATCACTGAAAACAGAACGCTCAGAATAGTATTTCTTATGTGATATCTGTGCTTACCCAGTACTCAGGATTAGTATTTTTAGTTGTGCATTTCTCTTTCAAAACTACTTGCGGACAAATAAGAGTATTTGTTATCTAACTCCTTTCAATCCCTTCCCCTCATGTTTTTTTTATTTAGATAAATATTATTTTACTGTTGTACAGCTAGCTGTTTTTATGGAACGTTTTTGTGGCAGGTGCTAGGTTTTCCTGCTTATGATTCTATCACGTAGGGTTTTTTGCATTTTTTTGTTTTGTTTTTTGGGGTTTTTTTTAATAATATCTCTTGGAATGTGCAGTAGATACACGCAGAAATGAAATAAGCTGATCTGTGAAACTGTGGCTGAGAGGAGGAACTAATATGATCAGGTGGCTTATTGTTGAACTGGTGATTGCTAATGTACGCTTTCTGCATTTGTATACAGCTACAAGGCTTCTGTTGCATTTTTCTCATCCATACATTAAAAATAGAAGGCGAGAAAAACAGAACAGCAATGTCCTGTCTCCATTTCCTGCTACTCCGTCTTTATAACTTCATTTTCTCTTGTTGTCCAGCATGGAGCTTCTGTTAACCTCTGCAATGCCAAGGGAAACACGGCGCTGCACGAGGCGGTGCTGGGGAAGCACGAGGCGCTGGTGGAGCTGCTGCTGCGGAGCGGCGCCGTGACGCACGTCAGGAACGACAGGAACTGCACCCCTGCCGACTGCGCCGAGCCCGTGAGTGCACAGAGCTCGTTTCTAAACTTCCACATGCATGACCTGGGAAAGAAGACAAATATAACTGTTTATCACAACAGTATCTGTCAAGATGTCTGTATTTAACAGTTATACATGATGTAGACTAAGATGCCTGTTTGCTGTACAACATACCCTATGATACCTGTTGTATGTGAAACCTGTTGTGTTTCTAAAACAGATTATTCTAGACAAAAAGGATGAGTCTAGAAAGAATGAAAGCACATATGTGAATGAAAATGACATTAAAATCTATGCTAATAATGACAGAGAGCAGAAGAAATGTTGAATGTAGGAAAATGAACACCTGCTAATCAGTTAGAGTGACAGCAGTCTTCTTTGTTCCACCCACTCTCTTTTGCCCTTCATGCCATTTGATATGCTTTATCTTGTCATCAATAACTCTGACCTTCCCCTTTAATAACAGCAGTAACATAACATGTAAATTAAATTATAAAGAATTATTTTACTCTTTAAATTATTTGATGTATGGTCCCTATCTTGATGCGCTTAAATGGCCTCTGAGATGTAGCATAATGACCACAAAATTCTGTACTGAATCAATTTTAGTATATGTATTACCATTTAAACTGAAATTAGCTTAACTATAAATAATAAAGTTTAAAATAATAGGTGAAGACCACAAAACCATCACTCTGGTACAGTGCAACTTGTGGAACACTGATCTTGTCCCTACTCAAAATGATACAATTTAAAGTTTGTATTTATAATGAGGTATTTTTGTGTGCGTTACTTAACAGTTACATTAATTTGAAAAGCAATTGATTAACACACTTTGCATAGACTAGAATCTTAAATTGTACTGATGTTCTTCTTTTTCTTTAATAATGGTGAAAACGGAAACTTTTAAAATTAAGAATTCAAATATCATTAAGTTGCTGGAAACAGCACCCAGCTGTGCGCCTATATCAGCAGAGAGAGGAAAGGAGTGTGAGCAGCATGCTACTATCAAGATAAGAAAAAAAGGTACGTCATTTCTGCTGGTATGAATAAAAAGGGACTTAGGAGTTCATGTGTGACTGCATCAAATATTTTATGTAATAGATTTACATATAATTAAAGAACAAACAACTGTTTTGCAAATTTATTACAGGTAACTCCTAAAACACTACAACTAAATGCAGCAGACTTTGTGTTATATTAATGATATTTCCACAAACTCAGTTTTCACTTTTTTTTGGGAGGGGGTGTGTGTGAATTTTATATGCAAAACCATTTAAAGTTTAAAAAACTTGCTACATTTGAGATAATGTAATTAACCATGTAATAATTGTCCATTTGAGTGCAAAGTAAACCAGATTAATTTAAATCACCTCTAGTTGTCATTTACATTGCCCTAAAACAGGTTAGGGAGTGACACATCCATTAGTTACTGTCTCTTGTATTACGGGACAGAAATAAGAGCTACAAAGGTAACAGTCTGAACCATTAAGCGGGAGTTGGGGCGGATGAGGAGCAGGGGTGCTCATTCAACATCCGAGAGTTCTAGTCAGGCTTTTCAAAGTAACTCTTGCCTGCTTCCCTAGAAAAGATTGTGAATGTTTCATTAATACAAAACCAAAATTAATCACAGTATGCCGATGCCAAAGACTGATACAGTCCTTTCAGATATCATGAGACTAGTTCTAAAAGAACAACAGAAGACATGAGTAAGTAATATTAATGAAGAGGTGGTACAGTATCTGTGTGGTACTTAGTTCAGGCTTGTAAAAATTGGAGTTAAGGACCTCAAAGTCCAGAATTACATGGTCTCTTCAGAAGCTTGGCCAGTTGTGCTAATCTGATGAGTGCTTACTCCTGCGACTTAAAATGCTTTAAAATTTCCAAAGATGAATTGGGACTCTGATTCAAGTTATTACTATTATAGTTTTACTGTAGGATTTAAAATCTAATGTTAGTAGATACCTCCTTTAATTCAGAACTGTGGAGTTTTTTTAATTCTTAAGTGTGACTCAGTCGTAATTTTAGCTGCCTGTTCTTTTAAACCCCTAGTGAATTCTAAGCCATGTGAGAAAGCCGATGATCCCATAAGCAGACAACTTCAACTGGTCCAATCAATTAACAGATTTAACAAGTAAGCATAGAAGATTCCTCCAAAGTACGTTTATTGTTTCCCATAAGCAAACAAGAAATACAACTATTAATAAAGCCCAGCAGTGGGTCAGGCATTGTTAATGAATCACATGTGACTAATTTGAGAGTAGATGTGAATCCTGCGAGGTGAGCACGTGCAGATCCCCAGGCAGGGGTTCTTTGGGGCGAACAGCAGTGACGTGCTGGGCAGCAGGAGGGAAAGGCTGGTGGGGAAGGAGGACAGGCAAACGTATTTAAAATTTCATTGGCACTAATACTTGGTGTGCCATAAATCCGGAATTTCAGAGCCAGACTGCCGTAAAATATTATCTTAGCGCTTCAGTCAGTGGTTGGGTTTTCCTGTGATCTTTTTAAACATTAATGTCTACTCTGTGATAAAATAACAGGAAATACTAGCAGGCTGTCATTCTGAGCTGTCAGATAACAGCCTTCTCTGTTGAGATAGTGCCGCCTTGTGGATTTGTTGTGATTGAGAATTTTGTGAAAAGGCTTATGTGGTTAAATTTAATTTCTTTAAAATATTTTTTAGAGCAAAACATTTACGGAGAACAATAACAAGAGATAAAAGTGTCCCTAATTTTGACTATCAGTTATTGCATCAGGTAAGTGGAAATAGTTGCTTGAACTATTTGTATAATAGAGCGAATCTGTTTGTTTTGTCTGCCATTAATATAGATGCATATAACAGGAAAGTTTTTTTATTAGTGGTGGTCAGTGAATCTCCAAAGTTCTGACCCATTTGCTAAATTGTTAATGTTTCATCATTGTTCAAACTTCAATGGTGCTTCTATAACACCTTTTAAGCATCTTATTCTTACTTTTAAACCTCTTAAGCCTCTTACTGTCTTGTTTTCTGTGTCACGTCTAGCAGAATCTGCGTTATACTAAGGCTTGAAAACCTCTACAGCTTATCAAAGCGATAGCCAAACAGAGATGCATGTACAAGAGAGAAATTTTCCAGATTAAAATTGGGGTTTGCATGATAAATCTGCTTGTTTAATTAAACATAGGATTTAGATTTTGTAATTGTGGATCACTGAAGGTAAGGTATGTCATGCACGTACAGCAGGTGTCAAAAATATAATATGTGACCGTGATATATAGCACTTAAATCATGTGTGACTGTCATGGCTTTGTGAATATACAGGTTATACAGCTTTAAATTGTTAGTGGGTTTAAACATGTATAATCTCAGTCTGAAACATTTTCTAGATTGCCATTATTTCAGTGAAAGGGTATTGTAGTTGATTTCTGCCTTTAGTTCTTCTCTTAGAAAATCTGCCGTTAGCATCCTTGGATTTTTTATTTTTATCTCTTAGTTATTTTAACATTTGCAGAGTGGTCAGTAATCAAGGAGAGCCACCCACTCTGAAAAGGAAAAATCAGGAGCAGATCTGGAAGACAGGAATAGTTGGAATGACCAAAAAGAATCTTGAAGGGGGGCTGTGGAGGGCGGGTGTCCCTGCCCTGGCAGATGAGATCTGGAATCGGGGAGTTCCTGCCTTTGCCTTCAGCCGTGCCTGCTTGAGCCTGGCTCTACTAATACTTGCATGTTCTTAACAGTAAAAGAAATGGCTGTTCAGTTCAAGTACCTCGAGACTTGTGTTACAGAAGGTGTTCAGAAGAGTTAGGATGATATTCAGGATAGTCCAGTGACAAGAAGTTTTGGGATGCCTTCGTTATCTTTTCAGTTCTGGTGCTGATTTATGTGCCGCCTGGGGCAGGTTGGCCTCTTCTCGTTTCCTCATATGTAGACCAAATATAATTACTGTCCTACAGAGTGTGCTACTTTTGTTGGCTGTGTTCTCAGTATAATTTTGGGATAGTTCTATTCAAGAAACACTATATTCATTTTACTTCTTTGTAAAGGAGAAAGTGGGCAGTACTTTTAACGTACCATTTTTCTATCCTCACAGCTAGCTATTAAAAGCTTTGATAAAACCAAGTTAAAATCTGTTGAAACGCTGGACCAGAGCAAAGTTAAGATTGACACAGGATGCAGCGGTGAGTTTGTGAAACATAGTGACGTGACAGAAGTTCCTCACAGGAGCAAATTAATGCACCGAAGACACACTGTTAATGTGCCACTTTCAGCAGAGAACATTGGCGATAATATTTTATCCAGCCCTGGAAATCCAAGTATTTCACAATCAAGAGACTGCTGCAATGACTTGCTTTCAAAACATTGACAAGGAAGTGCAAATTTGGTGTCAAAAGCTGAGGAGGGAGGTGGTGGTAATTTTCAATAACCCTTCACTGTATATCGAAGAATTCAGTTGACACGTGCAAGTCTGCCTTCAGCGCGGAACACAGGGCGACTCTTCAGCAGAAACAGAATGTTCTGGCACTTTCAAAGACTGAATCCTCTGTTTATGTTGGAGGTAACTGCACAGCCGGATCGTTACTGATCTCAACAAACAGGGACGTACTGAGATGTTGGCAGCAAAATTACTTTCCTATTTTACTTAGCACTTACTAAAAAATTATATGTAACAGTAAACCAAATGAAACCCTGTATTGTATTTTTCAGCTACCCACTTTGTTTTTAAAAGTCTTTGAATAATTTTTGCTTTTTCAGTTTTTATCACTACATTGGATAAGTATATAAATATATATATTTATATATATATAAAGATATATTGGATAACAAGGTATTTATTGCCAGAGGTAATTGAAATGTCTCTATTTTTATTGTAATGTTACAAACCCTTATAGTATATATTTCTGTATATTTCAGTAGCTGGGAAAACAATAGTCCATAACATGTGTGACGCTGCATTAGAAATGTACACATGCTATTAATGTGAAGGGATGTAATCCTTGCTAACGTCTTTGCAATGCTCCCCTGTATTGGATCTGCAAGAGCAAGTTCTTATACAGGAGCCAAAATACTGGGGAAAAAGTACAGAGCCCTTGACAAAGCTGAACTTTGGACTCGCTGTTCACAGCTAAATAAAAAAAAAAAGCAGAAGTGAGCATGTGTAAGGATACACCAAATTGTTTTAAGCTGGCATGTTTTTTTTTTCCTCCCTTCCTCTAAAGCAAGTAATGCAAAAATGCACAAATATTCATGATTCTGAACCTGGGCAACATCTGCAGACAAAACTGCTTAGGAGGTGGCTCTGGACTTCTTTAAAAAGGTGAAATTCCAATTATGAGAAGTACTTCTCACATGGGTAAGCATTTGTTGCAATAGGCCAAATATTACTCCATTCCTAGAGGTGATAACTGAAGAACTGAAAGTTTGTAAGTTACTACGAGATGGCTGCTTAGATTCAGACTTCATTTTCTACTGTTCAGTTACGGTAAGAGAAGCGTAAATAGCACAAGCCAGGTTTCTAAGTGCAGTATTCTTTATTCTTGGCTCATCACATCCAGCTTGCATTTTATTTCATAAACTATTAGTATGAATAATGGTATTTAACTGTGGTATTAGGAAGCTGCCTGGCAAAGTACAAGGCTGAAATACATACTGGTGATTTTTTGAAGTAACTTTTTAATTCAAGAGGTAAAATGTGCAATAAGTGCACATATGGACATGTGGAGATGAGGGTCATGGGTTTATTTTTCTAATAATTTATGAGTTCACCTGATTTTCTAATGTGCCTTGGATTTGTGCCAAATGATTGAAAGAAAAAACTAGTAAAATAACTCTTGAAAATGCAGTTTTCCTTGAGCGATTTTTTCGAAGCGTTGAGTTTTTTATGTCATTTCCTTGCTTTTGTTTTTGTAGGCAATTGAAGTCACCTTATGTGTATGTCTAAATTGAGAGATCTGTTGGAATTTACTCTCAAGTTCAATATGACCTTCTTCCTCCCAAATTCATGGGTTACTGTTATTAGGTTGTGTGGTTTTGGATTTAAGGCATAGAGCTGTACCATATAGTGAAACTGAACCTTTTCACCTAACTTCTCCAGCTGTACATTCCCATTAAAAAAAAAAAAAAAAGGATGGATGTTCAGCTATTACAAGCCAGAAGACCAAGAGGAAAAAGACATGAACTAGTTTTTTTCCCTCTTGTGACACTATAACAATGACCTAGAGTAAGCCACTTACCCTAGATGTTACTTAGAGAGTTTAAGATACAAGTAAACTTTCATAGATCTGATGTCCAAACTACATAATGAGATTTTTTGCTTGTGTTCTCATTATACTATGCATTTAACTACATGATTCTTAAACCTCCTTGACAATATGGATTAGAAAAATCAATTTATAAGCTTTTTAATACTGGTGATAGTATGCTACAGAGTGTAAGTACAGAATATCCTGTTGCCACTACAGACCAGGAGTTAGAACAATGACACCAGGTGTTCAGTATCAAGTCTTTTTTCTTAATTCTTAATAATAGGCACAGTGTGTTTAAAGAGCTTTGGAAACAGATTTTAAAATAGCTCATTAAATAACTTTGAAAAGGGTTAGAGATAAGTGTCAGGATGTGAACTCGTTATTTAGTTACTTGCTTTTTTTTTCCTATTAAAAGCAAATTTTGAATACAACAGGTTATTGAAAACAGCTTGTTCAATACCGTTTTATTTTCAGCGTAGAAGTATTTTGTTGTATTCCATGCAAGTGGTGAGACAGCTGCAACACTCCCAAGTTTCAGCCTTGATATGAATGGTTATATAATTATTGGTTAATTTGACTCCTAAAATTTAAGAATTGGCCAAGTGTTAATGTAGCACATGCCTTTGAAAAACTTCTCCCCTCTCCAGTAAAATAAAACATCTGCAAGAAAACAAAAAAAAAAAGTAGTAGCTTACTAAGGCAACTTAATGCAGACTTGGTGCATCTTGCCTACTGTATTTTTAACAAAATCTGTATTTTAAGACATCTAACAGGAGAATATATTTTTTTCTTTAGAGTTTTATAGAAAAAAGTACAAATTTATTAGCATTAACCTGAGTTTTCTATTACAGTATCAGAACAGTTGTCCTTGTGAACCGGTGACTGAGCCAGGCTTCAGTTTTATTCAGTGTTCAGTCTAGGATAAAGCTTATTTCCAGACATTTTGGATGGGTAGCGTATGTATTAAAAAAAAAGCACTTAAATGCCAAACAATTCCACGATCATCTAAATTATGAAAAGATAACGAGTAACAAATTATTTAGGTAGATGAAATAGTTTGCGAGTTTCCTTTGACATGCTTAACCAAGCTTGTAATTAAAAAACACCTTAATATTCAAAGATATGATGATCAAGGGCTAAACTGGAATAGGATTTGAAGGGAGTACCCCTGGAAGCTTCCCCCAGCAGTCTGTAGTGCAAATAGACTGAAGTCAATCTCGTGACACTAGTTGTCTGCAAAACATGCTACCATGCAGTCCAGATTAATCTCCAAAAGGTTGTAAGTTAAAATAAATCCAAAACATGACAGAGACAAGCAAAATGCCCAGTCTAGTCCAAATGAAACAAAAATAACTGTTTAAATACTTTTTAACCACATTCATACAAAAGGAAAACCACCCACTAGTACTCAATTTAAGTGCACAATTTTATTCTGTTCCAAAAACCACTGCAGTTGGCATCATACCATGTTCTTGTTATATTATGTCAGAAAAGGGTTTTGTGGTGTTAGAGTGTTTATCAGCACATTACAGTATTTATCCTACTTATTTCCATAACCATATTTTGGAATAAACATATAGCACAAGTTCCGTTTTACTTTATGCATGCAGGAGTTTCAGAAAGTTTAGGAAAACTGTCTTTTTTGCAAGGTAAGAAACACTCCAGCCATTTGATAAAAGTGGAGGTAGTTTTAAGAAAAATACGATACCAAGTGTCTGAACAGTGCTGTTTTACAGTTAACTTGCTTTTTTGGAGATAGCTTGATTATTTCGTAGGGGAACAGTTCAACTGCATGTTGGTTACAATTTCTTTACACAGACTGCCTGATATGAAGTCCTCTGATCCAAACACTACTTTGATATTTTCACTTTATTTTATAAATTTCCAGTGAGCTGCTAGAACAGGCTCCTTCCCTCAGGCTCAGGACATCTCCTAACACTCCTGTGATTCAGAGCCTGGAGCCAAGTCTTAAAACTCCTGGAGGGGAGTGGCTGTTCCCAGCTTTACACTTACAGCTCCTCATGTTGTGGCATCTCCAACAAGCAGCCAGTTAAACGTGTGCAGTTGCTGAAAGCATCACTTACACACTGAGTAGAGGGCAACAAAAAGTTCATGCTAATGAAGCAGGAGGGACCCCCCACACTGCTCAGGCCTTTTATACTACAAAAGTTTAAGTTATAAAATCCTCAGATTCATTTTACAAGACAAGTTCATTTGTTGGCCTTTTTATAAAACAGAACAAAATGAAGTAAAAGAAGCGTAAACATTTTCAGATCTTGCATCCTGCCTGGTAACAGTATGTTGCCTTTCTCCAGGCCTTTTGTTTGGCAGACAGTTTTAGAGTAGTATCAATAATCATCCTCTTCATCAGAATCCAACACTTTCCTTCTGTTGAACTAAAACGAAATGCATGATGTGAAAAGTGAAGCGTCACAGTAAATCCAACATAGAGCAAGCCTTTCCAACTCCACGTGTTTGATAAATGAACACATTATGTTACATGGGTGCAGAACATTTACCCCATCACAACCCACCCCCCACCAAGTCCCTGCTTGGCACAAGAGCACAGACACAGGGCAGTTGTCTCAGCACCAACACCCCACTGCTGCTATCTACAAATTACACTGTTCATAAGAACTGCTGAGATTTAATCCCAGCACTTACCAGTGTAGGTAAGAGAGGTGGTAAATACGAAGTTAAATTCTACCCTGAACTGAAATGGCCAAATACATGCAATTTTTCTGCTCTATTTTATAACAAATTAAAATCACATTTAGGAAACAAAGCCTACCTTAACTGTTGTTTTCTTCTCTGTTTGCTGACTCACTTTTTCAAGTATTTCTATCAAACCTTGTTCTGTTACCTAGGAAAGGAAGAGCCAGATAAATGCATTCTGAGAGATGCTTAGTATCAAGCAACTGAATCACACTTCCCCTTCTTACAAAAGGTGTATATAAAATTGTATTTAGAGGCTCTCAATTGCCTTTTCCAGTTGTTTAATTTACAGATATTAGAAACATGCTTTTTTTTTGAGTGAATTAGGTTTGAAAATGAATATATGTGAGAAAGAAAAACATAACTCACCTTTCCAGGTATCTGTCCAAATCTTGCCATCTGTATAAGGTAATTCTCTACTGCTTTTGCTTTGTCTGGTTTCACAAGTGCTAAATTGCTTACTGCAACAAAAACAGGTTCTGTTCATTTTGTTTCAAAACATAATCAAATACTTTCACTAGTAACTAAAAAGTGACAAATGCTCCTGTGAAACCACCTTCTTCATGCCAGGGTCATGAAATAACTATCTTGTATCTTTATATAAATGAAAATGGCTTTTTCAATTTATTTCTTACTTTTAAATATTTGTTCTGAATTAGATTAACTAATTTTGACTCTCACTACACTTCCTACTATTAATAAAAAAAAAAAAATTAACTTAATTCAGATGTCAGTAAACCGCTCCCCTCCAATCACTGACATCACCAACTGAAAAGCTGTAATAGTTTTATCTTCCCCTCAACAGCAATATTTTTCTAGTCTGGCCTCCATACAAGCACATACATGCTTGATTTGGTCAGCAGTGGAGTATACCAGGTGAGAATTTTTTATTAGAAAGTTACCAGAATACTTACATCTTGCACGAGCTGCCTGATCAAGAACTTGAGCTAAAATAGTATTTCTTATCTCTGCTTCCCTGTAATTAAAAATAAACCACACATTAAAAGTGGGATGTCACATACCTAAACCAATAAGCACAAGACAGCAAACTACAGAAGACTTTCAATTCACGTTAAGTGGCTTACTGAGGTCCCTTCAAACTCTACATAATTTCTTTGACAGCATTTTTTTTTATCATGAGTAGCTCTGTATATGTGGACAAAGTGACAGAGCTGACATCTTCCAAGAAATCTAGATGGATTTTACTACGTACACCTTCCTACTGTTTGTTAGGACATCTTACAGACAAAAGCCACACTACCCACGGTGAAGATCTGGCACGGGGGATTTCACCAAAGGCCGTGTGTGGCAGAGTGGGCATAAGGAACAGTCCATGCAATTGCAAGGCAGAAGCAAAGCTCATTCTTTATTTACAATTTTTCGGTTAGTCTTCATGTACTTAAAACATTGGATTAAGTATTTGCAAAACTGGCATTTTAGTTTATGCATTTTGGTTAATACAAACTTTGTATGCCAAGTCTAGCTCTTTAAAAATTTTTCATTTTCTACTTAGTGCAAATACAAAATGCTGTTTCTGCACTAAGCTCTGACATGAATCATTTTGTTTCATGTTTTTAACTGCAACAGATGTCCTGGAAAAAAAATCAAATCAACTAGGAAAGTATGTTCCCATTGCACCAACAGAGCCAAACCCCTACTCATCACTCAGACAAAACTCCAGTTTGGGAAGAGTTCTGCCAGCCCTCAAGATTTTCATATGACCAACTCTCACCAATCCTGAAAAACCCAGGCTTCCGAGTTCCCGAAGCAGAGGAGAATGGGAATGGTGATGCTTCCCAAAACCATCATATTGTATCACTAAGGGTCGTGAGGTTACTGCACTCAGCAGAGTCCCAAAGTAAAAACGAGCTGCTCCTGCTGTTTTCCTCCACTCCTTCCCACTCCAGTCAGGGTTCGGACTGTCTGACAGCTCTGCTGGAGATCAGCCAGTATAGGCCACATCTGCATCAGTCACATTTTAGCTACCCTTGGATTAAGTCTTTGACTTCTCAGCTGCTTTGTCAGTCGTTTTTTACAACAACAACAAAAAATCATGTGGGTATTTCAAAGAAATTCAATGCTCAAAAAAAAAAAAAAAAAGGTTCACAATGATTAAATGTAAGACCAAAAGAGAATAGTTCTCATTTATACCTCTGTTTTGCTTCTTGTTGAGACTGATCACTGGAAGGATCCTAGAGAATGAGATTAGAATAAATACACTCATCCAAAAACATTACATACAGGACAGTAAATGTAAATATTCCAGCAGAGTCAATGTAAGCTAAACCTGCCTGCTAAACTGCATGGCCACGGACGAGATCCTGAAAATAAGATTCTGCTGCCCTAGCAAATAAATACGCCACACTGTGCTTTCCTCACAAAGCAGAAACGCAAACCAGTGTGATGACTAGAGCTACTGGATCTATCCACACGTTGTAGGTTTGGACATTAAAAGGCCTTCCCATTAGGTCTAAGATAACGAACTTTCCCAAAGCCCAGAAAACAGATGAAAATATTTTAAACTCGTTAAAGTAAGCTAAGAACAAATTAAATTAAATCTAACACTTTGTATTTATCAATACAGAAAAAAGCCCCACAATCCTAACATGGTATTTTGGAACTAACACAGGCAGCTGAGATGACTACTCAGAAGCAAATAACAAAACAAGAGGACCAAGCTGAACTTTATGTTGAATCTGCATCTCAGATTTTACGGGTCACATTTCAAAGTGTGAAAGCAGAACGGGAAACCACAGAGAAAGTAAACGAGGCTGATGGCGGGTA